>NC_059072.1:314512906-314819906 GCF_020497125.1 Mauremys mutica | reverse complement strand
TATCATCACCTGCACTAGATTCCTCCTTAGTGAAACTGAGTGGGGTGTGGATGAAGGTACATCTGCTGCCTCTTATCTGGCCCTCAGACCACCCCAATCTCTTCATTCCATACTGGCCCCACACAGCCTGGCATGGAGACCAGTTCCATAGTGCTCAGGGCTTCATAGCTGCACCCATGGGAAAAAAATGGGTGCTCAGCACCCATCAGCAGCCCCCCTATCAGTGCCTCCCTCTCCCTCCCACCTGTAGCAAAGGGGCACTGGAACAAGGGGGACCAGGGGGCCATGGCCCCATGACTTCTAAAAGTGGGATGGATTTGCCCTCCCCCTTTTTACCGGCCATAAAGGTGAGCGATGGGGGGAGGGACAGAGAGGAGTGAGTGGGGGCAGGGTCTTGGGAGGAAGAGGCAGTACAAGGATGGGGCCTTGGGGGGAATGGGCAGCATGAGGCCGAGGGCTTGGGGAGAAGGAGTGGTATGGGGATGGGGAGAAATGGTGGCACGGGGGGCTGGGACCACTTTTAGGGAGCTTCCACCGCTCCTGCCACTGTAGATCAGCTGTTTAGCGGCATGCAGAAGGCGGTGTGGGGATAGAAAGGAGTGAGGGTGGGGTGTGCTCAGGGGAAGGGGGAAGGCAGGAAGAGGGGGCAGGGTGGGGGCAGGAAGAGGCAGGGTGGCAGGGGCTTGGGGGGGAAGGGGAGGAGTGGGGGAGAGCCTGGGACAGAGTTGCGGGAGGTCGAGCATTTGTGCAGGGCTTTCACATCCACTCAGCTGGCTGAACCCCTGACACAGACGTTGACTAGGTGGTATTACACTGGTGGTATTGCACTTTCCCAAGATGAATTTTGCCCTCAGTGTTTAAGATGGATGTGTTTGGCAAATGAGGCAGCTGTTGAATTTCTATTTATTGCTCAAGGAGGCGGCAATATGGACTTGAGACTCAGGAGAGCTGGGTTTTATTCCTGGCTCTGCCACTGTCCCGCTGGGTGGAAGGAAGTCACCTCTCTGTGCTTCAGTTTCCCCATCTGTAAAATGAGGATAATGATACTGCCTCACTGAAAGCACTTTGAGATCTACAGGTGAAAAGATTAGAACTGGTGGTATTATTGTGGCCCACATGCCTCATGCACACCACCTAAAACCTGCGCAGGACAAGGTATTTTATTTTCCTTTTTAAGCTTTTCTGTGGGGTAGTATCTGAACACCCACCAACACAAAGGATTTGATCCACAGAAGTGTCAAATATGAACTCCTCAAACACTATAACAGCCCTAACATGGAGTCACAGACAGTCCCCTTGGGCACTCTGGTCTATATTGCCACCCAGGGAAGCCGGGCTTAGTGGTAGATGGTCACTTCCACCAAAAATCACAGTAATATTCAGGTTACTTCCAGTCCCAAAGGACCAATCACTTACCCCAGGTCAGTAGTACCTCAGATCTGTCAGCAAAGACAATGCTTGTAGCCAGTCCTGTAATGAACTATCTAAGGATTTATTAACTAAGAAAAAGAAATTAGAGTTATTTACAAGGTTGAAGCAGGGAAACATACACACACAAATGAGTTACAGTCTAAGGTTTCAAAAAGTAATAGAAGCTGCTGTAATGTGCAAGCTCTATATGTCCTTTAGGGCTAACCCATGCTCAGGAGCTTGGGGATCCCTTGCTTATGATTAGAAATATTGCCCTCTCCAAATTCCAAGTAGCATAGTGCTACAGAGCCTTCTGGTCAAGGATTTTTATTCCCATCCCCCAGTGTTCAAATTGTGATGGAATGAGGGTTTGTGCACAGCTGCTCTTCATGGACACGGAGAGAGCAATCAACAAAGTCTTTTGTCCACTGATGTTCCCCAAGGGTTCATCTGGTGTCTACAGGCCTTCTTTTGTTGGGCAGGAGATGACACCTCTTGTGGTAAACTAGTATTTCACACTTGCTAATGCCTCTCTCCTGACTGGGAGGGAAGGGTGTTCAAGTTTCATAGCAAACACTGTTATGATTACAAACGAACACTTAAATATTGCCCTTTAACATGGGATATAGATAGTATAAGTGAGATGAAGTCATGCAGCCACTCACAAGCTTTTCACAAAGTCCAAACACTAAACAAATTCTTATAAGTGAGCCAGACTGCTTTCCAGCTATGCATTTGTCACTGTTCAGTGTGGCCTAGGGGCCTTGGCATGAGCTGGCACCTGGTCTGCCAGTGTCACAGGGCTATTCTTGTTAGGTAACTCGTATTTGGCTCTATGCCCTTATGGAATATATATTTTGTTCTCATCAGCATTTCTGGTTGGTTTATTTTATGGTGTCAATTCTTAAGATTTGAAAACACAGCCCATATTTCCTTAGCATATTTAATACTAAGCTGTGGTGTTAAACCAGAGCACATCCCAGTGGGGAGCATGAAGATGCACCAGCCCAGAGGAAATCCCCAGAAGTACAGTGACTGAAGGACCCACTGTGTCCCCAAGATTTCAGAGGAAACACAGTCACTGTTATACCCTTTGATGGAGTGAAACGTATTCCTGCCCATGGCAAGCTAGGTTGGCTGGCTGAAGGCAGGGGTTTGCTGTGGGCTACTCCTCAGTGTTCTGTGGAGGGTGGAAGGACTGGGATTGTAGACTAGAGCTGAGTGAAAAACTGAATTTACAGCCTGTGCAAAATTCCAATATTTTAACACTTATGTTTGTTCTAATGCAGGAGGAAAAGTTATCACAATGTTATGTGGAATGATACGTTTTCAAAAAACTTCGGTTAAATGTCAAAATGTTTTACTTTGACATTTTTAGTTGAAATATTTCTGTTTGTTGAACCAAATCAAAATGCCTTGTTTTGAGTCAGTTCAACACAAAATTGCACCTGCTTATGGCGCTGTGGAGCCTCATGTGAGTTGTAGTTTGGATACCTCTTTCCTTTGGCCAGACTACCTGGGCCAGTTCATATCATCCATTGAACTCAGTGAGGAAGTCTGTTTAAAAATGGATACCATGCTATGATCCCACATAAAGTCCTAATTAAAGCTAGACAATAATGTCTAAAGTAATAGTTTGAGGAAGATTAGCAAGATATTAAAAAAGTTTTGACACAAAGTGATTGAGTGACAGGAGAAACTCCTCTATTGTTAAATGACATTCAGTTCTTACATTTATACTCTCAAAGTAAAAAGGAAAGAAAAATGACTGGCTAAATGCTTTAGCGAGGAAAAATAATTAAAATGATCCAAAACCAGGGAAAAAAGTATTCACTAATAAATCTTCATCTGAACCAGACAAGCTCCCTTCATTTGCATCTTCATTTTTCTTAGACTGAACCAACAACACACACTCGAGTCTCGCATCATCACAGCCACTCAACAATAACAGGTTCTATTCTTGACAATAACTATAATCACCTAATTAGCTGCCACGTTGCATTCAGTGTTTGAGCTATAGAGAGCTTTGTTGCAGAAAGAGGCCTGTGTAGAGGCTAGATCTAGGAATATTTTAGAAGAGGCAGAGGGTTTTTCCTCTCTCATTTTTACTGATTTCACCATCTGTGTCTTAGGGAAAGTAAGAGAAGGGGATTTTGCTAAACTTCATCTTGTCCCAAAACAAAAACACACACTCTTTCTCGGTGAAAGTACCAGGGGGTGTTCTAACTCCTGTCTAACCCCCTGACCCACCAGCTGATCATAGAATCATAGAATCTCAGGGTTGGAAGGGACCTCAGGAGGTCATCTAGTCCAACCCCCTGCTCAAAGCAGGATCAAACCCAACTAAATCATCCCAGCCAGGGCTTTGTCAAGCCTGACCTTAAAAACCTCTAAGGAAGGACATTCCACCACCTCCCTAGGTAACCCATTCCAGTGCTTCACCACCCTACTAGTGAAAAAGTTTTTCCTAATGTCCAACCTAAACCTCCCCCTCTGCAACTTGAGATTATTACTCCTTGTTCTGTCATCTTCTACCACTGAGAACAGTCTAGATCCATCCTCTTTGGAACCCCCTTTCAGGTAGTTGAAAGCAGCTATCAAATCCCGCCTCATTCTTCTCTTCTGCAGGCTAAACAATCTCAGTTCCCTCAGCCTCTCCTCATAAGTCATGTGCTCCAGCCCCCTAATCATTTTTGTTGCCCTCCGCTGGACTATCTCCAATTTATCCACATCCTTCTTGTAGTGTGGGGCCCAAAACTGGACACAGTACTCCAAATGAGGCCTCACCAGTGCTGAATAGAGGGGAATGATCACATCCCTCGATCTGCTGGAAATGCCCCTACTTATACAACCCAAAATGCCATTAGCCTTCTTGGCAACAAGGGCACACTGTTGACTCATATTCAGCTTTTCGTCCACCGTAACCCCTAGGTCCCTTTCTGCAGAACTGCTGCCCAGCCATTCGGTCCCTAATCTATAGCAGTGCATGGGATTCTTCCATCCTAAATGCAGGACTCTGCACTTGTCCTTGTTGAACCTCATCATATTTCTTTTGGCCCAATCCTCTAATTTGTCTAGGTCCCTCTGTATCCTATCCCTACCCTCCAGCGTATCAACCACTCCTCCCAGTTTAGTGTCATCTGCAAACTTGCTAAGGGTGCAGTCCACACCATCCTCCAGATCGTTAATGAAGATATTGAACAAAACCGGCCCCAGCACCGACCCTTGGGGCACTCCACTTGATACTGGCTGCCAACTAGACATGGAACCATTGATCACTACCCGTTGAGCCCGACCATCTAGCCAGTTTTCTATCCACCTTACCGTCCATTCATCCAGCCTAGACTTCTTTAACTTGCTGGCAAGAATACTGTGGGAGACTGTATCAAAAGCTTATATATATATGGGGACTCCCAAGAAATAACAGAGACATAAACAGTAGATCAAACCAGGTAATTGTATTAAACAAAAGGTGAACATAAATTAACAATGCAAACACATACTCTGAGGGTCAACGGTGCCCAACCTTGTGACTTACGCGAGAGGGGAATAATGTCATGTTGATACATGTGCTATGCTGGGGCTCTAGCTGGCTGGTGAAGGTGGTGTGTTCAGTGCCAGTAGCAGAGAGCAAGTTATACCACTGATTTAGGACACAGTCTTTTTGGAAGATACCTATCCACTATGGACCTGACTACCTAACTAAGGGTTGATGCACTCACAGTCTCCATAAAGTGGATGAGCCTCAGGTTCAGATCCTGGCCGGGTTCCCTCAGTAGCTGTAGGAGGGGACTTAATTGAGATCCACACTATCCTATGCTGGTCATGTAGAATTTTCACTACCAAATGTTTACTGCTTCTGCTCCTGAGGTAACTCTCCCCATAGAGGGACTCAGGGAACAGGTGCAGACTATAGGCAAATAATTGATAAAATCCTAATTTCTTACGCTTCCGGAGTTCGAACTATCGCGTCTAGATCAGAGGCGATAGTTCGAACTCCAAAAAGTCGAACTCTCCGCGTCGAACCGGCAGGTAAGTGTAGACGTACCCTTATTCTATAAAGCCCAACTGTAGGTTAAAGCAAGCAGGAACTCCTGATCAAGCAATAAGAAGTATTTCTTGCCACGTGGTAACTGCTTTAGCTAGAGAGCAAAGGGAAAAATTAGTCCTAAACTAAATGGAAGCTTTCCAATCGAAATCCTATAAACTAAGAGCTACCATGAACAGGGACCAGAACAAGTTTAGGATTATTGCTTCCAAGTACCCAGAGGCCAGTTTTCAGGGATGACCCTGCATGCAGGCATAGGACTCCCAAGCTCACAGAAAGCATGTCCTCCCCTCAGTACTGGCTCCTTCTCTCCTTAAAACATGGCTCCTCAGGGGCTGGCCTATCAGGAGAATCTTCCTCACTGGTTAGGCTGACTCATTCCCTAGGCTTAACCTGTCAATCATTAAAAGTGACAAAGAGTCCTTGTGGCACCTTATAGATTAACAGAAGTATTGGAGCATAAGCTTTTGTGGGTGAATACGCGTCTGACGAAGTGGGTATTCACCCATGAAAGCTTATGCTCCAATACTTCTGTTAATCTATAAGGTGCCACAGGACTCTTTGTTGCTTTTTACAGATCCAGACTAACATGGCTACTCCTCTGATACCTGTCAATCATTCTCACTTTAATCCTTTTCTCTCTCTCTCTCTCATCTTCCTCCTTTGAGCAGGTGCACTGGTGATCTTGCAGAGACATGCCACAGTAACTCCCCTGAGCTGGCAGAGACCTTTCTCACTCGAATTAGTGTCTCCCCTGTCTCCCTCTCAATTGCCTCACATTCGGGACTCTGAGTCTGCCTTTGGCTCCCTGCCTCCCAGGGACAGTGTTCCTCTCCCTGAATTATTATCATAGACACCCAGGAACTAAAGTCAGCTCCATGAGGGTTATTTAAGGGTGTAACTAATAGTAGATGCTGCTACTACTAGTTGGGCAGGGAGAGGAGGGGCCATAGTCCAGCCTCCCACCCCCCAGTGACCAGTGGAGGTGGCTAGGCATAGAGAACATAAGAACAGCCATACTGGGTCAGACCAAAGGTCCATCTAGCCCAGTATCCTATCTTCTGACAGTGGCCAATGCCAGCCACCCCAGAGGGAATGAACAGATCAGATAACCATCCCCTGTCACCTATTGCCAGCTTCTGGCAGACAGAGGCTAGGGACACTATCCCTGTCCATCCTGGCTAATACCCTTTGATGGACCTATCCTCCATTAATTTATCTAGTTCTTTTTTGAACTCTGTTATAGTCTTAACTGCCACAACATTCTCTGGCAAGGAGTTCCACAGGTTGACTTACATTGGATGAAAAAAATACTTCCTTTTGTTTGTTTTAAATCTGCTGCCTATTAATTTCATTCGGTGACCCCTAGGGAAGAGGACTACATGCTCACTGCCTCCTAGAGCAGTGGTTCTCAAACTTTACCAGACCATAGCCTCCATTTTCATATCATACACCACCCTGTGGCCCATATTCCATCCTATCAAGATCTAGCTGGGACCCCCTTCACTCAACAATATGCCAAGGGCAGGTAAGGTGTTCCCCCCCAGGTGGAGAACCCCCAGTCTTGAACTGCTGCTGGGGTGATATGCCTCCTAATTGACCCAAACGTGGGCCTATGTCTGAAAAACACAGTAGAGACCTCATGTACAAATAGTTTAGAAAAGCTTCAGACAAATCTCAAAACACTTCAGACCAAATCTTCAGCCAGCACAAATCAGCACAGTTCCATCAAAATCAGTTTACGCGATTTGTGGATCTTGCCCTTTGTCTCAACAAGACCCTGGGTCAATTCCTAAGTCAGACAAAGCTCCCATTTACTTCAATGGGACCAAGATTTAGCACCGTATTGCTAGGGGTTCATTGGAGCAAAAAATGTGCCTGGCTCCAAAGCAAGGCAAATGTTTTCACTGAATCAAGCTTCAAGTCATGATCTTGCACTAGTGAAAATAGCAACATAACAGAAGTCTGCCTCAGCATGACAAGGTAAAACAAATTCTGATGAAGATTTGTAATAACCTAAAAGAAATTTCATACATCACTGGAGATAAGGAAAACTGAAAATAAAATAGATTGGGGTTAGATTTCTTTTTAATAATGTCAGCCAAAATGTTCCAGTCAGTAGTCTGAACACACTATGGATGAGGACAGATTTACCACTTCACTTCACTGAATAACAATTTCAAAGCTTAGATAAAAATCTTTGTAATGGGAGATGGGGAAGCTTAAACTTCCTGTCAACAAAAACAGAGAAATCATACATTTTGATAAAATGCCTGAGTGATGCTTGAAGTGGAATATTGAAAAAGAGAAAATGAATTCTAAAGGACGATGAAAGGAATCCTTAAAGCACCAAGCATGCCAAACAGAATTGTGTCCAGTCCTGCTATGATGTAAAGGAGCAGCTGTAAAGCTGGGTGAAGGGATGGGTGTGTAAACTGAAGCTGATTGGAAACTGAGGTGATTTATAAGGTTCCTTCATAAAAAATGTGGAATAATTACCTGACTTTCTGCTTTGGGGGAAAAGCATATACAACACAATCAACGGTGTATCATAGTCAGACCTTTTCCTAAAACTGGTCAAATTATTCACTGCAAATAAAATAGAGGAATTTAGTTCTTTTTACTGTTTACAAGATGACAGTGATTTCTAAGACTATATAAATCCTCCATGAGTATTTGCTGCACAGTTTATGTGAAGAAATTTCAGCCTATTGGTTGTTAGAGACCTGTTCAATTCAGCTATTTGCTTTTCACACCAATTAATTGGTCACTCAATTACGTGATATTGTTTCTGCTCTCAGACGGGAGGACAAACTTTTTAAAAGGAGGGCAATTAACAACTAATAATGAAAAATAAGGCATTTCCAGTACAAATTCTTGAACCAATAATCACTCATGCTTAATTTCCTGAAACTTTCAGGATTCACAACAACTTGAATGAATAAATTGGTATCGATCCAAATTCCGGCAAAGGGCAAATAATCTGAGTCCATAAATAACAGCAGAATGAACTTCATGTTTATTTGCCTAAATATATTAGTGAATCACTTTTTGTATTATCTGATCACCTCTGCTGTTTATATTATGCAACAATTAGCACATAAATGTAGGATGACTAAGTTATGTAAGGTAATGGTAATGCTGGTGAGATTTTAAGGACTAATCTTTTCTATTTTCCTACACGATATAACAAATCGAAGAACAGCAGTCAGGAAATATATTTCTTAAAAAAATCAAAATTTAAGCAGGAATATTTTGTAGGCATTTTTGATCAGTTTTTGAGACATCTTGACTAGCAGATTAAGCACATTTGCTAAGATGAAATGTCATTTTTGTCAATAATGCTGTGCATCAACATAAAGCGTTGACATGGGAATACTAAAATCAGGAGATCAGTCCATATGAAAATCAGAATCTCAGTGGATGATAATAGACTATGTCATGGTTGACATTTGGCGCCGTACTTTGAACACTGGATGTTTGTGAAGAATTTGCATATGCCTCTGTTGAATTCTCCAGATTTCCAATGATTTGCAAAAGAACATATGTGCTTGGAAAATGGAAAACTGCACTCATAGGTAGAGGTGGGCAGAATTTTTCTGCTAAAACTTTTTTTTTGCCAAAATATACAGATTTGGGTCAACTGAAACATTTTGCAAATTTATGTAGATTTTGGCCACCTGTTTGGGTTGAAATGGAAAGAGAAATCTTCAGAAATGTTTTGATTTTTTTTCAGTCTAAATTCACAAGGGCATTGAGGCACCACTCACAAAACAGGAAGATGATGAGGTAATGGTGCTTCTGATATAACTTTTAGCCCAGTAGTTAGAGCACTCACTCACAGAGTAGGGACTTGAATGTAGGTCTTCCCTGTCAAGGGGAGTGCCTTAATCACTAGTCTATAGGGTATGCTGGGATGAGGCTGAGAGCCCTGCGTGGATATACAAAGGTGTATCCGCATCCGATCTGCAAAAATTATCTGCAGCTATCCATGGATTTGCAGGGCTCTGCACTGGGGGCCGGGCTGAGGCTCCGAGGCAACCGACCCCCACCAGAACCCAGTCAGGGAGAGCTGCGTGGGCAGCTATGGGGAGCCCGCAGACCCTCCACCTGTCCTCGGCCAGGCAAGGAGTGTGGGAGGTGGGGACTCAGCTGCCCGCCTGGCTCTTACTGTGGCCGAGATGCAGCTCCAAGCCGCCCCCGTGGCTGTAGCCGGGTCCGGGAGAGCCACGCTGGTGGCTGTGAGGAGCTGCGGCGGATCCTTTACCTGCCCTGGGCAGGAAGCCCAAGCAGCCCCCGGCCTGTGTTCCTGCCCCCCTGCCCCTGCCCCCTAGGCCCTTTGCCAAATGTCCCAGCCCCCCCTGCCCAGTATCCCAGACTCCTCGCTCAGTGTCCCTGCCCCCCAGCCCCTCTGCCCAGGGCAGGTGGAGGGACCTAGGCTCCCCACAGCTGCCAGCCCGTCTCCGCACTGCTATCCACATCCATGCTGCTATCCGCAGAAATGGTCCACAGATATCCACATCTGCAGATATAAAGCAGACACCCGCAGATTTTCAGGGCTCTAACGGAGCTCTCTCAGTCTCTTCTGTTGAAGCTGTTCCATTTTGTATAAAATACTTGAGTAGTCATTGGGCCAGATTGAGAGAGAGTGAAAATAACTCTATAGACTAGTGATTATGGCACTTCCCTATGAGGGGGAACGGGTGGGTGCTAGGTCCTGCTCTAGAGTGGGGATTTGAACTTTGCTCTCTCACATCCCAGGTGACTACTTTAACCACTAGGCTAAATGATTGCAAGTGGGAGGGAGGCTCCACCTCCTCCACCTCAGTTTTGTGAAGCTAGTCCTTCATTTTCTTGGCATTTAAAAAAGGTTAACAATGGCCCAATATGAAATGTTTCATTTCAGGTAGAACAAAAAGTTCCATTAACCCAAAATGAAATTTTTCCAATGCTTTTGATTTGCCAAAAATTGGAAAAAAATTCAGTTTTGGTTTGACATGAACTGAAACTTTTTTTTCAATTTTTTCAGAACTGGTAGTGAAACAAATACTTGCATTGTTGTATGCAGTGTAGTTGTAGCCGTGGCAATCCCAGGATGTTATTAAGACAAGCTGGGTGAGGTAATATCTTTTATTGAACTAGAAGTTGGTCCAATGAAAGATATTACCTCACTCACCTTACCTCAGTGAAATGAAAAATCAGCGATCAACACAGCTCTACTCGTAAGTACATATCACAAATCTAAAAATATAGCATGGAAGTCTGTCTCCATGAATGACAATAGGGGTTTTCAGATGACTGCTATTGGAGCAAAATGGTGCACCTTTTGTTTTTAATTCTGGCTTCTCATATACTTTGAATGCACAGAAATTTAAATTAAGAGTGACTCCACTGCAGTCAATGGAGTTCTAAAACTGTAAAACCAGCGAAGCTAAGGGCAGACTCAGGACCTTTGTATTTAATCCCTATTTCCATTTAGTTATGTTTGATAATCCTAGTTGGGATGACATGAATCAGGGTGGTTGCTAATAGGTAATCACTGTTAGCGCTGATTAATTAATGGTCCTTCATTTTTCAAAGATGTAGGAATATTTCTTCTGCATATTCTACACTTTCTCTTTCCTGTTCATGCAGCCAGTTAGCTGCTGTACGTATATGTGTGCAATGTGTGTGTGTTTGAGAGAGCGAGCCAGGCTTCGCATTTTGTAGGCCTCAGCAAACAAAGGAATAATTCAAGTGCTGGGAGACCTGGTGGGATAAAGTGAGAAGACTTGCTTTTAAAGGTTATTATTTTTAAAACAGCCTTTAAAATGCGGAAAAGTAGGAGTAACAGTGAATGTTGTCACTGCACTAACCACAGAGTATCATAGAATCATAGAATCATAGAATTCAAGATCAGAAGGGACCAATATGTTCATCTAGTCTGACCTCCTGCAAGATGCAGGCCACATAAGCCGATCCCCCCACTCCTTTAGCAAGCGACCCCTGCCCCATGCTTCGGAGGAAGGCGAAAAACCTCCAGGGCCACAGCCAATCTATCCTGGAGGAAAATTCCTTCCCGACCCCAAATATGGCGGTCAGCTGAACCCCGAGCATGCGGGCAAGACTCTCCAGCCATACCCTCTGGAAAAAGGTTAAGAATATCATATCATTGACCCATGTACTATTTACCAGTGCGGCACTTAATTAACCTATTGACTAAGCCCGGTATCCTATCATACCATCTCCTCCATAAACTTATCTAGCTTAATCTTAAAGTCATGGAGGTCCTTCGCCCCCACTGTTTCCCTCGGTAGGCTGTTCCAGTATTGCACTCCCCTGATAGTTAGAAACCTTCGTCTAATTTCAAGCCTAAATTTCCTGACTGACAATTTATATCCGTTTGTCCTCGTGTCCACATTAGCACTGAGCTGAAATAATTCCTCTCCTTCCCTGGTATTTATCCCTCGGATATATTTAAAGAGTGCAATCATATCTCCTCTTATCCTTCTTTTGGTTAGGGAAAACAAACCGAGCTCCTCAAGTCTCCTTTCATACGACAGGCCTTCCATGCCTCGGACCATTCTAGTGGCCCTTCTTTGTACCCGTTCCAGTTTGAATTCATCCTTCTTAAACATGGGAGACCAAAACTGCACACAATACTCCAGATGAGGTCTCACCAACGCCTTATATAACGGGACTAGCACCTCCTTATCCCTACTAGAAATACCTCGCCTAATGCATCCCAAGACCACATTTGCTTTTTTAACGGCCACATCACATTGCCTGCTCATAGTCATCCTACGATCAACCAGGACTCCTAGGTCCTTCTCCTCCTCCGTTACTTGCAACTGGTGCGTCCCTAGCTTATAACTAAAATTCTTGTTAGTCATCCCTAAATGCATAACCTTACACTTCTCACTATTGAATTTCATCCTGTTACTAATACTCCAGTTTACAAGGTCATCCAAATCTCCCTGGAGGATATCCTGATCCTTTTCCGAATTGGCAATACCTCCCAACTTAGTGTCGTCCGCAAACTTTATCAGCCCACTCCTACTCTTGGTTCCCAGGTCAGCAATAAATAGATTGAATAAAATCGGACCCAAAACCGAACCTTGAGGAACTCCACTGGTAACCCCCCTCCAACCCGACAGTTCCCCCTTCAATACTACCCTCTGCAGTCTCCCCTTTAACCAGCTCCTTATCCACCTCTGGATTTTCATTTCAATCCCCATCTTTTCCAATTTAACCAGTAATTCCTCATGCGGTACCGTATCAAACGCCTTACTGAAATCCAGATATATTAGATCCACCGCATTTCCCTTGTCTAAAAAATCTGTTACTTTCTCAAAGAAGGAGATCAGGTTGGTTTGGCACGATCTACCTTTCGTAAATCCATGCTGTAAACTATCCCAGTTGCCATCGGCCTCCTGCTCCGTAACCACTCTCTCTTTTAAAATTTTTTCCATGACTTTGCATACTACAGATGTTAAACTAACAGGCCTGTAGTTACCCAGGTCACTTTTTTTCCCCTTCTTGAATATAGGAACTACATTAGCTAATCTCCAGTCTAACGGTACAATCCCCGAATTTAGAGATTTATTAAAAATCATCGCTAACGGGCTAGCAATATCACTCGCTAATTCCCTTAATATTCTAGGGTGAAGATTATCCGGACCCCCCGATTTACTTCCGTTAAGCTGTTCAAGTTTGGTTTCCACCTCCGATACCGTAATGTCTACCCCCATATCCTCATTCCCATCGGTCCCTCTATCACTATTCCTTAGCCCTTCATTAGCCTCATTGAAGACCGAGGCAAAATATTCGTTCAGATATTGTGCCATTCCAAGATTATCCCTAATCTCCACTCCGTTCAAAGTTTTAAGCGGTCCCACTTCTTCTTTCTTGGTTTTCTTCCTATTTATATGGCTAAAAAACCTTTTGCTATTGGTTTTAATCCCCTTCGCTAGGTCCATCTCCACCCGTCGCTTTGCCTTTCTCACTGCTTCCCTACACCCTCTGACCTCAATAAGGTAGGTTTCTTTGCTGATCCCTCCCATTTTCCACTCCTGGTAAGCTTTCTGTTTTTTCTTAATGACCCCTCTGAGACGCTTGCTCATCCAGCTCGGTCTAAAACTGCTACCTACGAGCCGTTTTCCCTTTCTCGGGATACATGCCTCTGACATCTCCTGCAACTTCAACCTGAAGTAACCCCAGGCGTCATCTGCCTTTAGATCCCTAAATATGTTATTCCAGTCCACTTCCCTAACTAGTCGCCTTAGTTTAGTAAAGTTAGCCCTTTTGAAATCGTAAACCCTAGTCTCAGATGCAATATTGATTATCCTCTCATTTATTTTGAAACGAATTAGCTCATGATCACTCGAGCCAAGTTTGTCCCCTACAACTATTTCCTCAACAAGGTCCTCGTTACTTACCAAAACCAGATCTAAAATGGCATCCCCCCTCGTCGGTTCAGCAACCACTTGATGAAGGAATTCATCAGCTATCACGTCTAGGAAAAGCTGAGCCCTGTTATTATTACTAGCATTTGTTTCCCAATCTATATCCGGGAAGTTAAAATCCCCCATGATCAAGCAGTTCCTATTAGTGTTTACCTCCTTAAAAACATTAAAGAGCTCTCTATCCGTCTCCAGGCTAGATCCCGGCGGTCTATAGCACACCCCAATCACTATCCCGGGTGAGGCTCTAGTAGTTTTCTTCCCCAATGTGACCATTGCCCAGACAGACTCCGTATTATCCATTGCATTGCTAGTTATTTCATTACATTTCACCTCATTATTAATATACAATGCTACTCCCCCACCTTTACCTTTGCATCGGTCTTTCCTAAACAGCACATACCCTTCCATACCTGTACTCCAGTCATGGCTACCGTTCCACCATGTTTCGGTTATTCCTACGATATCCGGTTTCAATTCTTGGACCAAGAGCTCCAGTTCCTCCATTTTATTACCTAAGCTTCTCGCATTGGTGAACAAACATCCTAATTTTTGCTGTTGGGCTCCTCTCACTCTTTTCACCCAACTCGATAGGGACACAGTACTACCAGCATGACCTGTAGATCTAGTATCCGTCCCCCCCCTCTTCCTTACACCTGCCTGTCCCCCTCTAGCTATATCTGTTGTTATCTTGTTGTTCTCACTCCCAATGTATAAATTTGGCGTGGAGAGCACCAGGACCTCTCCCAACCGTCTCCCCTCAGTGTCTAGTTTAAAGCTCTTTTAATCAGATGAGCCAGCCTCCCTCCTAGAAGTCTACTTCCTTCCCTACTTAGGTGGAGCCCATCCCACGAGAACAGTTGTCTGTCCCCAAAAGCCTCCCAGTGCCCATACATCCCAAAGCCCTCCTTGTAACACTACTCCCTCAGCCAACTGTTAATCGTCACGATTCTCTCACCCCTTTGGCACCCTTCCCTAGGGACAGGTAGGATCCCACTGAAGATCACCTGAGCCTCAATTTCCTTGAGCGTCTTACCCAACCTGGCATAGTCTCCCTTGATCCTGTCTAGCGAGAATCTAGCAGTGTCATTCGTTCCCACATGAAGGATGACCAAAGGGTTCTTACCTGCTCCTCTTAGGATCCTTTTCAACCTCAGGTCCACATCCCGTATTTTAGCGCCCGGTAGACAGCACACCCTTCTGTTCTCCGGATCGGCCCTGGTCACAGGCCTGTCCAACCTTCTCAGTATGGAATCCCCAATCACGTAGACCTGCCTTTGCCTGGGGATAGTGCGGTCCTCTAACCTATCCCCCGTCCCCCCTCGTTGCATGCTCCTTCCATTCCTATCATCCCTTGTGGTTTCCCTTAAGCCATCCTGTAACCTCCCTGGGCCCAAACTTGGTGCTGTCTCCATAGACTCCTCCCCTCTTTCTATGGGACTGGCCGCTCGTCTCTTTTTCCTTGGCCTCCCACCGTCAGCTACCACCTGCTGTATCCCTTCCTCATTCTCCAGACCTTCAAACCTGTTCCTTAGCTCTATTTCCCCCTCACTGGCTCTCCTTTTCCTCGGCCTGCTTCTCACGGTCACATGCTTCCACCGCCCATCGTCCTCGTCTGGCGGTCCCCCCTCGTTGGCCTTAGCCCCTGCTTCGCCCTGTGCCCCTGGGCATTCCCGTTCAGTTACTGCTTGCCATTGCTCCATCAGCTGCTCGAACCCCCTTCTATTCTCTATCAGGGTTTCTACCTGCAGCTCTAGGCCCTGGATCTTTTCCTCCAGCAACTCTATTAGGCGGCACTTCATGCATATATAGTACTGCTCTGGGTCCCCCGCTAGAACCAGGTACATACCGCAGCTGCTGCATGCTCTCATCCTCGGTGTGTCCTCCGCGGCTTGGCTCATGGCTGCTGCTGTCCCGGCCTCGCTCGGTGCTTGTACCTAGGGGAACAGAGGGGACACGGCGCGGCCCCCTTCCACCTCCCCCTGCAAACTCCCACTCAAACTCCCCTGTTAGCAGCCCTGTTTGCTGCCTCCTGTGCCACTGCTCGCAGCTGTGCCGCTGCCTGGCTGGGCGGCCGCTTTTTAACACCGCTCGCATTTGAAGGCTAAAGATAGCGACACAAGTCATGGCAGAGAGCTGCTTGAGGCCAGAGACTCAGAGAGAGGGGTGCCCTGGAGCTGGCTACAGGCAGCAGCATTGCGGATGCGGGGGAAAAAAATTAAAACAGCCTTCATAAAAGTTCTCGCTCAAATAACAGTCTTTTAAAAGGCTCAGTTGAACACGAAAGTAACAGAAAGCGGTCACAGTACATCTAGACAAGGAAGTCAATCGGAAGGCTTTTTAAAAAAATGGGAATGAAACACATGCAATCGCATTAGATACTGTCTCAGAGAAATATTCCTCAGGATAGCCTAGCTGTGGTGTGTGTGTTTTAAAGAGTTACAGCTACCAATGTTGACCCCAAGAGAGGCTAATAAGACCAGGTGAAGAGAGGGAGGGGGAAAGAAGGATAAAAAGGCATTCTTTCCATTGTCACACAGCATCCAAAAGCTTTCTAGTCGAATACAAGATGCTGCTGCTAGAGGCATATCATATACTATGCAGTGCCCACAGCTGTCCAAAACATCAAAATCATTGGTGTTGTTACTACCAGCTCTTTCCATACTAACATGTTCTCTCTTGCTCTTATATATATATATATATATATATATATATATATATATATATATATATATATATATATGTTAGTATGGAAAGAGCAACCTGAAATATGAGAGGTTTTTTTAGAAAAACCCTCTCAACATTTTAATAGTTTGTTCAATTAAAAATAAACACGTAAGGGCCACTACACAGAGTGACAAACTCTAACATGGCATATTTGGCTCTCAGCTCTCAGTTGTAGATGATGATCTGATTGAGGTGACAGTACAGAGGAACCATTCAAATAAAGAAGACAGTTGTGCAGAGGAAGAACAGAGGTGAGATATATAGGCAGCTCAAGGTAGTGAAGTGTGACATTTGAAAAGCGATAAGACAAGAAAATAGCACATCAGCACTAATGCAAATACTTAAGATGCACAGAAAAGTACAAGGTACTACATGTGACAATACATGTAACAAACTGTGAGTGAGTCATATGTCCCATTTATAAAAAATGGATCAATAGAAGAGCAAAGAAGGAGGCTCTTGCTTTTTTCTGCAGCATTAAAACATCTGTAATCAACCCATATATATATATATATGGGATATTTTAGAATGTGACATATGACTAAATATATATATATTGGATATTTTTGGAAGAAATCAAGAACTGTGAAAGAGTTGTGACTGCAGCAGTGTTGCTGCATCTCCACTAGTGTTCAGCTTCTCCATTAGACCTGCTAATCCTAGGAGTTTTCTAGTCAAAAGTCCTTCTCCACTTTCTGTCTCTCTCACCTTTCTTTCAAGCTTTATGAGACCAAAATCATTTGCCAGACAGCAACTTGCTATTTCAAGACATATGAAAAAGAAAAATAGTTTCAATTATTCTGAAGCAGTTGCCATTGTAACATTGTACTGAAATGATTGTACTGGACTTGGTGCCTCAGTGCAAAGTAACACACATATGTTTTAGAGGGCTTTTAAACTATTTAGCACCAAAGCACCTTATGCCATCCAGAGAATATTTTTCAAGTGTAAGTGTTTCTGTAACATATGAAGCATTGGCTCTCAGACTGAACATGTCTTTCAAAGA
Source organism: Mauremys mutica (assembly GCF_020497125.1). Taxonomy (NCBI): domain Eukaryota; kingdom Metazoa; phylum Chordata; order Testudines; family Geoemydidae; genus Mauremys; species Mauremys mutica. The sequence continues at coordinate 314,802,274 of NC_059072.1, read as the reverse complement.
TACAGTTGGTGGTGTGGTACGTGCAACCTCAGACATCTGGAGTAGCTGTCAGCCAGGACCTATACTGGTTTTGGCAGCACACTGGGTCTCTTTCACATCTGATGGAAATGAAAAAAATCCCCAGATACTGGCTCTTCTCCAAATGTAGCACTTCTCTTGGATCACACCTCAGACTAAACCCTGGATGAGATGAACAGAGAGAGACATTATTGGCTTATTTTGCAGAATCTGTCCATTGGTTTTATTGCTGACAACCATTCCAACCTAGAAAAGGCATGTCTGCTCAAGGGCTTTGTGCATAGATATTGTTTTACCTGCTGTTTGAATTTGGTTTTGTACTCCTTCACTGAAGAATACAAGGTAAATCAAATCTTTCACTTGCATAACTAAAAGTATATGCACATTTCAGACATAACAGCATTTACATAAAATACAGGGGAAATATAATCTGCTTGTATACTAGCAAATCAGAATGACATCAGAAGGTAAAAATACAGTCTTCAATTGCTGGAGAAAAAAGAGCCACTGAGGGGTGCACATGCTGAACAATAGTTCTGCTATTACTCTGCAGTGTATCCATGTTAGAATTTTTGCATCTAAATCCTGTGGGCTTTTGAAGGAATTGTTGCAGAAGTGAGACACAGCTATCAGTTTTCAAGTAATCCTCTTGGATAAGAGTCTCAGATACAGACTGAGTTTAATCAAGGACAGTGTGATATCCCTGGAAAGTCAGCTTACTGGTAAAGCCTCTTTTGGTATGACTGAGTAGCCACAAAGGATGATTAAAAAAAAAAGACTAGAGAAGTCAAGTAGGTATCAAACTGTGCTCAGATGCGAGCATCGCATAGCACAGTGATATAATTGTGAGTCCCAGCAGCTCCCAAATCCATAACACCACCACCACAGAAGAAGTGAGCCTTTTAAGGGAGTTGGGCTCAGCCTGTCCTTGCCTGGTTAGCCCACCTCTTTGGTGAGGCTATTGAGAGTCCTAGATCATGTGATTGACAGAAGTCCTCCTAGGAATTATAAGGAGCAACCTGTACTCAGTACGAAAGAGCAATTATATGAATTTGAAGAAATTTGGACCCTGTTTCTAGATATGTTTGGATAAAAAAATATTGAGATGGCCCAAAGAATGCCAGACCTCCATTCCACTGAACCTCTTCTCTTTTTCCCTCCTTCCATTGATTCTCTCCTTCCCTCCTTTACCTATTCATGTATGTCTACTCCTATTTCATTACTGTTGCCCTCCTCCTAATATGTTATGTCTTTGTAGTGTGGTATGGTTTTGTATTGTCTGGTCTACTGGAGATCCCATGAAGTGTGCGGTATTCAGAAATATATACAAGCCATAGGTCAATTATGGCTTTTGTACTTTGCATTATCTATTTATTTGTGAAAATCAATTAAAAAATTAATCACACAAAAAGAGGAGTTTATAGCATTGTTGTGAGAGCTGCATGAGCTAAAGCCTATAACTGGAGCCACAGAAAAATCCTGGGAGGGGTTTGTAAACTGGAGAGACTTTTAAGAGGTCCTAAGAAGGAGGCAAGGTAGGAAGTGGCTTTGTGAGGAGTGAATCAGAGTTTGAGGACTGTTAGGGGGCTTATTCCTTCACCCTCTCACTTCCCTGGTCCTTCTCGCATGAACAGAGAGCAACAATACCCGAAGTCCAAAGGCGCAAACAATTCAATGTTTATTGGGGTGAACTTCCAGCAAGCATGATTCCAGTTTCCTTCCTTAGTGTCCCCCTTCCCAGCTCTGACACCACAGAGCCTTGCCTGTGTCCCTGTTTCTGTTCCCATCCCCTGTTCCCATTTCCCCCTTTAGCAAAACATGATCCCAATTCCCCCACCCACATCCCCAGTCCCTGTTCCCATCCCCCCCTTACTTCCTGATTGACTGCAGACTATATAGTAAAACTTGAGTTCTGCTTAGCTATATCTTAACCAATCATTTTACTGAAATTTAACTAATCAATCCTAACATACTGTAACATGGTTAATTAACCAATTATATCCCACCACCTTAATTGGTTTACACCCAACAAAAGTAATTATACAGCAGACAGAAATAATCACAGAACCAGACAGAGATTATACAGACAAACAATAGGTAAGTGGAGACTACAGTGATAGAACAATACAGAAATGAGGATTTCACATCCCAGTTATTGATAAGTGAGCTCTTGCCAGACAGGATGCTATCAAACTAAGTTTCCTTTTACATCTTCTAGGCTCTTCCCTTTCTCTGGAGATGATAGGCATTATCAGGACAGGACTGTATTCCTAACAGCCCAATAGCACCTTATTTCAATGTGACTAGTTTGGAATGTGAGGATGTGACCATACACTTCCCAGTTTATGGCTGGCCTCTGCTGCTTAGCTGAAGAATCAGGCCTCAGACTGTCACAGTAAGAGAAGGCCATTACACAGACAGGCAGTGATTTTTGATTCTTTCTTTTATACCTCTATAACTAGCTAAGTGATAAGAATACACCTATATTCTTAAAGTATAGGCCTTTGCAGACAGGCCTGAATATCTATATCCTAACAAGGACAGGCAGCCTGTTTGTGGTATATGGTCTCAGCGCTAGAGCCCATGTAACACTTCTGCTAGGTGGGGCTGGCAGCAACCAGGGCCGGGTTCAATATCTAGGGGTTCCTTTTCAACAACACAACACTGAACCAGCTTGAGCCCCCCCCATCCAGTAACCTGGGAAAATTACACACCACCACTGGGCTCCTCTGAACGACAGTACTTCCTCACTCGCAAGCACAGAGTCTAAAAGAAAACTTTTAATGAAAGTAGGGAAGTCACAAGTGGGAGTCATAGTCCACAAGAGGGATTCATAATCATAAAGCTGTGAGCAGGACACCCACCCCAGAGTGCATGGGACAGTGCCTTCCGCCTCATGTTCTTGAGTTCTTCAACCAAAAGTTACTTTTCTGTGCCCCTCTCTGCTCCCTCACCATACCCCACTCACAATGGTTGTCCTTAGCCTGAGAGGACCCAGGGTTCAGAGGTGCATCTGTGTGAGTTCACCTCCCACCTGGGGAAGAAGTCACTTTGCTTGCTCCACTTGCTTTGGCTGGCCATCCCACCAGCTGCGGTTCCTCTCTGCTGGCCATCCTACCAGCCACAGTTCCTTTCTGCTGATTGCCCCGCCAGCCGACTGTCAGTCACCTTTTGCTGCCACCTGCCTCTCTGCTGTGACCTCTGCACATCAGTCTCTCAGTAATTTTTAGCTCTTAGAAGGGTGGGCAGAAACACAGTCCCACCACAACTGATTGAGCATTTAAAATAACAAAGAGGCTCCTAATGAAGCCTATTTAGCTCTTTCTTTGAACAGTGGGGAGGAACAGGTTAAACCAGACCAGGGACCCTTGAGGAGAGTCCACACCTCGTGGCTGGGACACCTGTTGCCACCCCTCTTACTTTCACAGGACTCTGGCATTCGAGCCCCTGGCTTAACAAGGTCCTTTCAGCTGAGGGTGATCCCCTCATTTGAGGTAGGTTAAGCACAGTTCTGCTTCTCTTTATTCATACAATAATGATAACAATATTGGTAATAGCACATGGGCAGCAGGTATCAAAAGCAAGGGAAGGCTGAGCCTCCCCAAATTGCCTGCATAGCCCTGCCCACACTCCACCCCCAGAGCCCTCCTACTTCCCACCGCACTTTGCTGTGGCTCTTCCTTCTCCTGTGGCCGAGGCCTGGAACTGAGGGAAGCTAGGGGGCCAGGGACTTCCCACTTTTTGAAAGTGGGGTGCCTGGCCCATCCTCTTTTCACTGGGGCAGTCCCTGCCCCTCCCCCTCCTCTTCCCCCCAAGGCCCCACTTCTGGCCAGGTCAGCATAGAGCCAGGCGGGAGAACCTGGGCAGCTGTGTGGACCCTCCACCTGTCCGGGGTGCGCGAATCTGAGAGCAGCCTGCAGCCTGTGTCCCCACCCCCTGGGCTCCCCACCCATCTGGGGCAGGTGGAGGGTCTGTGACTCCATGTTGGATCCCCACAGCTGCCTGCGCTGCTCTTCCTGACCCAGCTCTGGCCTGGGTGGGGAGAAGGGCTCAGAGCTGCAGCCTGGCCATGGAAAGAGCTGAGGGGGCAGCTGTGAGGCGCTGCAGAGTTGCAGATCCTTCACCTGCCCTGGGCGGGGGACCCGGGAGGTGGGGACAGAGGCCAGGGGCTTCTCGGGCACCCTGCACCACGGACAGGTGTAGGGTCCACCATGACTCCCCAAAACTCCCTGCCTGGCTCTTATCATGGCTGGGCTGTGGCTCCGAGCCCCCCACCCCACCAGAGCCAAGAGCCTGGGTCCCTCCACATGCCCTGGGCAGGGGGCCTGGAATACAGGAAGTGAGCTGCTTTTGCCTCCACTGCAGGAGGATCGGGGCCCCGCCCCCCATTTTTGGGAGGGCTTCAGCACCCTTGCCACAGGCTGGGGGTGGTGGGGGCCGGCTTGCAGCCAGGGACTCTGGACAGCTGGAACCAGTGCTCATGCTGCCTGCCTGCCTGGTGTTTGAGGCCTGCTGGGGTTACTGAGGTCTGTACCACCCACTGTGCTAGGATTGGGGGCTGCGCTCAGCTGCCTGCCCGCCTGGCGCTCTGTGGTTGGATTGGTTGGGGGGGGGAACTGTGCTCTGGTGGCCTGGGGCTGGCGGGGGTGAGGGTGGGGAGCTCTGGCCTCTGGAGGGAGTGGGAGTGGGAGGGGTGGGGCCCCAGGCTGAAGGGGCCGGCCAGCTAGGGGCTAGCCTCCCCAAGCCCCGGTTCACCTGCAGCCCATGTAACAGCATTTCACTACCCCTGCATTCAGTACTAAAGTGGTTTCTAACCCAACACCAGCCAAAGTTGATTACTTTGAGCAACATAGCTCTATCTGCTGGATATCTAAGCAGAGTAGGTGTGTTCATGTAAATACAATTTGCTCCTGAAGTCTGTTCCCCCACCCCCAGCTAGCTGTCAGTGGAGAATTCATTCTGATCCTGTTTACATCTGTATATATGGTAGCATCATTTGGCTGTTGTCATGAAAAATAATGGCAGTGACAGTGTTGAATCTCTTTTGTCATTTGCTTTAGCATAGGCTTTATGACTGTTGCTTTGAGGGTAATAGCACTTAGTGGAAACAAGAATATACTAGATAATGACAGCAAAAGTCAACTCTGGCAGGTATAAATGGCTTTCAAATGTACTTCAGGTGATGTACATTCAGAGGGATTATTCAGAACTGCAGACAATATATTTGCAAGCTCTCTGTGATGATCAGTCTGTCCATGAAAACAGCTTTGTGTGCCTCCCTTCAGCAGTGTCAGAAGGGGTTATGAAGACACATATGATTATCACTAACCTCCACTAGATGTCTATCAATAATTCTAGTCACACAGCTGTGCAGCACACACATGGGCTAAGACATACAAGAACAATCCCTTTGCCTCTTTTGTGTCTTGTATGCAGATAAGCAGTACTTAGTGCTTAGTACAAAAGACATTGAAAACTTCTAATGAGAATTTTAAAACAGCTTTCCAGAAAGAAATGTCTTGGTCACTCTTTATGTTAAGGATCCACTCTATAAAGGGCAAATTATTAAGAGATTGTTGGTATCCCAACAGGATGACAAGTTGCTAATAGTGATGCTATATACTAATGCTATGCTAATACTAATGCTATATACTGCAACGGACCTAAACTAATGACTTTAATCTAAAAGGTATATTTATTGATAGTTTATAAAGTGTGCAATGTTTCTTGTCATCTGACAGAGGCAGGAGATGGGAACACTGAATTACCACTGGAAATGCAACTAAGAATAACGACCTTCTTGGAATACTGGAGTTATCAAACATTTGAAAGACAACTAGGTTAAAGTTCCAATTTAAAAAAACCAACAAAACCCTGGAAGATCTGAAAGTCTGGAAGGTACAGTGAGTACACTCAAACGTGCAATGGTTTGAGATTATTGTGATTACTAATCGGTGTTGTGAAGAGGTTTATAGTTAAGTTGCCCAAAGTAGCTAAAGTCCAACTCAACCAATCATGTAAAGTTGCTATAAAGTAAGCAAAATATTCAAACTAGTTATAAACTGGATTACATTTAAAAAATGCAAAAACAAACAAACAAACAAAAAAACCCTTCAAACCCTGTGATAAGGGGTTTTCATGGTTCCTGGTATAGCCATGGCTTGACATAACAAGCTGAAAAATCCAAAAATGTTCATAGTCAATGTTTTATTTTGTTTTAATAAAACAAGGCTGCAACCACTTTTTGAACATTGTATATTATAGGCGGTTACTAAAAAAGCAAAAGGGAGACATTAGGATAGGCAGATTGGCAGGAGCCATCTTCACCATCATCGCTGGTGCAGTCCCCACCATCTCTGGGGATCTACCGCAACTGTTGGGCCTTCATCTTCAGCCTGCAAGGTGTCCTAATCAGATTGAGCCAGGGAAAAAAGCCCAATGATGCCACAGACTCCATTGGCTTGGCTAAATCCTAAATACTTGGGATTTGTGTCCCCATTTCCTGCGGTCTCCCACTCCTTGACTAGTGGCTTCTTCCCCCTACCTCATAGCTCTGCTTTCCTTCTTTCTCTCTTTGCCTTCTGTCCAAAAATAATTTGGCTTAACTGGCCAAGACAATACCTTGCTTTGCAACAGGCCTGTGACCAGAAAGACCAGATAAAATAATGCTTTAGACAACCTATCTCTGGTAAAAGTTTATCAGCCTCAGTGGGTATGTCTACACTGCAATTAAAAATCTATGCCAGCTGACTCGAGCTCATGGGGCTCAGGCTGTGGTGCTGTTTAATTACAGTGTAGATGTCTGGGCTCAGGCTGGAGGACCCTGCGAGGTGGGAGGTTCCCAGAACTCTGGCTGAAGCCCAGACCAGAATCTCTACACCACAGTTAAACAGCCCTGCAGCCTGAGTCCCAGTCATCCAGCACTGGCCAGTCACAGTTTTTTAATTGGAGTGTCAACATACTCAGGCTGGCTAATAAGACCATGTGCTGTTTCTGTGTTTCTCCAGTGGCTGGGCTGCATGTGATAGCATCAGAGACAGAAGTTGCATATTCTAGCTGTTCTATGCTCTTCTTTCCACTTCCTATATTTATCTTCAAGGAAGCTGGATTGGATTTCAACAGCTCAGACCATCTAAATCAATGGTGGGCAACCTGTGGCTCAGAGGCTGTACACACAGTCCATCAGGGTAATCCACTGGCAGGCTGCGAGACAGTTTGTTTAGATTTTTACCCCAGTTCCCTAAATGGCCCCCTCAAGGACTGAACTCACAATCCTGCGTTTAGCAAGCCAAGGCTCAAACCACTGAGCTATCCATTGACCATCCGCAGGCAGGCTGCCCACAGCTCCCTTTGGCTGCGGTTCACCGTTCCCGGCCAATGGGAGCTGCAGGAAGTGGCGCGGACCACAAGGATGTGCTGGCTGCTGGTCAATGTAAACAAACTGTCTCATGGCCTGCCAGTGGATTACCCTGACAGGCTGCATGTGGCCCATGGGCTGCAGGTTGCTCACCACTGATCTAAATGAATGTTTTCTTTTAAGAACTGTTCATGCCATTTAAAAAGATTGTCAGGGAGATTTCTCACTGTAAGACAATACATGACAAAAGTGACAGGGAAACTGTTGCTATGAAAGCCTTATTTATTTAGTAAAGAAGGCTAGAGAGCTCAGCTCCCCACCTAAGACAGGTACTTCATATCTCTGCTTGGAGCTCTAAATCTGCCTTAGTTCTGGCATGAACAATCTCTACACATAGCCTCCAAACTGTGAACTCATGCAATGAATCTTTTCTGAATTCTGGCTAGCTCCTTCAATGGAACTCTGTTTTGTTTTGGGGATGGTTATTTTGAATATGATTTATTGGGGGTGGGGGGTGGGGGGAGGATCCTGCTTTGAGAAACATTGTAAAAGGATACTAAGAGCAGTAGAGAAAATATGTGCCAAATGAGTCAGGGCAATGGAGAGAGTTTTAATCCTTGCTCTTTCCAGAATCTGGCCGTGCCCAGGGTTCCTGGTATTTCTCCCTCTGGCCTTGGCCTAGCTATTCATTCTGCATTTCACCGGCAGCCAGAGCATTTAGGAGTTTCATTTTCCATTAAGGAGATATTTTCAATTCTCTTTTGATAGAAAATGAAATTTCTAAGTGACCCAGCCACTGGAGAGCCTGAAAGCAGCAATATCTGGGTTGACAGTCTCTTTTTTTAAATGCATTCACTCAAGAACATTTTTTTTCCCTTCAGAATTTTCAGCCCAGCTGCCTCTTCTTTCCATCTTGCTTCTCTTGTAACCAGGCCTTTGTGAGCTTTCAGCTTCTACTTTAAAAGGAGCAGATTGGAAATATTGAATACTATCTATTTCTTTTAATAGAAAATGAAGGTTCAAAATGACCTCCCTATCGCAGAAATGTGTTGGAATGTGGCAGCTGGGCCAAGCTTGGAGCAACGGGGTTTGGACCAGGGTTAGCTGCATGAGATGGCACAAGGGCTAAAAGCAAATGACTAATGTGTATCTTACTGATCACCCTTAAGCTAGGCATATTACTATGGTCTTCATTTGTGACAACTCTACCAAAAAAGAGGAAAATCATAATGTTCCAACTGCCCTGTCCCATATTCAGTCATACTCATTCACTTTTATTGGTTTATGGATATGCTGTAAGAGTGTGTGACTTGGAATGCTGCAGCAGGAGTCACTAGTATTATTGTGTTTGAAAAAAAAATTGCAATGGTGGTGAAACTGACCAAAAAATCCAAATCTGGATTTTCAAGAAGCCAAAAAGGTGGCTTCTTGTACCAAATCCTTAATTGTGATGAAGGGGAGTTTTCAAAGGTCACATTTTGTACTGGGACTCACAAGCTTATGTTAAAACACCTGGGGCCTGATTCAGCACTGTCCTCTGTCTCCTTCTAGATGGCATTCTGGGAAGGCTGTGAGCAGGACAGAGACAGGGTGAGGGTATCCCACATGAGAAAGGGGGCCTTATTATAAATACTGGCCCCAGTGAAACAGGAGCACAAGCTAGGAAAGCCCTCAGGACTACCCTAGTGGGCCATGCTGGCTCCTGCTAGCCCTTTCATAAACGAGGCACAAGTTTCTTCCTCTTTCTCCATGTGATGATATGTGTTAGTGTAGGAATGAATCTGGCCCCAGTTACACCCAGATTTAGCAGCTATCAGATGGCATCTTTAATCCGAACACATTTAAAATAACACTTATAACAAAACTTTATTGTAGTGCTATGAGTTAATTCACATCCAAAGAACAGTCAGTTTAGGAGGAAGGTTGCTCAGAACCAGAGCTGTGCAATGGCACTACAATGGACTGCAAGTTTTGCAGAACTAAGTAAAGATCATCAAACTCACTGAAAACTTTGGGCTAGATTATTAAACATAGTACTAAGAATATAAAATTCCTTACATCATACCATGTATCTTAATCTTGGAGATTAATCCCTCAAACTCTTATTCCACATCATACAGACATGTGATTGATGTGACAACAGTAGATTGCTATCAAAATAATCTTGGAAAGCACTTAAGGAAAGGCTTCTTATATTAAACCCTTTTAATTAATGAACACTAGACAAGGCTTTGTAGATTTCTGAAGAAATAGTAAATGCTTTATATCAATGCATTGGAACTGTGCTCATGAGACAAAATGGCCACTCCATGTACATTTCAATAACTTTTCTTATTTTCTTAACAAAGAAATTTTAGCTGATAAATAGAAAAACAGCAGAGATTATTCTTTGCAGAAATAGGATTACAAAAAGCAATAATTTCATAGAGATGGCTTGTACCAGGTCTTCAGATCCTTTCAAAAAATTAGGCTGATTTTGTCTGTTTTAGACCTTCTGCCAACTCTCAACCTCACACCTATTGATTCATAGGTTCCAAAGCCAATAGGGACTATTACACTCATCAGTAAAAGTTTATGCCTTATTTCCAGTCTGAATTTGCCTAGCTTCAGTGTCCAGCCATTGGATCATGTTATATCTTTCTTGGATAGATTGAAGAGCCCATTGTTAAATACAGCGGAACTCCAATTATCTGATCCAGTTGGGGCTGGGGCCAGTTCAGATGACCAAAAATCCAGATAAACCATTGAATGGGCAGCCAGGGCTCCAGCTGTCAGAGGGAGCCACAGCTACCCAGTGCTGTCAATGGGAGCCTCGGCCGCCTGGGGCTGTCAGCAGGAGCTTTGGTTAATACGGAGAGCCAGATAACGGAGGCTTGGTTAAACAGGGCTCTACTGTGTTTGTTCTCCATGTAGATACGTATAGATTGTAATGAAATCATCCCTTAACCGTCTCTTTGTTAAGTTCAATAGATTGAGGTCTTTGAGTCTTTCTAAGGCAAATTTTATAATCCTTTTCATGTCTCTTCTCTGAACTCTCTTCAATATATCAACATCTTTCTTGAATTGTGGGCACCAGAACTTGACCAGCAATCATCACATCAGAGCCAAATACAGAGGTAAAATAACTTCTCTACTCCTATTTGAGATTCCCCTGTTTACACGTCCCATCCTGGTTTATATATCAATTTGTTCACACTGGTTAGTGTAGTGACACTACCACTCAAGGAGTCCTAAAGTAACTGGTAAACCAAGCTGCTTCTTTGTTAGTAAGAAGGGATTCCTAATAGTCCCCTGTCTGTCAGGCAGGTCAGGCTATGGTAGATCTGGCTCTGAGAGGCCAATGTCTGAAAGTTTTCCAGACCTGCACAACATCTGCACGTGGGCAGTATTCAACCAATAGTTAGCCCCATGTTTGGGGCTAAATGAGCTGCTGTAAGTTGTTGTTATTATTTATTTGTATACAAGGGCATTGGAACAGTTTGTGTAGTGGGGGTGCTGAGAGCCATTGAACGAAATTGTAAACCCTGTATATGATGGAAACCGCGCCAAGCCAGGGGGTGCGGCAGAGCCCCTAGCACTCTTAGTTCTAGCACCTGTGTTTGCATAATCATAGCCCCTACAAGTCACAGTCATGGGCCAGGATGCTATTGTGCTACGCAATGTACAAACACAAACCAAAAAGACAGTTACTGACTCCAGGAGCTTATGGTCTAAGAGAAGCGACAACAGATGGATACAGACAGACTGACGGGGGAGTAAATGGAAACAATGAGACAATCTTGGTCAGTATGATAGGCAATGGTCTTGACACACCAGCAGCCTATCTGTGTGTTGCATTGCGAAACGTAGACCTCAGTCCTTAGTTCCTCCTCATATCTGAACATAAACTATTTATAATTTTACTTGACACAACGTGCCTGAGTCTCCTCTGACTTTCAGTGGTTTTATACCACTGAAACTACATTGACTTCAGTAGCATAACTCCTCATTTATATAGGGGTAAATGAGAAGATAATTAGGCTCAAAGACTCTGTATCCTTTTTATATATGCTTAAATAATAGGATGAAAAAATATACTCTGCTTCATGATACCTGGCTGGGTCATTTAATTGACTACTACAAGGCCCCTCAAATCAGACCACTTATAAAATATTGTTGGGACCAGTCTTGTTCTCACTCACTGAAGAAAAACTATTTGAAGTCCTCCAGAGTTTGCCTGAGTGAGGAATTCATCATGCTGTATTACCTTTAGTATGGAACTCCCTCTGTGTTGGGTAAGTGGGAACGGTTCTAGGAACAGGCTTGGGAAGGAGAAGCTCTGGCAGTATGGATGCAATGGAGCCACATTGTCAGGGACCCAGATGGGGGAGAGGGGGACTGCCCCTAGGGTTGCCAGTTTTCATTGGATGTATTCCTGGAGATTTCATCACATGACATAATCTTTAATTAAAAATTAAACTTTAATTCCTGGAGACTCCAGGCCAATCCTGGAGGGTTGGCAACCCTAGCCTGCCCCACCCTGATTCATCACAGAGGCCTATGGCCTAGGAGTACCTTCTGTGATGTCTCTTGAGGTGAATGGGACTTAGGGGTATAGTGAATCCCCTTTCACTCCAAATACAGACAACCACCACCCTGACAGAATTAGCTGGGGGGAAACTCTGCAAGATGATCCTCCCTGCTTTACCTCTTCCTGTGAGTATTACTGTGGGAGAGGGTAATCTGGCCTGTGTGTTTTGATGTTCCTTTTTACAAGAACAGAACAGCACTAGATTTATTCTTCATGCAAATTGATCATTATAGCTTTATTACCTGGGAATCATCAGATAATGCAAGGGGCTGTGGGAACAACACCATGGGTGGGATGGCAGAGGTGGTGAGCTCCAGAATCTATTTAAATTGACAGTCTCTCAAATCCAAGTGGCTTATTATCTGGAAAGCCTATGCCTATCAGCCATCGCAGGCGTAAGCAATAAAGGTTCACATAGAAATGATCACCATCATTCCACTGTAGTCAACGTCATTACACCATAATAAAATCAGTTTCAGAGATCAGTCTCAGGCCACGTATGTGTTAGTGCTAGGACTTATTTGCTCACTCTGCATCCATTTGTGTCAAAAAGAGGGTGTCAGCACATGCAGCTTATCTCTGCACACAAATCTATCCATAAAACATGTACACGAGGTGAAACAGCACAACAGACAGAGTGACTAAACTAGCTTCACCAACATTGTTCTGGTTTGTTTACTCTCTTGTTGGTTTGAAACATGCCCATGAATAGAGCTCAGTGACTAATTGGAAGTAAATAATTTAATTGAAGAATTTAGCCTCTTGCTGCTTGTTTGTCTGCAACCAGATCACAATTTCCTTCAACACATTAATTATCCAGAGTTAATCAATAGGCCCTAACCACAGGATTATGGGGTATGGGCTTTTCTCAATCTCTCCTGTTGATGCTATTATACTTTGTATTAAATAATTAAATATTAAATGGGCTAGAGAGAGAATAATTCTATTGGCCAGTGGTTAGGGCACTGAACTGAGAGGTAGGAAACCCATGTTTGAATCCTTTCCCTTCATCAGGCAGAGAGAAGAATTGAATTGGGGTCTCTCACATCCAGGTGATCAACCTAATCACTGGGCTAAAGGTTACAAGGGAGTCTGCTGCCTCTTTCTGCTTCTGATCATTTTGTGTGGAGTTAGGTGTGCTTTAAGCATGCCTATTGGCTCAGGCCCACAGGCAAGATAGGCGGTGAATGCCTATCTTCTCCCAGTTTGAGGATCACACTAGGGATTAGGCACGAAATAGGCATTTGGACATCTAGAGTGAGGCACCAAGGCATGTGCACAGAGGCAGAAACTTAGGTGCCATGGGGACTTTAACAGCAAAAAGTTTGGTGCCAAGTGAGTTTAGGCATCTACAGGATTAGGAGGCAATCAAGGAGGGTTTTGTGGATTATGATAGCACATAAATCTGGGATGTAGGTGCCTAGGTCCCTTAGTGGATATGGTTCTAAAATCCTTACTAGGCATCCAATTAAGTGTTATGAATTTTGGATGTGCTGAACACCCAAACATCACATTGAAGACTATGATAACTGTTGGTACTCAGTACCTCTGGGGGGAAAAATCTGCTTTATTTAGTTGCCTAAATATGGATTCACATGCCTGTGACGTGGTGCCTTGAGACACAGAAACAACCCCTCTCCCCAAGCACACCTTCTTTCATGACTGCCTCATCCCTGCTAACTCTCTCTAGTTCAGGGTTGACCTCTTAAGGGAACTTTTTCCTAGCATGGCTTTCTGGTGGTGAACTATCTAAATATGGTAGAGACAAGCAGCTGTATTCCTAAGTAGTCATTTTGCAACTGGCTGTTGCTTGCTGCAGCTCCCTCTATTTCTGCTGGTAAGTACGGTTGCCTCCTGTTAAGCTATTCCCTGGTTTTTCTTACTAGCACACTCACAGCATTTTCCCATTGACCTCAGTGAGACCATTCACATGCTTCAAGTGAAGCATGGGCATGGCTGGGGACCAAGTGACTGTCCAAGGTCACACCAGGTCTGAGGCAGAGCTGGGAACTGAACCCTGGTCTCAGGGGTCCCAGGCCAGTGCATTAGCTACAGGAGTATTCTTATTGTTAGCCTAATAATTTTGCATGCATGTAGATACGTGATAGTAGCTGTGAATGGAAAGAGAAGTACGAACCCTGCTGAATTCAGGGATGGGGCTTTGTGCAGCAGCATGATTACAGTAGATATCCCACAATGGCTGATAGCTATGATAGTAAGTTGCTCAAGTGTGTCTAAGAAAGGTCGTGTTAATATACATATTCCATGTAAAGGCAGAATACTGTTGGGTGACTTGCAGGCTCCTTTTTGGTGGGTGAGTACAAGCAGGCAGAGTCCCTGGAATGATGTTGCAGGCATGAGATCAGTAACAACAGAACATGGCTGTTATTACTGTAAGAGGTTGGCTTTCCTGCTTGCGCTGCTGACTTCAAGCCCTTTGCCTCCTCTCCCCCTCCCCAAGCAGGAAGCCTATCCCCTCGCCTGATTTTTCTCTCAGGCTTCCTTCCTGGGCCAGTAGTCCTTCTCCTCTGGGAGTAGCCACCCCCATTAGCACAGTAACTTGGTTACAGTACTAAGTTTAGGGTGTTTTAAAAAGGCAGCTGCCATGGTTACAGTGTGAGTGGTGCTTTAGGCTTCCTTAGTATTCCTGCTTGAATGCACCCCTCAAGTGACAGGCCTGGTTTTTTTCACTTCTCTAAAGGATGGAGCCCTGCAGTTCAACTGTTCTTAGATCAGATCTCTGGGTTGCAGCCCCACTGTTTGATAACCACGGCACCTCTAGTAAGTCCAGTTGGGCTTGGAGATATCTTCTCTCTATCATTGTTTTATTTCTTGTTTGCTCTTCCTAACAGTCCCTTTAGAATTATTTAAATCCATGCAGTCAGACACAATAATATCAAGCAGGTAAACTGAGGTACATATATTCATTACAAATACAGATATCCTCATTCTCCACAGCTGTATCCTGCTATAGCTCTGAATGTGATGTACTGGTACACTATATTAACCTGCACCAGTGGTTCCTAAATTCAGAGCTAAACCTGTTAGAGCCTATGAGGACTAAGATGTTTGCCATAGCTACTAACGGATCTACAGCCACCATCCCAGTATAATTATGTGTGCAAGAAGCCATGCAGTAATTGATGGACAACCATGCAGGTCATCAATGAATCTAGGAAGATGCTAGCACATAAACAAGAACTCAGGCCAGTCAGATAGTCAGTAGAAAGGACATGCATTCTGCACGGCTTTGCTAAACACAGCGCAGAAGACTTCCAGGAGGGGTCAGCATTGTACTTGCCCTCACCTTGCAGGTAACAGAGCATAACCACTCTAATTCTATGCACTAAACTGTTCCTTGTAAATGCTGCTTGATTGGTGGTAAAAGTTTTTTTAAATATATTATTGATGGTAAAAGTTTCACCATTTGTTTGAGTTACTTGGTATTATTTAATAGATTACTCTGTCATGCTGTTTGTAACAAGTTTGTATACTATAATGTAACATACACAGCCTACTGCATTAATTTGTGTATTTCCATTTTGCATTATTTGGTATCAGTAAATTCTACTGATGCAATGAAGAGTTAAGCCCTCTTATTGTTTTACATCCATTTCCTTATCAATGTATACTACAATCATACACCTTTATAAAACCTGCAATAATAATTATGTTCCTTTGTGACTTTTGCAATCAACTGTTGATGAGAGGGAAAACGTTTAACCATAAAACATACTCTGGTTGCCTGCCATAAATAGCAAGCTAATAATGAGAACAAATATGGTTACACAACACTCCTTTATACTAGATACATTGCAACATTTAAAATCACCTTTTGCCCATGAGATTGAACAAGACTGTATTTGCATGCCTCTACTTATATTGTTAGATTTTTATGTAAATTTTAATTCTGAATAAGTAGTTATCCTCAGATCAAGTAAACTGCAGTGTCATGCTGCTAGGTTTGCTTCCTGGTGGGTGCTGCAGCGAGGTCAATCCTATGACATTTCAGTTTGTAGTAGAGATGACCTTATAAGTGCTAACTGCCAAATCTGGGGAGATGCTGAGCACAGTCAGCTTCCATTGACTTCATAGTTTGAGGACATTCAAATATGAAATAACTCAGTGGAGTTACTTTTAGCAAGGGGTTAGATATTCCCTAGCATATTCTATGTCACTGACACACATAGCCAATAGACAATATGCTACAGTTGTTACCACAAGGAGTCTGTGTGCTGTTGATTGCATAAATTATATTACTGAAACCAAGCTGATTAGCATTGCTGTGAGTGATGAGGTGCAAATCCATCCAGAGAGAATATTATGTTAACACAAACCACTGTAAAAGAATAACACTTATCTAACAGAGGCAATGGGTCAGCTGTAACCGAAACAATTGTAGCAAAAGGATGCTGTCACAGTTCATGGGGAACACTAGGGAAGCAATGCATTTACAAATTAAAGGCAAATGAGGGAGCCATAACATTCTGCCTGTTCTCTGGGGGATTTCCTGAAACTGAGGGGTTAACTTCACTATGCTCCTATTCAGACAAATAAAATACAACTTTGCTGAAAGACTGGTGGTTAAGGTTTCAGGACTGTAGACTATTAGGTAAAGCACAGAGTTACTGTAAACTCTTTACTCTAGTAAAAGGAATTTTGAGTGTCCTTTTCATTGGTTAAAGTTTCAAACATCCAATCCAGGACTAAAATCAGCTATTTGTTTGTGGCTTTAGCACTTGTGATTTTTAAAAAGTTGTACCTGTTGGTGAGAGTGTGCCCTAAAACTACCTCAGCAACCAATCTGTCAGCTTCAATAACCATCAACAAACCAATTAATGTATGCCTGCCTTGTTTACTACAATGCAAGTGCCATGCCTTTCAAAAGGTGTCAGATAGCATGGTAATTTTTACAAATGAGCTCTGCATTCTGAATAGTATGGGAAACTCAAAATACATCTCTAGCCTCAGTGATGCTCTGGAAACTACGGTCCAAATTTTCAAGTCTGGGTGCCTAAAGTGAACACCTCTGAAAATATGGCTATTTATATTTTAAAACCTAAATACGGATTTAGATGCCTAACATTAAGAACTGATCTTTTAACATTTTAGCCTAAAAACACCAGTATAACTGACTTTTAAATTTATCATTGTTTATACCTCTTGCTCTGCTCAGTTGCAGTGCAAACTGAGACCACAACATTTTTACATGCAGTAGCACTGTTTCTCCATTCAATTATACTGATTTTACACTGGTGTGACTTCAATGACATTAGTCCTGATTTACATCACTGTGCATGAGAGGAGAATGAAGTCAAGTGACTAAAGAAAAAAGCACATATTACTAAATTTCTAGGCTGTAGCCATCATAATAGACATTCCCACAATTTGAAGATTCCAATCTTGTCAGTGATTGACATATTACCATAGAGCAGTGAATTTATCTAGGCTTCCACTTAAATGACCAATGTTTGCATACAGGAGCAAATCCATGCCTGCTGTAACTACACTGAAACCAGCGGAGTTACACCAGATCTGGATTTGGTTCACTACATGCAGCTCTGTCTTCAGCTCTTATATAATATCACTGTATTCAAAGGTCACTGATCATAACTTCTTCAGCAACACTGCTTCTAACAGTAATTTGGGGGGAATTGGATAGTGTTTGATATAGTTTTTCTCTTATACCAAAAAAAATCAGTCGTTTAAGTTATCCCATTCCTTTCAGTGA
Source organism: Mauremys mutica (assembly GCF_020497125.1). NCBI lineage: Eukaryota > Metazoa > Chordata > Testudines > Geoemydidae > Mauremys > Mauremys mutica. Next base: position 314,784,598 of record NC_059072.1, on the reverse strand, counting down.
CAGTAATAGATTTAGTAAGCACTGTGCAGTCAGTTTGATTGGAGAGAAGGAACAGCATTTTTATTAACTTAACAAGCACTCTGAGTCTCCTAAGGTTTCTGGAAATGTCTACTTCACATTGTGCATATTCCGCTTACCACAGGTATTAACGTAGCACTCCCTTACTAGTAATGTGATAGCTATGATTACATAGAAGCATTTAAGTTCCCTTAAGCTCCATTGAAAGTCCTAACCTTAATTGATGTCATTGTTGAGCTTATTAACAATGCCAAACTCTGTAATCATTTTCTGTTATGAAACATACACCTAATGAAATGATATGTGTGATATGTGCAACTATCACAGCATAACATACCTGCCACATCAACCAAAACAGTCAACAGTCTTCTGAGCTGCATTGGCCTTTGCAAACAATACGCTTACTGTGAAACATGCCTTAGATAGTTAGGGTACTCAAAGCACCTCATAAAGGAGGATACTGGGGCTGTAGTCATATTGTAATGAACCTGCTGGCACTCTTATTCCACATCCAGGCAGCAAAGGGCTCCATAGGCCTTCCAGCACAGGAAAGGGAAGTCCAACCTGAGGTCTGAGGAGACTGGGCTCAGACAGGCCTCACAGTGAGCTACAGTAGCAGGCAGCAGTCTTGGGAGCAGGGGTTGGGGCTTGAGAAGGAGGGCCTGAAAGCTGGATAGAGGTACGCATTGTTGCTGGCAAGTGGCCAGTAGTAGCTGCTGGAACAAGAGCACATAGATGTGGCCTGCAGGTGGGAGGACAGCATGGGGTAGTTACACTGGGACATAGTTACTTTCATCCACCTGGATGGGACTGCTCCTAGGCGCTGGGTTGGGAACTGTTGTGATTATCTTTTTTTTTCTTCTTTCTTTTTGTGTGTGTGTGGAAGCCAATAAAACAAATGTATCTAGGATATTTGCACCATTTACTTCTGGCAGCCCCAGTAAAGGAATCCTCGTATTTATTTGAACTTTGTGACTCTTTTCACTGGGAGCACCTACTGTGCTTGCCTCTGAGTTCAGCCAGACATCTAGGAAACTGGTTTACCACAGCATGGCAGAAATGCCCTGCAGTTGGGTACATTTGTAGAACGGCTTATATTGCATTGCTTTTCTGCCCCCTGAGGTTAGGTATCCAACTCCAGTCAGCACTTTTCACACTTTGGGGCTATAGAAAGTTCCTTGAAGATAGCTAGACAACAATACAGCATCCTTTGCAGATGCCAGAGAATGATGCATGAGCCATTTAGATAGAGAAGGTGACCCCATGTGACTCGTGTAGTGAGGATGGTGATACTAGCACTAAACAGCTGGTATCAGGGTCCCTGCTGTGATTATGGAAGGAAGCAGTTTTTTAATGTAATTGATTATTTTGAAACGTGACAGTGATATTGATACCTGGAGAGCCTAAGGCCTCTAAGGGTGTTCTTATTTTGCCTAATAATATCCTGAGTTGTCAGGACAGATGTAGATGCTGACAAACACAAGGACAGAAAATGGAGCCAATGATGAACATGGTAACACTCCTATATTTGAGCAAGGCATCTGCTATGAAATGCAAGTGTGCATATTTTTCATCAGTAGGACTGATATACTATGTAATGCTTATATGGTACAAGGATTGTCTGTGTGGTCTTCTGTTACATCGTTTAAAATAGGGAAGGACAGGGCTTTATCTTATATTTTAAGAAAATTCTGTGGGATATTTCCATCATCAGAACCTGTTTAAATGAAATAGACACTCTTACACTCTGAACTTTGGCCTCAATCTGTCAGCTTTTCCCCATGCAACACCCAGTCTGGACGATTGATCGTATCAGTGTGAATGTGAAGTCTGTGTAAAATAGATAATGTCTATGTCTCCTTATCTAATGTATACCAATGAATGGTGGCTTGGTGTCTCCTGTTACATTTGTTCCCACATAATGCTGTCTAAATGTTTGATCTTGTATTGCGATTAGGGTAATTAATAATGAGCGAATTCAGTATTTAGTGAGTGTTGCTTTAGCTTCATTAATATGCTCCCTTTCCGTTCATTTGATTCAATATTTGCTTGCAATGTTTGCAGTGTTCTCTCTCTCTTGGAGGCAGTGATTTGGCTTTTAAGCCCTGTCCTTTTTTTCTTTCTATTATGTTACCCGTACTAGAACTTGCTAGACTTGTTTTGCAACAACATAGTTTTGGTTTTTTAGTAAAGACTTTTAATATAAATGTGTTAGATCCTTAATGTTTTAATTACAAATGTTTTATCCTACCTCCAATTCAACCAGTTTTCATCCCTTACCTGAGAAAGTACCCTGGGTCTGCAGAGTGATCTCTGCAGGACCCAGAAGAAGTGGGGATGGATGATGCTGCAGTAGTATCTGGCAATATAGGAATGAGGAGATTAGCGTTGGGGCCTGGTGACAATGATTCTGTCCACCATAATTTTAATAAAAGCATATATATTTGAGACCTAGGGATAATTTCAATTTAATGTAAATGTCTTAGATGGTAGTAAAGTCTTTATTATAGCAGGGATTTCAATCTCTGGCCGCAATGACTATAAAAGCCATTTCACTGTATTTATTACTGGTTCCAGATGCATTAACTGAAGCCTAATCTCTGAAACTGAATTGATGGTCTCAGTTGTCTAGAGTCAACAAATTACCAAGGCTCATTGTTTAGTGTACCTAAATAGTCACATGCTATCTAATGCCAATAGCACTTGGCTTTTTGCTCCAGTTTAGTGAACTATAACTGCATCAGCATTTCACAGTGATGAGGTCACAGTTAACAGTACATTGGTGGTAAAAAGAGTTAACTTTGTTTAAAAGGTTTGAAAGGATGAAGAACATTTTATCAGTTTTAGATAATGATAGACAGAAATGTGTTTCATAATGGAAAACTGCACCGGTTTTGTTCAAAACATTGGCAGAGTGCATAAGATGTGAAGCATTTCTTTCTGGCTATTTGGAACTAAGATTTCAATAGACTGAATATTTCTGAGGGTCCCAATATTTGGATATTGGAATTTATAAAATTATGCATTGGTATTCCTCCTGTGATCCAAGGGTGAAATCCTGGCCCCATTAAATTCAATGGCCATTCAATCTGAATTGAAGTGAATTGGCAACTGTTTTATAGTATCTTATAAATGCCTGACAGCATAAGAGGCTGGAATAAAAAAAAATCACGTTCCTCATTGGAGATGATCTGGTCTGGCTCCTATTGAAGTTAATAGCTTCCAGCTCTATGATGCCCCAATGTCATTGAAGGACTCTTATTCTTAACCTTATAATGATTTTAAAAATATTTATAGCTATGTACCTAGCAGACCGTACATATCAATTATACATTCAGATGATAATATGGAGTTGTTAGAAGAAAAAACAATATTGTATTCTTGAAAATAATCTGAAAATCATGAGATGCAAATTAGTCACTAAAATGCGTTTTTGGTTTTCTTTTGTTTTTTCCCCACCTAATTGCAATGGGTGAATCACCATATAGCACAATTTCAAGACTTAGCAAGAAGGGACTCTGTCTGTTGTACTTGAGAATTGCAGAAGAATCTGAAAGTAATGTGAGGTGATAGAGTACTAGGCACAAGCTGAGATAAAGACAGAGGGTAATATCTTGGCTCCACTGACCTCAATGGCAAAACTCCTATTGACTTCATTGGGGCCAGGATTTCAGCCAGAAGGGGCCATATGTCTTGTAGTAAGTTAGTACAGAAATAGACTTGGGTGGATGAAAAATGAGTAAGCGGTAAACAAATTAAGGGCAAAAGCAGCTGCTTGAGCACACCCACTATATGAATGAAAACACCTAAATGGTGTGCTCCTATCACTCAACCTATGGCAGTAAGCCTGCATAGAAAACAATCACGGGAGGCTTAGAAGATGCTGAAGGCAGAATGTGGGAGAAGTTGAGGCCAAATACAGTTAATTTTCTTGCTACCCACACATCAGATGTCTCTACTATATTGAAAAACATATTGCAAATTACTGCTCTGCTTGGCAGCACTAACTTGCAAAAGCAGGCTATACACCTCATTGTGGGTCCAGTTCTGGTGCCACATAAATCAATGGGAGTTTTGCTATTGACTTCATCTGGAGCGTGACTGAGGCTATCTTATCAAGATTTCACCATCTCTTGTAGTATACAGACCTTTATACAATTGTTATATATTCTGTTAATTATTTATTTAATCATTTATTTTCTCTACTGCCTCTCTAAAGTTCTCTCTTCTCCAAAAATATAAAACACACTATTGAAATAATGTATTTTTTCAGTACAGTATTTCATACAATAGGAGAGCTAGAATTACTACTTAGCAGTTACAGTGGTTTTCTTCAGTCACTCTCAAAGCACTTTGTAAAGGAGAGTAAGTACAATTACTCTATTTTAAAGATGAGGAATCTGAGGCACAGGGAACTGAAATTAATTGTCCATGATTAGACCATAGATCAGTAATGGGGCTGGGAATAGACTGTGTTTTGTTTCTTAGTCCAATACCCTCTCCATGGGACTTGCTGCTTCCCATGTGTAGAGGTGAATGTATATCCAAGATTTAGGGATATTTCTCTTCTAAATCACCTGTTTCTGGCTCCCTGGTCCCAGAGAGATACGGTGTGCTAGAGCTCTAGGCTATGTTGCTTTTCCGAAGGCATCACCGCAGGCACTGGCCTGACACAGTATGCTTTTTACCACGCTTGTTGTACATTCATAGATTCTAAGGTCAGAAGGGACCATTGTGATCCTGTAGTCTGGCCTCCTGTATAATACAGCCCATAGACCTTCCCCAAAATGATTCCCAGAGCATATCTTTTAGAAAAACATCCAAGCTTGATTTAAAAAATTGTCAGTGATGGCGAATGCACCACGATCCTTGGTAAATGGTTCCAGTGGTTAATTATTCTCACCAGTAAAATTGTATGCCTTATTGCCAATCTGAATTTGTCCAGCTTCAGCTTCCAGCCATTGGATCAGGTTACACCTTCCTTTGCTAGATTGAAGATCTAATGATTAAATATTTGTTTCCCATGTAGGTAATCAACTCACCCCTTAAACTTCTCTTTGTTAAGCTAAGTAGATTGAGCTCTTTGAGTCCATCACCATACGGAAAGTTTTCTAATCTTTTAATGATTCATGTGGCTCTTCTCTGAATCCTCTACAATTTATCAACATTCTTCTTGAATTATGGACACCAGAACTGGACACAGAATCCCTGCAGTGGTTGCACCAGATATATTCAAGTTGATAGGGTGTGTAGAAATTCATCCTGGGGTACTTAGGGAACTTGCTGAAACAATCTTGAAATTGCAACAAAGAGTCCTGTGGCACCTTATAGACTAACAGATGTATTGGAGCATAAGCTTTCATGGGTGAATACCCACTTGCGTCTGACGAAGTGGGTATTCACCCATGAAAGCTTATGCTCCAATACATCTGTTAGTCTATAACAGGGGTCAGCAACCTTTCAGAAGTGGTGTGCAGAATCTTCATTTATTCACTCTGATTTAAGGTTTTGCGTACCAGTAATACATTTAAACATTTTTAGAAGGTCTCTTTCTATAAGTCTATAATATATAACTAAACTATTGTTGTATGTAAAGTAAATAAGGGTTTTAAAATGTTTAAGAAGCTTCATTTAAAGTTAAATTAAAGAAAAAAGGATTGGGCCCATACAAGCAGGCAACCGCAGTTTGAGGAAGTTAAAGAAGGAAAGTTAAAAATTAACTCTGTAGTTATTGGAGGAAATTAAGCAGTAAAACTATATACAAATATTAAAAGAAGGGGTTATGAAAAGAAATATCTTGGTTTCTTTGCAGTCATTCCTTTAGGAGTGTCTGTGAATAATCCAGGCAAGAGGTTATTTAAGTAAAATCATTTTACTATAAAAAATAGTCAAGTCTGTTAAAAAACACGTATGGTGGGTACAATCTTTGTTTTATAATAAATTGGTGTTGTTTTGGGGTTGTAAAAACAAACAAAAAGAAAGTAGTGTTAATTTTGGTATTTAATATTTGATCCTTAAGGTAATTTAATGTGTTATAAAATTTTGGTACGAGATTTTGAATCTGTTTTGGTAACAAATAGCAAATAGAAGCTATAGTAAGTACCCCACACTAAGCCTTAAGGTGGCTCTATGCAATCAACGGTTACGTTGTCAAAGGAAAGCCAAAATGGATTGTGTTTTCCATTTAAAAATCAACATGTATTTAAGAACAGAAGTTAAAAGATAAAAACCATTAAAACCTGACCTGTCTATAAAAAATATACAGGACATATGGGGAGTACTTTGAGTAATTCCTCAGTTTTGCCTGCAATCAGTAAGGGTATTTATAAAGAAAAATTATTTAGATTAATTTTATGTTTAAATGTTGTAATTGTAAGTATGTGTTAGTTTTAGTAAAGTATTTTCTTGTAAAAAGACAAATGCCAAAACTGCTGTAAAACTTTGGCATAACTGTGAGTAGCAACAGTGATTGTGAACTTAATATACTGGACACATTGTAACAAGTTATGTGCAGCTTCACAGATCTAGTATGGTCACATGCCTTTTGAAGGCCACTCCCAATTGAAAGGCCAGATTAAGCTTTTATAAAATTTGTACCAGGGCACCTAATGCAACTATCAACAGTGCCCTGCTGGCTTTGGCTCAGATGGACATTCATTTGATAAATAATACAATGCTTAATTATTGTAAGAAACTAATGAAATGTGTTAGGTCTTTTTATATACAGTAGTTCTGCTGCTTGCTGAAACCAGAAGGCTGGATCTACATGGAGGTCCACCGGTGAGACACTACTCTGGCCTCATTCTGAAAGACCCTTATCAAATCCTGTTAATTGCCAACACCGCTGTGAAGTGTCAGGAACGGACTACCTGCCCATGTTTCTCACTGTAATGGCTCTCCGACTGATGATCGGTTTATCTTTCCTTCTGGCGTTGTTGCTCCTTCTAGACAACAGGAGTAAAGGACAGGGTAAAGATGTGGCAACTTTTCCTTTGTCTGCTGACAGACCCACTGAGCCTTTGAATCTTACTAAGAACACAACCTTTCCACCTGAGGACATAATAAAGCCTCCTAGCAAGCAAGGTGATTGTGCTAGCAACCTCTCCCTTGCTGCCTCACTGCCGGACAGCTAAGTGAATTAAGACTACGAAATCTCGAAGAATAGCTTGCGGAAGCTAGCCAAAGCTACCTGAAAATGAAACTTGTAGTGTTCCTCAAACTCTCCTCCTTAATGAACTTAGGGTGGGATGGGGCTGATGGAGCAGCTGGATGGTCGCTCGGTAGCGCCCAAAACTTTGTTGCCTTGCTTTGCTCATGTGCCTCATGGTTTGGCCCATGTAAGCAAAGGAGGGATAAACTGCACTGGTGTCACGACACTAGTAGTACACAATAGTGGTAAGCCAGTCCGGACTAACCGGCAGCTCACCCCACTCTGTGGGGCCTGTCTGTGAATATCTGGATTGACTTTATCAACATGCCAAACGGTTGGTCATATAAATATGTGTCTGTATAGTCTCTGGATGGATTGGAGCCTTACCTTGTGCAGAGGCTGCCTCCATCACAGTAGCAAAAAAATTGTTTAGGGATTTTTATTCATAATTCGGTCTCCCTGTTTCTATAAACAGTGACCAAGGTATCCACTTTATGGGTCAGGTCATGCAACAAGTCCACAAGGCTCTCCACATTGAGCAGCATTTACATTGTGCTCACCACCCTCAGAGTGCGTGGGCAGTGGAATGGGAAAAGGGGAACTTACAGACAAACTAGCCAACTTGTGTAAGGAAACAATCTTTGAAATAGATGCGTTTATGATAGGTAGATTAAATGCTAGTTTCTGGAATCTGCCATGATACTCATGAAAAGGTCCCCTTTGCTATTTGGTTACCTATTTGGTAAATAACCAAACGTATATCCACAGAACTTGTCTGTTTTCCTGCCTAGAGGCCACCCCTGTAGCAAATAACATCACCTGTACCTTTTACAGTATTCTCCCTCTCATACTACAAACCCAGAGGCATCGCAGGAAAATATCCATGTATATAACCAACAGTTGTGGTATAGCCCCTATAGAAAAGAGACCCAGAGGGATTCAAATGAACTATACTTAATGCCACGTTAGGGACTATCAGGTTTACTTTACGGTTAACTCACTCTCAAATTGCCGCTATCTATCCAAATTGTTCCTAAAAGGGCCATTTAACTAATGTTGCAACACCTTTGGAGTCACAGGTCCAGGAAAAGAAGGAATATCACTGACACATTGTGGAAAAGGGCCCACAGTGCTGTCTCCGCTTGGAGTATTTGTAAAACCTAACAACATAAAGATAGATTGGACCAACTGGAAAAGTATACCCAGTCTTATTACTGGGGCGTGGTTAACTCAGGCGTAGGTGGAAATGGGTGAATTGCACGTTATTTCAGCCCTTAGTTCTATGACCCAGAAGGTATTAAAAGAGGTGGTATTAAATATCACTGATGCTGGGAAGGCATTGCAGTGGGATCTGGCATGTTTGGGATTTTCTGGGTGACCAGCTAATGGCCATTCAGAGTGATCTTAAGCACCAGGCGTGGCCCACGGCCCTTACAGACATCTCAGGAGTACCATCTGACCTGTGGTCATGGAGGCATAATTGGAATTCTCTGGGCAAAACTGTGTGCATTCACAGTGCTCCTTCCAAGCATATGGACCAGTTAAAGGAAGTGTGAGCTTCCACATACCGAATCCTTCCAGGCCCGTGGGAAGGTTGTATATGAGATTGGGTGATTCACCAAGACCTTTTGGAAATCAAGCCACCTGATATGCCTAGCCAATTAATAGTTAGTGCTCCTACAACAATATTTGGATTGGGATAGGAAACCAATGGATGCTCTCGCCATTAGAACCCCCACAGCTTCAGTGTGTATGTAAACTGAAGCCAGGAGAAGTGATCATATTCAGTTCTGTTAGAAGAATATAGAACAAGAAACTATCCTGACAGGACACCTGCTTCTTTAAGCTAATGATAGTTGTGTGCTTGTAGAGACCACTATTTACAAGACATACATTTAATCTCACCACTGCTGCATATTTAATCTCACCACTGCAGTCATATTGAATTGGCCTAGAAAGAGACATTTTGTAACCAGCCCTTTAGGCTTAGATACCCTTTAATTGGACTACCCTAGTACCTGACTGGTTCCAGAATTTGTTTGCAGTCTTACCAGTAGTACAAAAATTTCTGAGCTTCAATGGCAAAGTCACATATTCCAGAATATATATCAAAATGAAAATAATGCTTTTTATATAGCCTATAGGGTTTCTATTTTGTGTACTAAATATGATGTTTTGTGTTGTGTAACTAAAACCATTTAGTAATCCCAACCCCATTGTTTTATTGCCATAGAATTGTTATTGCTTTTATTATTATTGTTTGGTATGGGGTTATGTTATTGTTGCTTTTGTAATGGATGCATTTATCATTGCTTGCCCAGTATTAACTGCTTGATTTAATGCATAAGAGCATGTGAAGCTAATGATTGTTAATGAACTTTATGGCAACAGTTGGAAAGAAGGAAAGCCAGAAGCGGTGATGAATGTGTATAAGGATAAGCAGGACAAGAAGGAAATTACGGTGGGCTTAGAACTTTGACTGGGCTTTTAGGCCTAAACTTTGGATAAGTCTGTTTTCAGGCTGTTTTGGTTCAGCTTGTCTCTGTGTATAAGGGGAGGAGAGGAGGGGGACAGAGTGATGTAAGAGTGATAAAAAGTTGCTTCTGTGTGTCAAAAGGTAAAAGGAGTCTCAGTGGAAAGTTCCCAAAATGGAACAGTGGCTTTTCTGTACAAAGGGCATGTGGGGGCAAACAGATGTGGTCAGGGCCCCAAAAAGAGGAACTAAAATTGAATAAAGGGTAACCAGAATATCTGTTATATTATGACAGCTGAGCTTGCTTTTGGAACTACAGAAAAGGTGGTGAACCAGTTAAACCACCCCACGGCCCTAACTAGTTCTTAATCGGTACCATGAAAATAAGACCGGATCTCTGGATAGGACTAGGTAACCTATGGACATTATGACCCTTAGAACCCCCTCATCTCCAGTCCATCTGAAAGCTTAACCCTGGAGAAATTGTTACTGATCATAATCATGTTTGTTAGGAAGGTAACGGCCACATAACAACCCTTGCTTCCCAACCTCTTATCCAGGCCAATGATAGCTGCGTTCTTGTTAACTCAATTGTTTTACAGGACATTATCAAAACCCTCTAGCCCTCCATACCTCTAGGTACATATACTGGGGCCTTTCCAAAGGAGGGTTGTCATTATATATTTGTTTTTTATTATTGTTGCTGTAGAGCTTGTTGTCCCTGCCCTATATTTGCTTTGTTTATGCCACTTTACTAAGTGGCCCTTGTTCCCTTGAGGAAATTAAATCCCTGTCTGTCTGAAATCCTGGAAGCACCCCTATAAAATTAGCCTATAAGTTCTGGAGTCCGGAACTTAATAAATATTCACATTGAGGAAGTTGATGCCATTGGCATCAAAAGGAGGGAAATGTTAGGGATTTTAAGGGGTCCCACTTGCCCCAGACTGTGTCCCGCTTGCCCCATGTTGAATTAGCTGAGCATAATTAACATTAGGCCATTATACGTCAGCTTGATATTAAGACATAGGATAGCTGGTATGGCATAATCGAAAGGCCAACAGGAGAAAGGGGAACCAACGCCTACAGATAATTGTGAAACATGGCCTAGTATAACAACATATTAGCAATGGAAAATTAATAAAGGGTCTTGTACAATGTAGCCGCACGTAGGTGGGCGCAGTTGGGAGGGGGCCCATGTAGTTGGGAGGGGGCTTGCTGTGCAACTCTATTGGAAGCAGTTGTATTGGGCAATTTGGTAAACAATAAGGCGTTATTAACAATTAAGATCCAGACCCCCACCCATAGGGTCAAAAGCAAACTGCATCCTAACCCCTGCCTTTCAGGCCCAGGCCTGTTAGCAAAACCCAATTGCTATATAGAACAAAGGTTAACTTCTGCAATTCTTGTCTGTCTATATCAGGGGCACGAGGGGGGGGGGGTGATGAAGAAACCAGAGAAAGGGGAACTGAGGGAAGCTCAGCTAGAATGCTGAGCCTTATCCAATGCAACCGCAAAGGAGGGGTCTTACAGGCAGACAGACTACCAACGAAAACTGTCAAAGAACAATAACAGGAAAAACCAAATAAGGAAATCTAAGTACGTGTTAATTTGCGGTTTTAACCTTTATAAGCTTGGTAAAATTTGTAACAGGCAGAGGGAAGCTTAACCCTCTCCCTGCATGCATGCTTGTAATAATAAAGGTGCCTCAAGGCTGTGTCTAACCCAAAATTCAACAGTGTGGTCAATTTTTCCACAACACTATTGTTGTATGTAAAGTAAATAAGGGTTTTAAAATGTTTAAGAAGCTTCATTTAAAGTTAAATTAAAATGCAGAGCCCCCCAGACCGGTGGCCAGGACCCGGGCAGTCTGAGTGCCACTGAAAATCAGCTCGCGTGCCGCCTTCAGCACAAGTGCCATAGGTTTCCTACCCCTGGTCTATAAGGTGCCACAGAACTCTTTGTTGCTTTTTACAGATCCAGACTAACACGGCTACCCCTCTGAATCTTGAAATTGATAGTAATTGTCTTTGAGCATTCACGAAGGAGAAGTGAGGCCCCTGAGGACTGGAGAAAGGCAAACATAATACCCATCTATAGTAAGTCAAAGTGGCCTCCCTCTGAATTGGAGAGCGAGGCACCTCTACATGCCCTCTGGTGGGCGGAGCCGAATATGTCCCACCCTCAGCACAAGAAGTCCTGGGACAGGGCAGGGAGTATAAAAGGCGAGCCCTGAAGCTCAGTTGGGGCTGGGCCACCGGAGGGAGCAGACGTCTCTTCCAGGGAGCAGAGATCTTTGCAGGATCCCAGATTAACCCCCAAGTGGAGCCATGCGCTGCAGTTAGAGGAGAAGGACAAGTATCCTGAGGAGCTGCCAGGACCATCATCAGATGAATGTCCTGAAGAGTTATGGGGACTGCTGGCAGCCGAGTATCCTGAGGGGACAGAAGATCTTTGGACTATGGAGCCCTACACCCAGACTGTGGTAGGAAGTAGCCAAGGGGAACCAGACTTTAGTCCAGTTCTGCTGCTGTAGAGCGAGTCAGCGTGTTTTGGGAGGATCCCCGCTGACCCAAGGGCAGACCCATCTGCCACTGTTAAGGCCCTGGGCTGGAACCCGGTGGAGTATGGTAAGCCAGGTCCCCCTGCCTGCTCTGCCACTGACCCCACCTCCGGGGTGGCGGCCAAACCCCCTCTTTTTGGCCAGAAGGCCTGGGATGTGTTCTGGGCTCGCTCCCAAACAGAAGGCTGTGGAGTCATAGACTGTGATCTGCCCCACCCAGAGGGACAGAGTTCCCTTACAGACTGTTAATTACTGTTTGCCCCAGACAGGTGGCTGCAAGCTAAAGACTTTTTGTGGCTCTGCGCCGCCCAGAGGGCAAGAGATTCCCCTATAGACTGTTACTAGCTGTCTGCCTGTAGTGAGGCGGAGTGGCCTCCCTCCCCAGTTGAGAGTGAGGAACCATGACACCATCTTTAATAAGGGAAACAAATTGGTCCTGAGGAATTAGAGACCAATCAGCCTAATTTTGGTACCTGGGAAAATACTGGAACAAATTATTAAATAATCAGTTTGGAAGCACCTATAAGATAATAGGGTTATAAGAAATAGCCAGAATGGATTTGTCAAGAACAAATCATGCCAAACCAGCCTAATTTACTTCTTTGACAGGCTTACTGATCTAGTGGATGGAGGGAAGCAGCAGACAAGATTTATCTTTATTGTAGTAAGGCTTTAACACAGTTACACATGATATTCTGATAAGCAAACTAGGGAAATGTGGTCTAGATGAAATTACTATAAGGTGGGTGCACAACTGATTGAAAGACCACACTCAAAGAGTAGTTATCAATGGTTCACTGTCAAGATGAGAGGGCATAACTAGTGGCGTCCCACAAGGGTCAGTCATCAGTCCGGTACTATTCAATATTTTCATTATTGATTTGAATAATGGAGTGAAAAGTGTGCTTAGAAAATTTGCAGATGACAGGATTAGAAGTCAAAACAACCTTGACCAATAGGAGAATTTGGTCTGAATTCAACAAGATAAAATTCAATAAAGATTAGTGCAAATTACTACACTTAGAAAGGAAAAATCAAATGCACAGCTACAAAATGAGAACTAACTGGTAATACTGCTGAAAAGGATTTGGGGGTCATAGCAGATCATAAAATCAATATGAGTCAACAATGTGATGCATTTGCAAAAAAGACTAATATCATTCTGGGGTGTATTAACAGGAGTGTCATATGTAAGACAAGGGAGGTAATTGTCTCTCTCTACTCAGCACTGGTGAGGCCTCCGCTGGAGTACTGTGTCCAACTTTGGGATCCTCACTTTAGGAAAGATGTAGACAAATTGGAGAGAGTCTCAAGGACATCAACAAAAATGATATAAAGTTTAAAAAACCTGACCTATGGGGAACAGTTAAAAACACTGAGCATGTTTAGTCTTGAGAAAAGAAGATTGAGAGGGGACCTGATAATAGTCTTCAGACATGTTAAGGGCTGTTATGAAGAGGATAGGGACCATTTGTGCTCCATGTCCACTGAAGGTAGGACAAGAAGTAATAGACTTAATCTGCAGCAAGAGAGATGTAGGTTTGATATTAGGAAAAACTTTCTAACTATAAGGGTAATTAAGCTCTGGAACGGGCTTCCAAGGGAGGTTGTAGAATTCCCATCTCTTGAGATTTTAAGAATAGGTTAGACAAACACCTGTCAGGGATGGCCTAGATTTACTTGGTCCTGCCTCAGCATTGAGGTGGGGGAATGGGGGGGATGGACTTGATGACCTCTCAAGGTCCCTTTCAGCCCTATATTTCTATGATTCTATGTTGTATCAGTTGCTTCCACACTAATGAGTAAAAAGTACAAATTATTTCTGAAAGTATAGGATTAAGTTCATCTCACATATAATCAGGTGCAACTGTTTTAAAGTTGATGGAGTTGCAGACATTTATACCCAGGGATTTTTCCCATCATCCAAAATAAATGCTACTTCATTTAAAAAACTAAACTTTCTGATATTTAGGAAAAATTCTTTTTCTCAAATTACAGCTAAAGTGCATGATTTTTCTATTTCACTTCATCCTGTTTATCCATTCTGATTTGGCATTATGCACAGGTATAAATGACTACTTCAGATTTTTGGAAAATAGAAAAAAGTTCACAAAACTGTCCACAAATGGTGAAATCCAACTCTATGCCACAGGCCAGCACAAGCTGTGGAAATTGTTGCGAGGGGATATTGTGAAGGCCAAAACTATAACAGGGTTTAAAAAAGAACTAGATAAGTTCATGGAGAATAGGTCCATCAATTACTATTAGCTAGGATGGTCTGGGATGCAACATCATGCTCTGAGTGCCCCTAGCCTCTGTTTGCCATAAGCTGGGAGTGACGACAGGGGATGGATCACTCAATGATTGCCTGTTCTATTCATTCTCTCTTATGCATCTGGCATTGGCCACCATCAGAAGACAGGATACTCGGCTAGATTGACCATTGGTATGACCGCTCTTATGTTCTTACAGAGTCTGGGTTTCATTTAGCCCAATTTTGAAAATTTATGTGGACTGAAATGTGGCATAGACCTCATGCTGGCCCTGTGCACAATTTTTTCACACACATTTTGTTCCTCCTTTGCATCAAAATTTAGTTTTTGTTTAAATTTTCCAATCAGCTATACTGACTGCACAAAGTAAAAGGCAATGGAGAATCAGGCCACTCGGATGTAACATACTTAGCACTTCTATTATCCCTTGTATTACATATCCTCTCTCTCTTAACCTGATGAGTCAAGAAGACTCACCTCATTCTTTAGATTTGATTTTCTACGAAGGAAGCCTCATTCATGTTCTGATACCTTTATTGGATTCTCTTAATTTTATATCCCAGAGAAAGCACTCCATCTGCATTGTAATATATGGAAACTCTCTGCTTACGCTTCAATTACAAATGTCAATTTAATTTGCAGGGTCTGTTTTTGCAGCTCCCATGAACAATCATGCTGAGTCAGAGCATTACAAAGGCTTTAAGTTATTGGGATGTCTCTAATACTTCTTCTTAAAAAGGAAAATGACTATGCTTGAATTGATATCCAGTTGTGTGTTACAACTACTCCTGAGTTGACCGAAAAGTAAAAAATGGGTTAATTTAGAGACACCTAATTGCTAAGATTTTCCCCTGACTTTTTCACTTTACACTCACATTTGCATTAGGGGACTATGATTGAAGATTTAAATGAAGCTATTTTCTTAATAAAATTTCACATAAACAGATGTTTGCCCCTAGGAACTGTTCAGACAACAGAATTTATATAAGAAGTACACTTAACATCATGAGCACCCAAAATAGAGTACTGCATTAATTATCAAGTTTTTTGTCTCATTTCTCAAGACAGATTATTGCATTCTGGTTTCTTTTCTGTTGCATATTCTGTTTTCCAGTGTATAATTTCTGAAATAGAGGAATTAACCTTTGATAATAAATGTTTCACTGAAAGGACCTGGAAAACTGTAAATGTTTACCCAGAAAATCACCTGAGACTATCCAAGGCTTTAAAAAATGTTAATTTATACAGATCTGAAATACTCAATTAGGCTCATGCTCAGAACTGTTTCCTCTGAAAAGAACTGCCTAACATCTGTTAAGTCAACTATTTCTATTGCCAGGGATCCTGAGTTTGTCGTTTATGCTTCTGTGATTGAAATTCTTAGTCACTCATAATCATCTGTTCTTCTCACTCCCTATCCTTTTCCTTTGGGTCATGACTTTTACTGGACAGGGGCTTTTATGAATCAGCAGTTTCTCAGTAAGACAGGAAGTAAAACAGTTTATTTTTTGTTGCCTACTGGTTTTCAACGGTGTCTAGATGTCCAAGGGTCTGTTAATCCATTTGCATGTTCCCTCCACTTGATCTGCTGCCATTAGCAGTAAGGAGAGTAACTAAAATTTCCATTAATCTGCTCATTCCTTTTCTGTGTGACAGCATTTGTAGGTCAGGCTAGGAGCTTTTAATTTTCATTAGGGGAAACAGTTCCCGGAAGAAGCATTAGAGACATGTGTAAGAGGACAGTTGGCCTCCTACTAAAATTTCTGGGATAGTTCATTGGTCCCCTCGCCAAACCAGGAGAAAGGGGAAGGGGCAAAGAGGAGTCAGTAGCTGGACTGACAGGACCTCTGGCCAATCAGAGAGCTCTAGAACAGTGCCTTTGGGAAGTAGCCAGTACCCTAAGTCAAACTAATTGACCAGTCAGCCGGGTCAAATCAGGGAGCCCCAGCTCAGGTGCTGGCCTCGGTATCTGCTGGGGAAAGGGGGACAGGAAGAGCAGCACCAAGTGGGGTGTGGGAGCAGTGGCTGGAAGCCAGGAGTAGAAAAACAGTGTGAGAGGCCAGAGGAGAGCTGCATACAGACACAGTGACAAGTATAAATGAGAGCCTAAGAGTGGAACAAAGGGGAAGGTCAGTGAGGACAGTGGAAAACACACTGTGAACAAGGAGACAGACCCAGCAGGGAAGAACCCTGAAGAAGGGAGTGAACAACTGCACTAGAGAAAGAAGGGGCCTATAGAGAGTGGTTACAAAGACCCCAGTTAAGGAGCGTAAGAGGAGCAGCAGGGAAGGAGATGAACTACGAGAGCTTAGTAACACCCACCATCACCACCATACTGCCCTGAGACCAGCCATGCGGGGAGCCGTGACTAGCAGTGACCTGGAGGCGTTCATAGCAAGCCCTGAGTCCATAGAGAAGGCGGTGAGTCCTGTGTGGTAACTTCAGCTGGTTCTAGAGAGGCTTGTCCAGTCCAGTCCTGAGGCAAAGACTTGCATGGGCTGTCCATAGCCTTAGACAAAGGCAGCCCCATCCTTGCTGTAGGCCGGTGAGGCCAGTGCTCAGAGGAGATCTTTTTTTCTTTCTCTCCTTTTCAATTGACCCTTCAGTACGGGGTGGAGGGGGAGGCGTGAGTGGGCCACTTCCCTGGTGAGTACTCAACCAGCGCATTCACCCGCTTGGGAGGCGGGTCTTCTTTGTTCACTAAAGTCCACTGTGGAACAACATCTAGTGACCTTTAGAGCAAAGGTCTTTGTTTTAGGGGAAGATTTGGGACTTACACAATAAAGAAGAAAAGGGGTGGTCTGGAAAACTCCTGTGATAATTTGTGTGGAACTCTGAGTGAAGCCATAACCCAGAGAACGGGGCATTATCCTCATCACACACCCCTGCTGACACTACCAAACTGAAGAGCCAAGTTTCACCACCCCACGGAAGAGAGAGTTACTGTTTAAAATATGTGTGGGGGAAGAAGCGAGGCAGGGGTTATATAGACAGATAGAGTAAATAGTTTAGTATGTCTTTTCATCTGGGAACTAGTGTCAGGATTGCTTTAGTATATTTTAAAACCTTTCAACTGCTTAGTATATTTTGAAATCTGCTAACAAGTTTTCTTCCATTTTTAAGCTGTTCCTGAAAAAGATAAACTGTTTTTTTTAATTTGGTGTTTTCACAGGCGCCGACTTTTCAAAGTGCTGGGGGGTGCTTCACCCCAGGCTCTGCCCCAGACTCCACCCTTCCCCAATGCCCCACCCACGCCCTATCCCTACCCTCCAGTGTATATATCACTCCTCCCAGTTTAGTGTCATCTGCAAACTTGCTGAGAGTGCAGTCCACACCATCTTCTAGATCATTAATGAAGATATTGAACAAAACTGGCCCCAGGACTGACCCTTGGGACACTCCGCTTGATACCAGCTGCCAACTAGACATGGAGCCATAGATCACTACCCGTTGAGCCCGATGATCTAGCCAGCTTTCTATCCACCTTATAGTCCGTTCATCAAGCCCAAACTTCTTTAACTTGCTGGCAAGAATACTGTGGGAGATCATATCAAAAGCTTTGCTAAAGTCAAGGAATAACATGTCCACTGCTTTCCCCTCATCCACAGAGCCAGTTATCTCCTCATAGAAGGCAATTAGGTTAGTCAGGCATGATTTGCCCTTGGTGAATCCATGCTGACTATTCCTAATCACTCTCCTCTCCTCTAAGTGCTTCAGAATTGATTCCTTGAGGACCTGCTCCATGATTTTTCCAGAGACTGAAGTGAGACTGACTGGCCTGTAGTTCCCCGGATCTTTCTTCTTCCCTTTTTTAAAGATGGGCACTACATTAGCCTTTTTCCAGTCATCCAGGACCTCCCCCAATTACCATGAGTTCAAAGATAATGGCCAATGGCTCTGCAATCACATTTGCCAACTCCTTGAGCACCTTCATGTTGTGTATTTGGTTGTCATGGTTTTTGTTGCTATGGCAACTGAGTTAGATTATTATGGGTTAGCTCAGCCGGTTTCAACCAGCTGAGTGAGCTCTCTGTATATCTGTAAATAAAATGGAGGTTTTGGTTAGCTGCCTGCTCTCTGGCCTCAAGTGATTGCTTCCGACACCGGCTGCCCCAAGGATATAACACTTCAGATGCAGCGCATCCGGCCCCCGGGACTTGTGCTCGTCCAGCTTTTCTAAATAGTCCTGAACCACTTCTTTCTCCACAGAGGTCTGGTCACCTCCTCCCCATGCTGTGCTGTCCAGTGCAGCAGTCTGGGAACTGACCTTGTTTGTGAAGACAGAGGCAAAAAAAGCATTGAGTACATTAGCTTTTTCCACATCCTCTGTCACTAGGTTGCCTCCTTCATTCAGTAAGGGGCCCACACTTTCCTTGACTTTCTTCTTGTAGCTAACATACCTGAAGAAACCCTTCTTGTTATTCTTAACATCTCTTGCTAGCTGCAACTCCAAGTGTGATTTGGCCTTCCTGATTTCACTCCCGCATGCCTGAGCAATATTTTTATACTCCTCCCTGTTCATTTGTCCAATCTTCCACTTCTTGTAAGCTTCTTTTTTGCATTTAAGATCAGCAAGGATTTCACTGTTAAGCCAAGCTGGTTGTCTGCCATATTTACTATTCTGTCAGCACATTGGGATGGTTTGTTCCCGCAATCTCAATAAGGATTCTTTAAAATACAGCCAGCTCTCCTGGACTCCTTTCCCCCTCATGTTATTCTCCCAGGGGATCTTGCCCATCAGTTCCCTGAGGGAGTCAAAGTCTGCTTTTCTGAAGTCCAGGGTCCATATTCTGCTGCTCGCCTTTCTTCCTTGTGTCAGGATACTGAACTCGACCATCTCATGGTCACTGCCTCCCAAGTTCCCTTCCACTTTTGCTTCCCCTACTAATTCTTCCCGGTTTGTGAGCAGCAGGTCAAGAAGAGCTCTGCCCCTAGTTGGTTCCTCCAGCACTTGTACCAGGAAATTGTCCCCTACACTTTCCAAAAACTTCCTTTTATGTGTGTGTCCTTTTAAACAGTTTAGTTCAAGATAAAACTACTGCCCCAGTTAGGGATATGTTACTTAGTGGGAATCTATCTACTAAGTGGGTGGGGGCACTTCACCTCACAGATGGATCTGACGTGGGTAAAAGGAGCAACTGGGAAGGAGGTACCATGACGAGAGGGCAAGGTGATTGGGAAGCTCCCTTGTCATAGTCTCCAGTGTTCAGGCCGAATCCTGGTGTCTCAAGAGCAGCTGTGACATCCCTCAAGAAGCAAGAGTAATTGGGTTGCGACTTTAAACCCAATCCCCAAGTGTTCTGGGGACCTAGCAGACGATGCCTTGCTAATGTAGCCTCACTAGGTAAATGAGGGGAAGGGAAGTTCCTTGGAATTACTAGTGTGGCACCCTTTCCCCACAGGTGGGAAATCATGCCCAGTCTGTTCCTCTGGGTCATGCCAGGGATGGTGAGAAATGGTTTGCTTCTTGTCCCACTGAGATAATTTAGAGTGAGGTAGGGTCCCATTTTACAATCACTCTGCTAAACATCAAAAGCCAATGACTTTACAAGGACATTGGTTTTATATCTCATTAAAACAATTTATAACAACACATCAGGCTGCCTGCCTCGCTTAATTGCCCACTTCAAACCTTTTATGCAAAGCAATCTAACCCCCAATTGCCCACTTCATTTCAAGTGACCTCTTCAGCTTAACAATCTGTCCCACCTTGTATTTAGCTCAGACACTCTGCTTCCTTCCCCAGACCTGAAGAAGAGCTCTGTGTACCTCAAAAGTTGGTACCTTCCACCAACAGAAGGTGGTCCAACAAAAGATATTATACTTTGTCTGTCCCAAAGGATTGATGTCATTTTCTTCTGTATAACAATAACTTGCTGTTTCTGTTTTTCTGGTATATATGTACTTATATAATCAATTATTTTTTCAGCTGTTTCCACAACTCCACTCCCTCTTAATTACCTGTGCAAACATAGAGTTCATCTGTGCCCAGCCACTGCATGAATGCACAAGGCAGGGAAAGAGTATGCAAGGAGCTTTCTCTTTCCACGCTGCCTCACTGAACAGCTGCACACCTGGCGCTGGACACATTCTTCTTGTTCCCCTCAGGCTATGTCTACCCTTAAAATGCTACAGTGGCACAGTTGCAGTGGCACCACTGTGGCACTTCAGTGTAGACGGTACAGTGACAGGAGGGTTTTTCCCATCACTGTAGTTAATCCATCTCCTGTGAGGCAATTGGTAGGTCGACGGAAGAATTCTTCCATAGACCTAGCACTGTCTATACCGGGAATTATGTTGGCATAGCAACACCTCTCAGGGGTGTGGATTTTTCACACCCCTGAAAGACATAGCTATGCCAATATCAGTGCAGGGCCTGGACAGCTCAGTTGCTGGCTGGAGCCAGAGGAGGAAGAATGCTGTTCCTGGCTGGCTGAGGAAGCTGCGGCAGCTGGACAGAGCAGTCGCTGGTTGAGACCAAAAGGAGTAGAAAGCTGGGAGACTCCACAGGTACAGAGACTGAGGCAAAACCCTGCCTAAGTAAGGATAGGACTGTGAAGTACTCCAAGCACAGAGGCCTGGGAGAGAGAGCCTTGACAAGAAGGGCCAGAGACTGTTATAAGCTCTGTAGGTGAAGGGGCCTGTGAGAAAGAACCCTGAGAGAACAGGACTGAGAGACTGTTACAGATTCCTTAGGCACGGAGGTCTGGTAGGGACCCTGCATAAACAGAGAACAGGCCAGATGGGACAGAGTGGGAAAAGCTGATGGGACAAAGTGGGAAGAAGCCTAGGGAATGCAGTCATAGACAATAGTAAAGGAAACAGCAGGTGGCTGCTAGTTGTAAACTCCCTGTGTTGGTACTCAGAATAGTGGACGGGCCTGGGTTCCCCCCCACTGGCCACAGGCAGAGTGGCCAAAGGCCAAGGAGGCAACAAGTTTCTTTTTGAGCCCTAGAAAGGGGCAAGTACTTAACTAAGTCCAGAGATGGGACTGAGGAACTCGGGGGGGGGGGGAGGGGCGGGAGGGGATCATTTTTTGGACTGTATTACCCCGGAAGGGATTTGTTTTCTGTTTGTTTTACATTCAGACTGTAAGTGTCTCAGCTGGAGGGCTGAGTCACTGAAAACCCATCTGAAAAGAGAAACTGCCAGCAGAGAGCATCACAAAAGCAGAGAGTGCAGGAACATACCTGGCCAGTAGGAGGCACTTACAAGAGGTAAGTGGCCACAACTTTACAGTGTTCCTATATGTCTGACTGCCAGAAGCTCAGAGTGGATGATAGAGGATGGATCCCTCAATAAATTGTCCTGTTCTGTTCATTCCCTCTGAAACATCTGACACCAGATACTGTCAGAAGACAGGATACTGGGTTAGAGGGACACAGTATTTGGATTCTGCTGTTTTGGAAGTATTCGTACTTGCATGTTATGTTACATTTCCAGGAAGGAATTCATCCTTCTGACTGCACTGTGCAATATTCTAAAGCCATTTTTACACCTGTTGATAATTTATGTTTACTTAGAATATGTGTTAAAACATCAAAACTACATCTGAGTAGTACTGATGTTCTGACCTCAACCCCAAAGGAACAACAGAGAAAGAACTGTTTGACAGATCTTTAACGGAATTCTCCATAGGATGCTGTATTGAATTTAATGATATGACACTGTTACAAGGAAAGTTCATAGAATAAAATGTTATGGAAAAGGAACCATACCACATGTAGAAGCTAGATTAGCCCTTAAGAACCAAACCAATAATATAAAAGCTATCAACAGGATAGATTTGAAATGTATGGTCTGGCGGAGAAGGATGCTTCTTATGACATACTGAGTGACCTCAACTCCTGAAGGACTGTGCACCTTCAAAGACATGGCCCTAAGGGTCTGTAAAGTTAGCTGAAGAACCAAAAACACCCAGCACAAGTAAATATGATTGTCTTTACTTTGGCACTTCTAGATTCTAGAAGCATATTAAAAGATTTCCTTATATTTTTGTGAGGGGGGGAAATTGCTGAGAGGCTGGGGATTGTATGGTAAATTACAGCCAGCAGTGATTTCTTTGTGGCTGGATTACAGAAACATAGTTTATAATGGAAATGCAACTTGGCCTGTAACTACATTGATGTTATGAGGCATATTCCTTTTTTTTTCTGGTTTACTTACCTTAGAAAGTTCAGCTCAGATTCTATTTGCAGTTTTCACTGAAAATGTGCATTTAAAAAATTCTAATTTCATAGCTAGAAGTTTACTGAGACCCTGGAAAGTCATGCACAGTTACCTGTCTGAGGTCATAGACTGGGAGAAGTAGCTCATACTGGATTTAAACCTACAACCTTACTGTCTCCCAGGTTTCTGATTGCAGTCTCTTTGGCTCACAGTGACAACTTTGGCTCCTATGCTTGGATATAAAATATATTTATTAAATCTCTAGACAAGTCACCATAATGATATCTATGTATCTATCTATGTATCTATGCACCTATCTATCTAATTACATACCAAAAAACTACATTGAAAGAACATTTATTCAGGTTGCAAAGTCAAGCATTCAGAAGTTAGGAAATGCCAGATTTAAAGTTGCCTGTGGAACCTTAATTTATCCCCTTTGTGTTTATATATTATGATACAATCTTTAATTCCGTGATCACATACTATTTTTTCCACTGGACCCCCGGCCTCATCCAAAGCACTTGGTGAGCAGTTATTCAATATTTTGTTTTATTCACATTGTTCAGTGTGTGGCCCCAGGCCTTATTTATTGCACACCATTTAAACCTTGCTCTGAAGACACAATTATTAATTTTCTCATGGGTTTTTCTCTGACATTCATCATTATAGAATTTGAGAGTTTCATAAACATTGATTTATTTTCACAACACCTCTATAAGATGAAGAGGTATTATTATGCCATTGTACAGATGGGGAACTGAGGTATAGAGAGATTGCAGTGAAAAATATCCATTAATTTGGGTGCCCAATTTGAGAGGCCTAGGAATTTATTTTTCAGAGTACAGGCAACCTTAATTTTAGTATTTCTTAGCTGTTGAGTGCCTGACTTTGCAACTTTAACAATACTATTTTAACATATTTTTGTGTAATTTCCTGTTTTAAAAAAGCAAACTGAAAGAACTGAAATGCCATCAGGTGACAACACATCGACACTCATGGGTCATCAGCAGGGTTGGAACCTTTAAATCCACCACACAGACATCTGCCACTTGAGCTAATTAAATAACTGATGGCAATAATAGATTGTTATTCTGTATGTGGACCAGCACTATAGTGGGATGGGACATTTTCCCAATGGGTTTCATAGCTATTTGCTGATAGCAGCGGAATGGCAAGACTCAGGAATCTTAGGTTCCATTCCAGACTCTGGTGTTGCCTCCACTCTAATAGTGAGCACAGACTCTTCTGCCCACTCATCCCAAAGTATGACTCATTGTGCCCCATTCCCTCCAATCTGTTCTGTATTTTCCCCACCCCGGCTCCTCATGCCAGTTCCATTCTCCTCGCCTAGTCAGTCCCAGTTTCCACTCTGCAGGCTTCTCCTCCCATTCCTAGGTTCCTGACCAGCAAGTCCTAGTTTCATCCTTCTGGACTTTCAACTCATTCCTAGTTGCCCTCCACTTCTAATGCCAGTATCCTTGCCCAGTCCTAGTTTCTCCAGTCCTGAGTCTTCATCCCATCTGTCTCTCTTCTCCACTTTGGACTTTAGTCACCATCCTTCACCTATGCTCCCAATCCCAGTTCTCCCTGGGCTCCTCATGCAGTTTCTGTGTCCCCTTCTTCAGTTCCATGTCCCAGTCTTTTTTGCCCAGCCAGCCCCAGTTCTCCCCTTGCACCCCAGCCTCTCAACAGACCTCCCTCCCTTTCTTTACCTGATGGTTCTCAGTCCCAGTCTCCTTGCCCAGCCAGCCTCGGTATCACCCCCCAGATCCTCATCCAATCTGTCTTACTCCCACCAACTGGCTTGCAGTGCTCCCCCTATTGCCTTCCTCAGCTTCCAGTGCTGATCTCCCTCAACCCAACTGACAGTCCCCCAGTTTCTGCCACCCACTCTCCTCCTACCTATACTCCTTGTGCCAATCTACTCCCTTCTCTCTCACCCACAGGTCCAGCTGTTGTCCCCTCTGCATTCAAATCAGGCGTCTTCCTGCTTCCTACATCCACTAGGAGGGTCTTTGAGACCACAGGAAAGACAGGCTGCCAGGTACCCAGACCCAGCATGGCCTGCAGCAGCCCAAGCTGCAGCTGCAGGGAAAATCCTGTTCAGTGGCCAGCTAGAGTATCCCAGTATGGCTGGAATCTTTGGGCAGTTTAGCTGCTAAAATCTAAGAAGTTTCTACTGAGCATGTGCAAATTGCAATTTTTCAAAGGCTTTTAACTTGGCCAAATTTGAGCAGATTTTCCTGGGAATAGCAAATGTCACATCCCAGACACCAAAGCTACCCACCTGTCAAATATGAAGTCCCTCATCAAAAGCATGGGAGTGCTACATCTTTTGCTAAATGTTTTTAACATGGGCAAAACAATATTTTTTTCCCTAGCCTTATTCTTAGAAACAGCTAAACCCTGTTGCTGAAATTTTCCCCCCCAAAATTCAGCATCTCTCAAGTGCTAATAGTCTTCCAGTGCCTTGTCTGTCCATCTGGGCACACAGGTGAAACTGTGGCAAGTTCTCCCACAATTCACTGCAGCACAAAGAACCATGGGATGTGCCCTAGTGAGTGCAGAACCAATGAGGACACAGTAACTAGGGAGGACACACCTAGGGAGGTAGTGGAATCTCCATCCTTAGAGATTTTTAAGGCCCGGCTTGACAAAGCCCTGGCTGGGATGATTTAGTTGGTGCTGGTCCTGCTTTGAGCAGGGGATTGGATTAGATGACCTCCTGAAGTCTCTTCCAACCCTATTCTTCTAAGATTCTATGATTCTAACTCAGGTCAAGCTTTGCAGTGTGGCTGTTCTCACCAGGACTAGGCTAACCTGTGGTGAAGACACACCTGTGGTGAAGACACACCATCATTGCCATGTTTTTCACTACCAAATTGGGCCCTACTGTACATTATATTTAAAGGGTAAATTAGTCATTGCACCTTAAATCATGAGTAAGAGAGACACTCAGAAAATTTCCCTGGAATGGCAAATTTGGCATAGTCTGACAATAAATATGCTACATAATCCAAGTCATAAAGCAAATGGTGGATAAAGTGCAATGAGGAGATAATTCCTCTTTGGTGGAAATTAATATTAGGGAGCTGTGCTATAACCTTATCAAAATGTCTAAATGTGGGTGATCAACTTCTAAATATTACATACAAATTACAGCCTGTCACTTTGTAACCTATCTAGAAGATTAATTACTAGGAGAGGGCAATAAAGTCACAAGGAGAAGGTATTTCATTAGTAAATTATACAGTCCATATGACATAGCTTATCATCATGATAGTAACAAATTCTTGCTGGTAATTATGAATTCACTAGAGCAAATCCTTAATGGGATTTTTTTTAATTGGCATATGAAGTCTTTCGAAAGTAGTTTTATAGATAAAGCTATGGGCCCAATCTGGATCCACTGAAGTCAAAGGCAAAACTTGCATTCACTTAGATAGAAAAGGATCAGTCCCTTTGGCTAAGGCTTTTCTTTCCCTATCAACTTTGGCCTAGCTCCTCAAAGGCATTTAGGCACCCAGCTCCTATGGGGCCTTTGAAATTACTTCTTACTGCTCTGAAAGTAACAAGCTGTATTCTTGAAAGTAGTTGTTGGGGTTAGTCCCTAAATCAGTTCACAGATGACACTGAGCGGGGGGAAGAGGTAGATATGGTGGAGGGTAGGGATAGGGTCCAGAGTGACCTAGACAAATTGGAGGATTGGGCCAAAAGAAATATGACAAGGTTCAACAAGGACAAGTGCAGAGTCCTGCACTTAGGAAGATAGAATCCCATGCACTGCTACAGACCGGAGACCGACTGGCTAAGCAGCAGTTCAGCAGAAAAGGACCTGGGGATTACAGTGGATGAGAAGCTGGATATGAGTCAGCAGTGTGCCCTTGTTGCCAAGAAGGCACGGCATATTGGGCTGCATTAATAGGAGCATTGCCAGCAGATTGAGAGAAGTGATTATTCCCCTCTATTCAGCACAGGTGAGGCCACATCTGGAGCATTGCGTCCAGTTATGAGCCCCCCATTACAGAAAGGATGTGGACGAATTGGAAAGAATCCAACAGAGGGCAACAAAAACGATCAGGGAACTGGGCACATGACTTATGAGGAGAGGCTGAGGGAACTGGGCTTGTTTAGTCTGCAGAAGAGAAGAGTGAGGGGGGATTTGATAGCAGCCTTCAACTACCTGAAGGTGGGGTTCCAAAGAGGATGGAATTTGGCTGTTCTCAGTGGTGGCAGATGACAGAATAAGGAGCAATGGTCTCAAGTAGCCATGGTGGAGGTCTAGGTTGGCTATTAGGAAACACTATTTCACTAGGAGGGTGGTGAAGCACTGGAATGGGTTACCTAGGGAGGTGGTGGAATCTCCATCCTTAGAGGTTTTTAAGGCCCAGCTTGACAAAGCCCTGGCTGGGATGATTTAGTTGGGGTTGGTTGTTTTGAGCAGGGGGTTGGACTAAATGACCTCCTGAGGTCTCTTCAAACCCTAATCTTCTAATCTTTTTTTTTTTTTGGCAGTCAGTTCACTACTTCCTTCACATAATTTAGAAATTTCTCAAAAGAGGTACGCATTTAGTTTCAAATTTAGATGCAGTCTTACAGATCTCATCTATTGCTGATTGAAGTCAATGGGAGTTTTTTCTTTAGTTTGAATGAGAGTTAGGGCCTTAACACTGCCCTGACATAGTAGACTGGTCTGTCCAGTTTGGGCAGTGGAAAATTATATTTTGGTAGTGTAGCAATATAGGTTTCCATTAATCATCTTTAACAAATTATTAAACATTCCAGAGCAATAAATAGCTAGTGCCACTTACCAAGTATGTTTCAAATACATCTTTGATTATCTGTAATATCTTTTGCTCTTTGCCACTTGATCTTATTTTTTCCTTTATGCCAGTTACCATTGTGTTTCCATATTCGACTGCCCATAAAACATAATTGTATTATTTGTTTGCTGAAACTTGAGGTTGCTAGTATTCTAAGCCTCTCAGCTAAATTGCCTTAGTTATTACTATTCTTACTTATTTCAGAATAGCAGACGTGTTAGTCTGTATCCGCAAAAAGAACGGGAGTACTTGTGGCACCTTAGAGACTAACAAATTTATTTCAGCATAAGCTTTCATGGGCTACAGCTCACTTCTTCTTACTTAGTTGACTTCTGTCAGTTATTTATTTCAAGCAAGTCTTCCTAATCTAATCAATTTCCACACATTTTTCTTCTGTACTTAGGCTTGGAAGTAGAGAAAGCCCTTCTCTTTCCCTGTCACTGAGAGACCTCCATCTGTAACAAGAAAGTTTACTTTCTGCAGATATAAACCCTTTTTTTCAAAAAAGTCTTTTACCTTTTCAAAAATAATTTCTCCTGTGGTGTAGGTTTCTACTTGTATTAAGCACAAAAATTCTTCCTTGAAAATTTCACCGTCATAAAATCTAACAAACAGCGTGTGTCACTTAAATCGCTTGATTCCTCCACGGAAAGAGACATGTATTTGGTGTTTTTTAAATCGGAAAGAAGTGCTGACAAATGATCTTCATAAATTACCTCCAATCTTCACACTGCGGTGGAATCAGACAGAGGAACTTTCATACACGTTCACAAGGTCATC
The DNA here is from genome assembly GCF_020497125.1 of Mauremys mutica. Lineage (NCBI taxonomy): Eukaryota > Metazoa > Chordata > Testudines > Geoemydidae > Mauremys > Mauremys mutica. The sequence goes on along the minus strand of NC_059072.1, from coordinate 314,756,349 downwards.
TTTTTTTTTATCTCCGGCAAAAAAGCTCCTCCAGCATTTCCAACGTGTACTCCTTCACACGCGCGGCATCCAGGAAAGGCTTTTTCTTTTTAGCTAGTACCAACATTAGCCAAAGAGATGCAGTTGTTGGTTTTTCCTGTACAGTCACCGATGGTGTGAGAATGACATTTTAAGTGTGCTGTAAAGACTTCAGATTTTCAATTCGGTCCCCTGTTGCTATGCTGCCGGGAGGGTAGGCCGCGTTGAAGTTACTGTGCTTTGATTCAACGTGGTGCCTCGCATTGACGACCTTACAGACGATTAAACTTGACATATTAAACACAAAGTTTTTGCATTTAAATGAGGTATCATAATAAAAAAAAATCCACTATCCAGTTTGGGTTAAAAGCTGGGTTTTCATTGTCAACTTTCCGATGTTTACTCGCAGTCGCATTAATTTTTGGCTCCGTTTCCATCATGAATGAAAAAATGGGTGGCATCCAAGCTCAATCATAGCTGATGCTACTGCAAGAACTTAAGATCCGGTAAGCAGTGCTTAATTTGTGCCTGGGCTTGTGGGGGCTGAGCCAGGCACCTGTATGCTTGGCAGTTCTTAGCTCTGGCACCTTTGGGCTCCCAGCCAGTTGCCACTCTCCAGCCACCCAGTTCTGAAGGCAATGGGATGCCAGCAGCAGCGCAGAAGGAAGGGTGGTAATACACCATACCATGCAATAAATGGGGCTGCGTGATTTCTTTTCTTTTCTTTTCTTTTCTTTTCTTTTCTTTTCTTTTCTTTTCTTTTCTTTTCTTTTCTTGATAATCAGTGTGGGGGATCAGGAGTACAGTTTGCGACTGGTTGGTAATTCTAAACTTTAGTGTTAGCCACCAGTCTTTGGGAGAATCTGCTTTCCTTTTTGCAGCCTGCCCCAATCTTGGCATTTTCAGTGAGGACTATCACAGGCACACCAGGTCACAGTTCCTGCATCCCCTCTACATGGGTATTTGATCAGCCCCACTTTCAGTCTCAAATGCACAGCGGAAATGTCCAGAGGCTATTAGGCCTTCCTTCCTTCCCTGAATAGAGAGAGAGTGAAAAAGATGTCTAGAGCCCATAAAGCAGCTGGCAATGAAAAGATTAACCTCTCCTTGAACAGAATGTCTAACACAGATCTCTGCACTTGTTACAGGGATTGCAAAGGAACCTAAACCTGATGGGAATGTGACTGAGCTCCACTGCTGTGAATTACTCTGTCAAAAAAGGCTATAAGTGGAGTGAATCTTTTCTTCTCATTCTCGCTGGGCTTTGGATTAATGTGAGAGCTGGATTTTGCTGGGTGATCAGGGAAGTGTTGGGTTGTGAGAAACCTTTTGGACCTAATTATTTGAGCTCTTGATGCCGGATGTTTGTTTGCCTTCATTTAGCTGATCCCTTATTTTGCTTGGTTATTTCTCATTCTGTCAGCTCTTTGCTGACCTGGTGGGCAAACACCTGCCATCCTGAACCTTTGCCCAAAATTCAAGTCATTTGTGTGGCTTGATAAATTCAGTTAACTTTTTTGTTGTTAATAAATTTGTATTATTAGAAGCTCTAGAAATCCAACAATATGGGGTAGGTACTTAAAGAGGCATATAACAGACCATATTGTGAAAGGACCGGAGCCTGTTTAGTTACAGGATACTAACCTATTGAAATGGATATGTTATAAAGATATGTAGTAATAATATTACTCTCTTACCTTTTTTGGAGGTAAAGTAAGAAAAAATAACCAGAAAATTAGGTACAGTCTGTATGCTGAGGAGCTCTGTTTTTACTAGGTCTAGCAAAAATCACAATTCCTGGGCACTAAGGCAAAATAGACACACTCTTGTACAAATACAAGAGTGTGTATGCTGATTAATTTGAAGTGCATTGCTGTTTTAAATATATGAGCTGGTGCATCACTGAAACTGATGTGGGAATCGACAGTTCAAGTAAGCCTAGCCCACTACCCTGTAAAAACATCCCTGTGTATTCTGTTCTATATAGATTTGTATACATTGTAGTATCTGAGCAGATCCATGCTGTTTGAGAAACCTTCCTGGATGTGCATGATCTTTATGGCAAGGCAGGACAATCATTCTTCTCAGTGCTTCCTGCCCAGTTCTAGTGCAGGTTGTGATGTCATCTATCTTGACATCTAGGCAAAAATCAGGTCCAGGGTGTGACTGGCTATGTGGGTTGGACCACAGAGGACCAGTGAAAATCCTAGGGACACAAGTGAGGAGGTGAGTTTTTGGGCTTTTGCATCTCTGGCCTTCTCAATATGCATGTCGAAAACTCCCAGGCTCACAAGCCTGAGCTATTTCACCACCATTGCTGAAAAGGTATCAGTGAGCTCCCTTATGAATCCTTTAATCTTTGGTGGTCCATACATGAAAATAAAATCTCTGTTGACTTTGTCTCTGGTTTCTATATGAGGGGAGCTAATTGGGACACCTTCACCTATGGTGACACCTATGGGAACACCTCCACCTAATTGGGACGTCTTCACCTAGAATGCTATGTGTTACAATAGATGCAGCAGAAATAAAAAAGGGATTCAGAGATGGGCAATGAAAATAAATAAAGGCAAAATACCTTCATATGAAGAGTGACTGGAAAGATGAAGACTGTTTAGAGAGGAAACTAGAAGTACATGAGAGGGATTAAACAAAATAATGAATGGTGTAGACAAGGTTAAGAAGGCATTCCTGTATACTGGCATTTCATACAAGAAAAAAAGAGACATTCAGTAAAATTAAAAAAGAAAAAAATTAAAATGGATTAAAAATATTGTTCTTAAACCATGCATCATTAACCCCTGTAACTCATTTCCACAAGTTCTCAATGAAGTCAGTCTTTAGTAGGATCCAAATGAGGATTAGACATTTAGAAGTAAATAGGATGACATTCAGTAAGGACAAATGCAAAGTACTCCACATAGGTAGGAACAATCAGTTGCACACATACAAAATGGGAAATGACTGCCTAGGAAGGAGTACTGCAGAAAGGGATCTGGGGGTCACTGTGGATCACAAGCTAAATATGAGTCAACAGTGCAACACTGTTGCAAAAAAAAGCATAAAAATCATTCTGGGATGTATTAGCCGGAAGATTGTAAGCAAGACACGAGAAGTAATTCTTGCACTCTACTCTGCGCTGATTAGGCCTCAGCTGGAATTATTGTGTTCAGTTCTGGGTGCCACATTTCAGGAAAGATGTGGACAAATTAGAGAAAGTCCAGAGAAAAGCAACAAAAATGATTAAAGGTCTAGAAAACATGACCTATGAGGGATGATTGAAAGAATTGAGTTTGTTTAGTTTGGAGAAGAGAAGACTGAGAGGGGACGTGATGACAGTTTTCAAGTAGATAAAAGACTGTTACAAGGAGGAGGGAGAAAAATTGTTCTCCTTAACCTCTGAGGATAGGACAAGAAGCAATGGGCTTAAATTGCAGCAAGGGCAATTTAGGCTGGACATTAGGAAAAACTTCCTAACTGTCAGAGTGGTTAAGCATTGGAATAAATTGCTCAGGGAGGTGGTGGAATCTCCATCATTGGGGATTTTTAAGAGCAGGTTGGATGAACACCTGTCAGGGATGTTCTAGATAATGCTTAGTCCTGCCTTGAGTGCAGGTGACTGGACTAGATGACCTCTCGAGGTCCCTTCCAGTTCTGTGATTCTATGATTTACATGAATAAGAAAAGTAACCACAGTTACATTAGTTAGGATAAATACATATTTTAGAAGGGATACAATATCTTCTGCTTCAGAATATAAGCCAATCATTAATTTATGGTGGTTAGGGAGACTCTCTCCTTGTAGGCAGATTATGCAATAGTTATCCACTATAGGGTTTCCTCACAGCTTTCTCCGAAGTGCCTAGCCACTGAAAAAGACAAGATACTAGATGATACAGACCACAGGTCTGATCTTGTATAGCAATTCCTATGTTAGCACACTAACCTTGCAGCTCTGTAGAATCAAGTTCATACTTTTACTTAAGTCATACAAGACAATTGGTTGATTAATAGTCATTCTGGACTACTATTATAGTACCCTTCCAAAAAGCTACATGACTGAGTGTGATTAACATTACACATTTGTCATGTACTTGTGTAGTTTGTTGATTATAAAAATAAAAAATTATTAAAAAAATTAAGAGAGATTCAGAACTGGCAGGGCAGAATTGAAATGCACTTGAAGGAGTTTGGTGGCAGCAAGCATGCTGTCTGCTGGCATTACTACTACCCCAGCGTGCTCAGCATTTGAATTCACTCAAAATGTGATTTTAACTATATATTTTCTTCCTGGGATCAAAACAATAATGTGAGATGGGTTTGCAAAATGATGGGTTGGGGGAGAAATGAAGAGTTAACAATGTCGACATTTAAATTATCAGTGGGCATCTGAGTTAACACTTCACTATGGTAAATGGGGAAGTAGAAACCTCTCAGATCTGTTGTTCCAGACTCTCTGCAGACTCAGATAGACTTCTGCACATCAGCTACACTCAGTTCACACTTACAGAATTTTGTTGGTAGTGGGTTTTTTCACAACTATAACACCTAGAGACTTACTTTTGTTTTTAAACAAAAGCTGAAATTCTGTATAACAAGATAACAGCTTTAGGCAGGTGCTGCTACATCCTACTATTTTGTACCAGCCTTGGTTATATAACTTCCATGTTGATTATGTTTTATTATGTATTATCTATGTTTCCTTTTGATATTTAAGGTCAATGGACAAAATTCTGATCCACATCTCCAAATCAGTGTAATTGATAAGACATGTGAGCATTGGGGCTCATATGCAAGGCAAAGTAAATGACATTGCATCCCGCCATATCAGAATCATATATCTCCACATGATTATTGACTCATTGACTACAATAGCAAAACATAACTAAAATCTCAAATCCCCACCAATTATGCCTCTCTTGACCTTGTAGTACTACACAATCACTGACTCATTTACCCAGTGGGTCAAAAATCTTTGTGCATCTCTTTGCAGAGGGTGCCCATTTTTTTTAGGTTTTATATCACTTTTGGAGAAAAAAGAAGATATTATCACACTGAATAGATGTGTGGTAGTTACTTTTAATTATAGTCACCTGAGTGTAGTAGTTGCTGCCATGTTTGCCTGCGTTTTTATAGTTCCTAATGGTTAGCTAATTCATAGATTTTAAGGTCAGAAGAAACCATTCTGATAATCTAATCTGATTTATTGTATAAAATAGGCCAAAGAATTTCACCTAATAATTCCTGTATCAAGCCCATATCTTATGTTTGAGCTAAAGCATACATATTAATTTTGATTGAATCAGTCGAAGGAGGTTGGCAATGTAGGGGAGGAGGCAGTGAATGCTGCATGGAATATGTGCTTGCAAATGGACATTTGAAGAGCTAAAGATGATAGTCAATGACTTGGAGTTGTTAGGAAGATAATATTCTATTCTTGAGTGTGAACCCACAAAGAATAGGTTTTACAACTAGCCAACAACTAAGGAGACTTCAAAACAGTTACTTAAGCAGAATGCTTTTTGTCCAAATTCCCCTGCATTCTAGACTCATATTTATTTATTATATGAAAAATGAGATGTTAGATTGTGTAGTTTATGGTAACTCAAAAAAGGATTTGTTTTTCTCTCTAAGGTTTTCTTACTGTAAATATATTACTTACCAGAAGTATGGGCCTCAGTAATGCATCCAGTTACCAACCATGTAATAAGTATTTTATAAATAACCATTCCAATTTTCCTTTCTTATGGTCTAGGTTTTATATCTTACACAGGTATTAGTCAGTATTAATTATTTTGATTTCACTTGCAAGCTAGTGTGAGATCAGAATGAGACCCTAAGCTAATTAATTTCAACTGATAGCAGTCGGGTATCTAAATTAATTTTTCCATAAAATTATTACTTTCAATATTTTACAGAGGGATTTGGGTATGTTATTAATGTTCAATATAATTTATATTTTCACATGTTTTATTGAAAATTTACCCCTAAATGTCTATTCATGAAATGAAGTGACAAGAACCAATATTCATTATCACGTAGTTACATCAGATATACTTGTAGTCTGTTCATTTATACATTTCTAAACCATATTTAATCTGTAATTTATTTTATGCTTAGATAATACATTTAATGTGTAGGATGTCTGCATGTTGTTGAAGAGTTCCTTACTGCTTCAAAATAAAATAAATATACAAAATTTGTTGTAAAATATTTGTAATATATCCAATATCTTAACTGCAGTCATTTGATTTATTATATCACCATGTAACCCTGGTAAGTAATTTGACAAGTTTTAATTCCAGACTATAATTCAAACTTTCTTTTTCAATAGGGAGTGAGACTTCAATTTCTGATTAGTGACCTTAATAACATTTCCTACGTGTTCTTCAAACATCTGAGATGGATTGACCTATACTCCTAAATACGCTGTAAATTCTGCTCGTCATGGCTCATAAGCTGAGGAGACTACAGCAACAAGGAGTCTCGAAGCTGTTAGGAGGCTAGAAAATATATCTTTATAACTGCTGGGAGAGAGAACAACAGCACCACAGTTTGTCTCTTTATTCTATACATTTGTAATCAACAAGAACTGTAGTCCAAACAGTGATATTAATATGTCAGAATAAAAGAATGTCTAATGAATCTAGCAAACACCCAAGAGAATAGCAATGTTACAATTTGGCTTAGTATCCCTCTGTACAGACACCCCCAGACTGTTGTGAATGGACCCAGTCACAGGGTTCCACATTCAGCTTCCAATTCAGCTGAGTCTGGGTATAGTTTAATCCAGACATCCTAGACCCTGAAACCAAAGCCTCAGATTTCCTGAGCCCAAGTCACTTACACACACTTCCCCAGAGCTCCACTCAGGCTGTGGGAACCCTGGGTTTCCAGTTTAACTCCTTTGGGAACAATGTGGAGGAAAGCAAGGAAGTAACACAGGCTTAGCAAAGGAATTTCTTAACTACAGTGACTGTACTCTTGGAAGTACTCAGGAATTACAAACTTTTGTAAAACACCAAGGAGCCATGAAATGTTCTCACCCCTCCTGTAAGTCCAAGATTTGTCAGCATTCCAAGCTAGGCAGAGTCCCTCATGTCCCTTCTGTCCTGAAAGACCTCTTTACATGTGGCGATGGTTGATCCCTCTGCTCAAAGTAGGACCCCACTCTTAAAAACAGTTTCCTTCCTTGCCATGGGCTCAATTGGAAAACTCCAGTCCCCTTCCGCCATGGGCCACCATAGAAAAGCCATTATTACAGTGAATGGTCCAAAAACTGAGAGAGGATCAAATCCAATGGTTCCAGCTTGCCATCTTGATGGGTTTTCAGTGATAGTCTCTCAGTGAGATGTCAGGTTGTCAGGACTGCAATCCAATAGCTTGCCTTGGGCAAATTGAGATGTGTACAACACATAATATAAAAAGTAGTTCATAATTTGATACAAACCTATCCCTCTCTGTCACTATCAGCACCATAGCATTCTGTATGGTGCTAAAGTCATGGCCAATCCAGTTAAGAAAACATGTGTGCCAGACAGGATTCTGATTGTATACAGGCTGCATTCTTGTTTCTTCTTCGAGAGATGTCCCGGTGGGTGCTCTGCTCCAGGCGATAGTGCGTCCCTGTGCCTTTTCTCTGAGAGTTTTGCAGCAGTGCTCCTATGGGTTGCGCATGTGCGGTGCCTGCTTCATCTCGCGTGTGCGCAACCCGGACTCCTCAGTTCCTTCTCAACCATCCCCAGCCTGAGACAGAGCTCAGCAGTCCCATTGAACACCTTTGTTTCAAATAGATAAATTAGTGAGTTAGGATAGTTTAGACAAATTAAGTTTCAGATATTAGAGTTATGTCCCCTATTTAAAAAGAAGTTTTATTTTTCCATCCCTTAGTACAGTTGGTATTAGGTTAAGAAAATGCCTTGTTCACCAGGATTGAAAAGATGTACGATGTGCAGAGAGGCAATGCCTGTGTCAGATGGACACACTCAATGTGTCTGTTGCCTGAGGGAAGCTCACATTCCTCAGAAATGTGCCCACTTTAACATGTGGCATGAAGGGATAAAGACCTGAGACTTAAACTCATCTTGATGGAGAAGTCCTTAAAACCAGCCTCTGACCCGGGGCAGGAATCCTCTTCCCAGCATAGGTCACTGGTCTTCTCACTGCCAAGGTTCCCGAAGGCCAACCCCCACCCCACAAAAAATGGCGATAGAGAGCAGACATAAAAAAAAGAACAGTCGCCGAAAAATTGTTCTGATCGGTGCCGGCTGCACTGTGGCTCAGCACCTACGCTACTCTGGGCACCTCTGGCACTGTCTGTGCGGTGGCCAACACTGAAAACTAGTGCTCTGGTGTCGAGGCTAAGGGCTCTAAGCTGCCAACCTCCACCACGGCACTGTTGGCAGCACCAAAGGAAACAGCACTGGCAACTGCACCAGTCTCCATGCAGAAGCCCAATGCTGCTAGTTCAATAGCGTCAACACAAACTGCTCCGGCACCAGCTCAGCACAATGCACCCCTGGTGCAATCGTCACCTGGCCCTCCGGCTCCAAGGCGCTCAGCACCATGCCATTTTCTGCACCACAAGGATTTGTTGGGCTTCTCAACTCCGGAGTCCCCTCTCTTAGGCACAGATGTCTCATCAGGGCCATTGGTACCATGCCAACATTTATCTCCAATGGTTCTTGAACGATGAAGATGATGAGGTTGAAGGGGTATTCTCCTCTCACCATTCCTCCCCAAGCAGGACACCTATTGCTACCGGACCCATATGACCATGACCCTCATACACTCAGGACATGCCAGCATGGTATGGCCACCCATGGATGGCACCATCCATGCTCTATCCTGGTCACTGGCCATATTGAACCCCCTGGGGGGTCTTAGAAAAGACACCACAGCAGGTGCCACAGCCCACATAGGGAAGACACTAGATCCCCACCGCTACCTTCTGAGACTGTAATGACCGAGACGGGATGAACCCATTGCAGAGCAGGAAGAGGACACTGATCCTGACATCTCGCCAACCAACAACAATTCATCTTCCTCACTGGACAAGGCTATTATGCCTCCACCACCAACCACAGCAGATAACTTTACCGACTTCCAAGACTTATTCAAAAGAGTGGCCACTGAGCACAACATTGCTCTGGAAGAATTGCCGGAAACACAACATGAGCTAATGGATATCTGACAGACATCTCCCTCCTCCAAGATAGCATTTCCAATCCACTATTTTTCAACACAAAAGAAAAATGGGGGATGAGGACCTATCCTCAGTCTCAGGCAACTGAACAAATTTGTGAGAAAGCAGTGGTTCAAGATGGTCACCTTGATAACAATAATACCAGAGCTGGATCAGGGGGCTGGTTTTCAGCCCTTGACCTGCAGGATACTTATTTTCATGTTACAATACACCCTGCCCACAGGCATTTTCTGAGATTTACTTTGGACACAGACCACTATCAATGCAAGGTTTTACCTTTCAGCCTGTTAACAGCACCTCACGTATTCTCAAAGATCCCTGTGGTAGTAATGATGCACCTGAGAAAACAAGGAATAATAATATTTCCTTACCTGGATGAATGTCTCTTGAAGTCACATACTCAATCAGAACCATTTGCTCTACCCAAACGACAATAGAAGAAATCAACAATAGAACTAGCTTAACAGTTAGAATTCATTGGCGCTTACCTCAACTCGATGGCGGTGAAGGCGTCACTTCCTCGAGACAGATTCGAGATGATAGACACTCATATCCACAGTTCAGAACAGCCCATAGGTCAGAGTCCAGACCACCTGACAACATACACATTTGTGGTCAAACATACACGCTTGCACATGCATTGACTGCAAGGATAGCTAGCAACCATCTACAGACCAAACAAACACAGGTTAAACATATGGTTAACAATGCCTCCCAAGGTCAAGGACCCATTAACCTGGTGGACTTAATCTGTGCTCAGGGATCCTGTTCACAAAAGATCCTGCATCACAGATTATCACAATGGATGCCTCCCTTATTGTGCAGGGAGAGCACATGCAACATCACACAGTTCAGGGATTATGGTCCACAGCCGAGACAAGGCTATACATAAACCTGCTAGAACTTCGTGCTGTCCGCAATGCCTGACTCCACTTCCTATTGTTCATAAGAAACAAAAACATAAGAGTAATGATTGACAACATCGCTTGCATGCGTTACATAAACAGGCAAGGGGGAGCCTGATCACACTCGCTATGTACCGAGGTTATGAGATTCTGGAATTGGTGCATCCAACACAATAGACATATCTCAGCTTCCTACCTACCTGCATGCCAGAACACCATGGCAGATGAACTCAGTAGACATTTTCCCCATGGCCACAAATGGGAATTAAAAGACATGATACTGGAATGCATATTCTGAAAATCGGGCCACCCATAAATAGATCTATTCATGACTGCCCGCAACACCAAGGGTTCGAAATTCTGCTCCAGAACATGTCTGGGGAAGCAATCAATGAGGGATGCATTCCTGACCAGGTGGAACACAGACCTCCTCTATGTGTTCCCATCAATACCATTACTATCCAAAGCAATACAGAAAATTAGGACCGATGAAGCCAAAGTCATCCTAATAGCCCCCACATTGCCAAGATAAGCATGGTATCTGTACATAACATGGATGTCAGCATGTGCCCCAATCACTCTCCCTCTCTGGAAGGGCCTGTTAACACAAGAGAGCCAAATGCAACATCTGAACATAAAGCAGCTACATCTGAAGGCATGGCTCCTCTATGGTTCTCTAATGATGAACTAAATTGCTCTGAACGGGTCCAGTGGGTGCTACTCCACAATAGAAAACATGCTACACATAGTACCTACCTACATAAGTGGAAGAGATTTACCGCATGGTGCACCACCAGACAAACCAATGCAACATCTACACTTCTTTCATTGATATTAGACTACCTCCAGGAATTAAAACAATCTGTCCTCTCCATCAGCTCAATAAAGGTTATTTGAGATGTGTTTCCCCGTGGGTGCTCTACTACCCTTCGTTCTCCCTTCTATTTCGGAGTTTAAAGCAGACTCTGCAGTAGGGAAGGAACTATGGAGTTCTGGTCACATGCATGGTAGATAAAGTGCCAACAGCACATGAGGCAGGCACTGCATGTGCACAACCTGTACGGGCATGGCTGCAAAACTCTCTGAGAAAAGCACAGGAATGCTCTATCACCTGGAGATACAGGGAGACACATCTCGAAGAATCTCACAAGGTGAGTACCCTTCTCTTACTATAATATGAACATAGTGGAGTCTAAAAGTGGAGAGGAGAGCTATGGAAAGTACTATTGGAGCTACAAAATCAGAGGGAACCATGATAGTTTCAACATCATCTTTGCTCCAGGTAAAGTTTATGGATATTGGCCACTCAAGACATGCAGGGAGGAAAGAAAAACGGGATGAGTCTTAGGTTGTATTAGTCCTTTTAAATAACATGTAGGAGAAGGCTTAACATGTACTGAATTATCAGTTACTTCATGAATTATATAGTACTATTAGTATGTACACCATTTCCCAAGGTTATTTTACTAACAGGCACATTAAGCAATAAGTGAAGATGTGATAAATAGTAGGGCTGTCAAGCGATTAAAAAAATTAATTGATTTTCTTTTTTGATGGTTTGGGTTCTGTAGTTTCTGCATCAGAGTGTTGCTCTTCTAAGACTTCGGAAAGCATGCTCCACACCTCGTCCCTCTCAGATTTTGGAAGGCACTTGATTCGAGTGCTGTAGCTATCTTTAGAAATCTCACATTGGTACCTTCTTTGCATTTTGTCAAATCTGCAGTGAAAGTGTTCTTAAAATAAACCGCATGTGCTGGATCAGCATCCGAGACTGCTCTAACATGAAAGATATGGCACAATGTGGATAAAACAGAGCAGAGGACATACAATTCTCCTCCAAGGAGTTCAGTCACAAATTTAATTAACGCATTTTTTTTAGCCAGTCTCATCAGCATGGAAGTATGTCCTCTGGAATGGTGGCCGAAGCATGGAAGGGCATACGAACGTTTAGCATATCTGGCATGTAAATACCTTGCAATGCCGGCTACCAAAGTGCCTTGCAGATGCCTGTTCTCACTTTCAGGTGACATTATAAATAAGAAGAGGGCAGCATTATCTCCTGTAAATGTAAACAGACTTGTTTGTCTTAGCGATTGGCTGAACAAGAAGTAGGACTGAGTGGACTTGTAGACTCTGAAGTTTTACATTTTTTTGTTTTTGAGTGCAGTTATGTAACAAAAAAAACCTACATTTGTAAATTGCACTTTCACGATAAAGGGATTGCACTACAGAATTTATTTGTATAAGGTGAATTGAAAAACACTATTTCTTTTGTTTATTATTTTTACAGTGCAAATATTTGTAATAAAAATAATATACACTGATTTCAATTACAACACAGAATACAATATATCTTAAAATGTGGAAAAGCATCCAAAATATTTAATAAATGTTAATATTGCTTAACAATGCGGTTAAAACTGCAATTAATCTCAATACATTTTTTAATCGCAATTAATTTTTTTTAGTTAATTGCGTGAGTTAACTGCAATTAATCGACAGCCCTAATAAATAGATTACAGACCCTCTATCGACTATTATAATAGGCAGTATTTCTGCTTTATGAAGTTAAAACATTTTAAATAAGCACCTTGATTATGGGGGAAAGATAGGTCCAGATCAGAATAAGCATAGTCTCCTGTGGGAGACTTACGGCTTGTTTGCATGGCACAGCAATGCACAGTATAAGGGTGTGAATTATGAACTGGGAAATTTTTAATGCACACCAAAAGGGTCTACATGGGCCAGTTAGTGTCCAACATACTGGTGATGCTCTTTAGAATTCACACCCGACCAGTGCACATAGCTGCACTGAGTAGACAAGCCATCTGCTTTGTGGGTTTGCTTCCCACTGGCTTGGTCTCAGTCTGTAATATCTTCATATGCAGATATATCCACAGCTCTCCCCCAATGATTTTGGAAGTGCAGATACTTCACATTGGGTATTACGCCTTTAGACAAAGAAAGAGGCATTAATGTTTTGGAAGCTTTGAGTTGATGGAATATTTAGTTCATCCCAGTAAATAAAGAGAAGGGACACAATGGATAACTTGAGCCACCTCTTGACACAACTACTTATCTGGTCTCTCTCTTTTCTTCTCTCACTTGTTCGGAGGAAGCCTCTCAATAGAGAAGAGGAGGAAAGAGACAGCTATGAAATTTCTCAGCCAATTCATGCTTGCTCAGAAACAAAAAAGCGAAAGAGCCAAGGGAAATTTCTTTTTCCTATTTCATTAGCCATCATGCACCTTCCTATGGTCCTTGACCTTTGATGAGTCAGAAAGCAAAGGGCAAAAAGAAAGAAGTGGAGCAAAGCAAAAAGAAAGCAAAGGAAGATGAGAAAGGTCAGGAAAATAAGGTGATTACCAATAATTGCTTTTCTTCTGATTTTTTCCCCAATTTCTTCTTTTATTAGTTTATAGGATGGTTGTGACACTGGCAGACCAAATGCCAGCTCATGCCAAGGCCCCCAGGCCTCACTGAACACTGACAAATGCATAACTGGAAACCAGTCTGGCCCCCCTGTGTGTTAGTGTTCTTAAAATAGGCATTAGATTTAAAGAGATGTGCTTAAAATTTGGACTTTTTATGAAATGTTTGTGAATCTCACTTACGATATATGTATCCCGTGTTATAACTTAATATTTAAGCATTAGCTCTGTAACTATAAAAAAGTGTTTGCTATTGTGGCCAATTGGTTCATTTTATCATTCACTTATTGTGTGTGGTGTGATGTTATGAGATACTCATATGCTATGTCATATATAATCATTGTATGCTAAATAAGTTTAAGTTGTAAGGTCACAGAAATATAAGATTGATAAGTATTTAGAAGTGATAAGTGTACATTAGATATCTAAGTAAATCAGGGCTGAAATGCAAGGCCTACAGGCAGAGGCCTGTAAGATGTCAGCTTAGCCATACTAGGCCATAGGCTTACGAAATGCTTGACATAAGTAAGTGTCCAAAGAGGGACTCTTTGCCACAAGAATGATGTGCTAACAGGAGATGTTGTGACAATTTGACCACAATGTACTGTTTGAGATCACATGATACCTCGTTGTAACATCTCTTCCAACATGTTCCTGACTGCAGGGTACATGTTGTGCATAGATGCTAATGAGTTTAAAAGGAACTACAAATAACCTGGGAAAAACAGGGCACCCCAATATTCTGTTGGGTGCAGTACAGATAAGAGGAACAAGAAGGTTGACACCTTCATACACATGTGCAGAGTGTTAGGTGTTGTCAGAATCACAAGATAAAAGAAGGCTCCCAGATTGTGTAAAATGGGTTACCTACAGGGAACTCCAACAGGAACCATCCCTTGACTGATGATCAATTAGCAAGGCATCCATCAGATCCTAAGATATATCGTTAAGGATGTGAGTATGACTACAGTTATAATTATTGCATAGGTCTTTATAGGATTTCTATATTAATGGGTAATCATAACTTTGCTTGTGACTTTAATAAAACTTTTAAAATAGATTAGATCTTGTACTTGTGAATGTATGTGTGGTTACTATCCTGGATCTTCATGTGTTTCTAGATGCTCTAAATATGAAGCAAGTCTCAGAGGTGAGACTGTTGAGCTTGAAACTGTAGCCCATAAGAGCTGAACCCACGGTGGTGTAATACAACGTTACTAAAGTCACTTTAAATAAAATAAAAGGCTACACTATGAAACTGGAAAAAAACCCAGTCAGGATAGACGCATTACCAAGTGTGAAATACTAGATTAACACAAGAGGTGTCATCTGCTCAACAAAAGAAGGCCTATAGATACCAGATGAATCATTGTGGAACATCAGTAGACAAAAGAATTTGTTGATTGTTTTCCCCATACTTAAGAACAAGGGCTGTGCACAAACACTCATCCCATCACACTTGAACTCTGGGGGAAGGAAATAAAAATCCCTGTCATGAGGAAATTGTCATCACTATGCTGCTTGGAATTTGGAGAAGGCAATCTTTATAAGCATAAGCAAGGGATCCTCAAGCTGCCTAGCTTGGGTTAGCCCTAAAGGACTTATAGAACTTGCACATTACAGCAACTTCTATTACTTTTTGAAATCTAAGACTGTAACTCATTTGTGTGTGTATGTTTACCTCCTTCAACCTTGTAAATAACTCTCATTTCTTTTTCTTAGTTAATAAATCTTTAGATAGTTAATGATAGGACTGGCTGCAAACATTGTCTTTGGTGAGAGATCTGAGATACAATTGACCTGAGGTAAGTGACTGGTCCTTTGGGACTGGGAGTAACCTGCATGGGTGGCAAGATAGACCGGAGCACTGTGTGTGACTCAATATTAGGGCTGATACAGTGCTTGAGAAGTTCA
Source organism: Mauremys mutica (assembly GCF_020497125.1). Classification (NCBI taxonomy): domain Eukaryota; kingdom Metazoa; phylum Chordata; order Testudines; family Geoemydidae; genus Mauremys; species Mauremys mutica. The sequence continues at coordinate 314,740,876 of NC_059072.1, read as the reverse complement.
CACTTGATACTTGCTTGGTGAAATCTAATTATAGAACACACCTCCATTTGGGGTTTGTGCCCCCATTGGTAACAGTCTGCCCTGAGCTTGGCACCTACATTCGCGAGCCATTCTAGACAGCTTGACAATGGTAATAAGAATTTTTTAATCTGAACAATAACCAATCAGAAATATGAACTGGAATGCATCTCCACTGGAAATGAAGTGTTCAGCTCTGCTTTTTTCTGTATATACTGCTCTTCTTTGCCTCTCACTTATCTCTCTCTCTTGTATTCTGTTCCACTTTCACTAGCTCTTCCTCTTCATGAATGAACAGACTATTTCAATAGAAGAGAGCATGTCATATCATGTAGTTGGTATGTGACTCCAAAAGCCCGGTATTTTCTCTTGGGAAGGAGTTGGCAAACTTTGACAGGATTGTATATGCCTATGAAACAAATATGAATGATTCCGAGAGGTTTTTCATTGATACCATAAATTACTTTCTGCATTTCATTATGTCTTTGTTGCCCTTCATCTTCATGATTCTCATAAGGCATCAGCAAATACGGTTTAAATTGAAATCCATTTGCCTGAACAGAAATTTCTATCTTAATTTATTAGTGACAAGTTTAATGAAGCCATATGGGTGACATGGTACTTGTGTATCAATTGGCCAGTGAGCTCTGGAGAGCTATGACATGAGGAACTTTTACATAGCAGGATTTTGAAGAGTCAAGATACCTGGTTAATATATTGAGAATCTGAGTTGCAGCATACTACAGAAGTGCTTTCTGTTCCTATATCCTCTGTCCTGTCTGCTGGCATGCACTATCACCCACAGAACATCAGGGAAACCTGCAGTCACATAAGACTTCCTTCATTTTCTCTCCTGTGAAAAACACCATGCCTAACAGAAGGGCACAGGTATTTTTTAGAAAGAGTGAAAGGAATGGCTTTCCCTTGATTAAAGGATAATCTTTCAGAGAGCAAATTTCAAGATGGCACGATCCTGTAGCTGTACACATTGTACTCAGCTATCATTCCTAGGGCCCTACCAAATTCACAGTCCATTTTGGTCAATTTCACGGTCATGGGATTTTAAAATAGTAAATTTCATTATTTCAGCTATTTAAATCTGAAATGTCATGGTGTTGTAATTGTAAAGGACCCAAAAAGGAGATTTGGGTAGGTCACAAAGGTTATTGTAGGGGCAGCTGGAAAGCGGCGGCTGCTGGCTGGGACTCCAGCTTTGAAGGCAGAGCTGCCGCCAGCAGCAGCATACAAGTAAGGATGGCATGGTATGGTATTGCCACCCTTACTTCTGTGCAGAGCTGGGCCCTCAGTCAGAATTATTGCTTCAGCATATACCGTGTACGAAAAGCTGAGCAGATAGTATAAAGATGACACTTTCTACAAACAGAGAAACCATGGGTTAGATTCTGATCTCACTTACACTAATCTAAATCTGGAGTCACTCCTGTGACTTCAATAGATTTTATACAATTTTACAATAGTATAACTTGGAATTTGGCTCTCTACTTTTAAATGAGGAGAAATAAACGGTTCCATGGGAGGATGAGTGGACTGCCCTGTTGCTCAGAAAATTTGAGAGTTAGCAGCCCAGCATAAAAAACCAGTGAGGCATAGACCAACAGGGTGCCACATATTGGCTTGTAGAGCTAGAAGAGCACATATGCTGGAATGGGTCCCAAACACTATACCTGGTATGTACATATACATATCACTGGGTGAAAAGAACTGTTTGTCTCCTTGTAAATGGTACCCCAGCATGAAAGCCTTTCTAACCCTCCAATTTCTTTAAATGAATAAAGGGTTGTTCCTCTGAGTTGAGAGCAGATCATCACAATAGGTAACAGCCTTGGGTTAGAGATCTAATGATCTTTCAATAGGCATTCTCTGCAGCTGTGATTTTCTTTATAAATATTCAGGAATTGTGCTTTTACAGGCTTGGTAAGAGACAGTAAGCGGAGTGTGGTTGAAACCTAGATAAAATTCAAGGGGCCAGATTCAGAGGTGATACGTAAGGGTAGGTCTTCTTATAATAACTTGTATCCTCCAGCACTCGGACAATCTCAATCCCTTAGACCATCTTACATCCCCTCAAGGAAATTAGTGTAACCACCTTCTATCTTCTTACAACTTCTTCTAGCTTCTCAATAAGTTGTTTTAACCAACTTAGACTTCTATATGCAGTGATAGAATGGCTGTTAGCACTTAAATGAGCATAAGGGAGTCCAAATTACCAACACGTGTTTGAATAGAAACAAGGGAAAGGAAACTAGTTAGAATGCTAAGGTATTCATAGATTCAAGGCTGTATTATTCAGTACTGTTGATCTACATTAATCAAGCCTAAATGCACTCCCCAAACTTGTTGAAAATTCATAATTAGGTAATGCCACCCTAATAAATCCATCCAAATAACTTAGAATCTACGTGGTAGTCTACTTCGTGCTAACAAAAGCCTCCCATTTATTATAGGAAAATAATTTGTAATTAGAATTTGAATAAATATTCCTTATGGAGTTTTTGGCTAACTGAAGAACTCCCATTAGTCATTATAAGAGATAATTCTGTGTGTAATTATTTATGATGCAGATTGAAGATTAGAGGGGGAAAAACAATTGCAACAAATGTGTAGTCTTTTAAAGAGAATAGTATACTATGACAAAGACTAACTGGCATGAAATTATGACAAGAAAGTAATGGGCAACTCCTAGTACACACTTTGGCCCTTATAAGAACGGATATGGAATAGAAATAGAATAGAACACAGTGTGAGGTACCGCCTGCACTTGGATGCCTCATTCCACCCCCATAAAAATAGTGATAAGACTGAATTTGCTTTAATTAAGGAAGATGATGATGTCAGACCAAGGGAAACCAAGACCTCTTGCCAAAACCTAAAACACTTTAATTAGTAGATTCACTTCAGTGCGTTTCAATCCAAGAAAGCAAAAATCTTTAAAGTATTCAGATTCTAAAGGAAAAAAGACATAATTGGATTTATTCTACTTTCACAGCATTTTTTCATTGACTTCAAGGGGAGCATGAATCAACGTTCATGTCGCACTTCCCATCAGTACCCAGCCCAGGCCAGGGAACCTAATGATCCAACCAGCAGACCAAATTCGGTGACGAATCCTGGTCACATGCCACCTGCGGCATGTTGCGCATACACTAAGAAAAAGATTGACTTGAATAGAATTAGACCTGATTTACACCAGTGTAAGTAAGAGGAGAAGCAGGCCTTCACTCCTTTGTTCTCTTGGAAAGAAGCAGCAGATAAAAACTTTCATCAGACTAATAGGGCCTAATGAGATTAGTGTCTGACTTTACTAGTGCAGAGGAAAATGGGTCTGAGTGATCACAAGTTTGAAACAGCTACAAATTGTGCAGGTAGATTGGGAGTCTGAAGGTTTGCTTTATGCCGAATTTTTTAAATGCATTTTATATGAATTTGATGGGGCTTTTTGTATTTTTTTTAAAGTTTAGTTGAAAAACATTAGCGTGATTCAAAGAAACATTACATATATACATACCTTCAGCTAATGTAAATCAGCATTGCATCACTGAAGACACTATGCTTTGGTTTAGGCTCCTGGTGCTCAGTCAATAGCATTACATGGAAGCTACAGCCTATATTCTGTCTCCCTGCACTGTGCTACTGTATTTTTAGTGCCCAATTCTGGAAGCAGGCCGTGTGCAAAATGGCTGTTTAATTCAATGGGAGCACTGCACATCAAGGACTTGCAGTTTGGGGACCCCGTGTGAGCAGTTCCGAGTGAAAATTTGTGACAACCAGAGTATACAGATCCCTCGTGCATGTTGTGATGGGTGTTACAGCCCTCTCACAGTGGCTGCCAGGGATGGGATTCAAAACAGAACACTGCTCCTTAAGTTGGGGCTTGACCCAAAGCCCATTGAAATCAGTGAAGTTTCCCATTTATTTCAATAGGATTTGGATCAAGCTCTTGGTGCTCAAGCACCATAGTGATGAATGTGGCATAGATGCCAATAGTTAGGCTCCAGGTTACAATTAATGAATCCATTTTCCAAATCTGTGAATGCTTATTTGAAACCAAAATTGCTAATTTTCCCCCAGGGTTTGTTACCTTAAATTTGGCTCAGCTCTACAGATATTGGCCAAAGTGGACCAAATAATAGCACATATTGTGAATGGCATTCCTGTGTGTGGTGTGCAAAGCTAGGGGCAACACTACGGAATTCTTTTTTTATCCACCATAGTGGGCACATATGGGGCTATTTCAAAGCTTCTCACTGACAGGCCTACCCATGGAATGGAAATACTTCTGTACCAGAAAGGCAGCACACAGAGATTTCAAACGTTCATCCATGCTCAGAAAACTTGAGGGCATATCTATAGGAGACTTTGTGCATGGCAAGCACACCAGCTTGCCACACATTAAGTGGTTGTGTGGACCCTGCTGCGGCACACTAAAAGTTCTGTAGGACTCTTTAGGTGCACTTCAGAACTTTTCATGTGTGGTAGCAGGGTCCACATGGTCACTTAGTGTGTGGGCTTGGGCTGGAGCTCAATCTGTAAAGCCTGGGGAGAGAGGTGAGACTGGATCTGAGACTTGCTGCCAGAGGTAGACATCTCCTTAGTTGGCAGCCTGGGGCGGTGTGTATTCACACTCCAGCATTCTGCGCTCTGTGTCTCTGTTGTATAGACAAGCCCTAAATGGAAGACTGACATCAACAATTTAAATTAACAAAACTTAACCGGTCCCTTTTCCCAATACATTTTTTTCCCCTTTTGCACTAGGAATTGTTACTGACTGTGTCATGACTGGTACTTTGATACCTTAGAGCAACTGTGTATATTGAAATTGTTTTGGGAGAAAAGATAATGGCCATTGCATGTGACCTCTTGAAAGCTGGCAGCACCAATTAGGCATAACTAAATTATGACACCAGCTGCAGTTGCCATTACAGAGCTGATGCCACAAACCAAACCCATGAATTGCCAAGTACTGTCTGGTAGATTAGTTGTGACATTTGTACTGAGTGAAGTATCAGAGGGGTAGCCGTGTTAGTCTGGATCTGTAAAAGCACCAAAGAGTCCTGTGGCACCTTATAGACTAACAGATGTATTGGAGCATGAGCTTTCATGGGTGAATACCCACGTCGTAGGATGCATCACCCACGAAAGCTCATGCTCCAATACGTCTGTTATTCTATAAGGTGCCACAGGACTCTGTACTGAGTGAAGTTTCTCTCTATAGACTTTATTCAATATGCTCTTTCTGCAACTTTGTACACTGTTGTATTTATGTAAAAAACAAATCTTATTGAAGAAAACCTCCATGTGTTAGAATCCAGGGTGTTGACTTGTGCTCAGATATGCATTCTTCTGTGCTTGATAAGCATAGTGTGTTAACATTTATGTGAGTGGTGTAAGATATCCTCAATTGTTCATTTCCTTGCTTTTAAATGTTTGGGGTTTGGAAATGATGTAATAAGTGATAGTGATGTAGTTACTTATCAATCTTAACTAGATTTTTAAACGCTGTTTTATTGTTAGATTAAGTCCTGTGGGTACTTTTGCAGAACTGATAATGGATTGCTGATCTCTGTGAATATAAAACTCAGAAAAAAAGCTGAACTAAAATTGTTCTCACTTTGTCAAATTTCCACTAGATAAAATGTATCCAGTTTTCATACACTTATTTAATGTGTCAGAAAAAATGTTTCTTTGTTCAGTGACTTCACATGTTTTCTGTACATCCTAGTGTACTGACAGTTTGAAATAAATGGACCGTGAGTTATATATAACCCTGGAATTGTGAAAAGCATCTCTTTTACATCTCTATTCTTAAGAGTGAATTCTAAGGGTGTGGAAAAGTACACTGCTACATGTTGTTTTAGCAGTCCCACAGAAAACAGGCTCATGGAACAGAATTGTAAACTCTTTGTTTCACATTCTCCAAGTAACTGAGTTAGAAATTTATGCAAAATTCCTGGGGGCGTTGAATGCAGACTGAACCCTGCAGTGTGGTTCACAGGGCTTGCACATGAATCAATCCCTTCAGGTTCACTTGGAGGTTTGTGTTAGGTGAACTCTCTGCAATACCACTCCAAATGTACAGTCACCATACTTGTGGTACAGATAAATAACAGTTCCACACCTTCAGAATCCATTGTCAAAGACAGAAGTCTAGGAGCCCAAGTTTTTCAATTGCACGTGAAAGATCTAGTAATGTTGAAATGGCCCTTGCTCTGTTCTCAGAAGGACCTTAAATGTTTGGCTGAATCTCAGGATTCATTGTGGGGAAAAGGCGGTTTCTGATGGAAAAGTGAGTGTGTCTGACTGGGAAAAGAGAGCTCCAGCTCAGCCAATATTCAGGGATCGTTCAAGTGTATAAACCATGGCTTGCCAGTGTACCACCCAAGGCTAAATTCTAGTGGAGCTAAAGTTTGAAGTGACTCTCTAAACATCTCTACTAATCTGCTTTAACTTGTTTCTCCTTTCTCATCTACTATCAAAAATTCTACTTTGTTGATCTAATCATCATTTGCCTTGCTCTGATCTTCCCTTGATGCCAGGTCAAGACAGGCAATTTAATAGCAAGTGGCTGTTGCTTCTGAAGAACTAACCTTTGTTTTTTAAACTAGATCAGGAGTGGCCAACCTGTGACTCCGGAGCCACATGCAGCTCTTCAGAGGTTAATATGCGGCTCCATGTATAGGCGCCAACTCCGGAGCTGGAGCTACAGGCGCCAACTTTCCAATGTGCCGGAGGGTGCTCACTGCTCAACTCCTGGCTCTGCCCCAGCCCCCAACCCCACTCCAGTCCTTCCCCCCGGGCCCCAGCCCCAGTTGCGCCCTTGCTCCCCCCTGCCCCGAGCCTCCTGTACACCACAAAACAGCTGATCGCGGCAGGCGGGAGGCGCAGGGATGGAGGGTTAGGTGCTGATCAGTGGTGCTGCTGGCAGGTGGGAGACACTGGGTGCAAGAGGGGGAGCTGGCAGGGGGCTGCTGATGTTTTACTGTGGCTCTTTAGCAATGCACATTGGTAAATTCTGGCTCTCAGGCGCAGGTTGGCCACCCCTGAACTAGCTCATGGCAATATTTAATTCTTTGGCCCAATTATAATCAAAAGCTTCCTACTGTATGACAGAGACATAGCTTGCCAACCAATATCCAAACAGCTATACTGGAGCCACTAACAAAGTCAATTTATACTTTCCTTATTAGCCCTCAATTTACCATGCTTTTTTGGCAGTCATTTTTCTGCTCTACCATTCTACTAGGGGTCCCATAGCTGGAAGTAAATGAAAGGCAATAGATCTCCCAGCAATCACTGACAGAGAAGACTAATGCGAACTCCAGACTAACTAATCCCAGTGGCATTCAGAATCTCCTGTCCTGCCATTTCTCCTTGTTTGTTACAAAGTCATGCAATACCTTTTTTTAAGAGTATTTTACATTATTGAGTTGTATACATAGGCAGTATGGATGCATTTATTTTCAGCAATATATACCACATTAGGGAACAGACATCGTTAGTAAACAATCATAGAATCATAGAATCTCAGGGTTGGAAGGGACCTCAGGAGGTCATCTAGTCCAACCCCCTGCTCAAAGCAGGACCAAACCCAACTAAATCATCCCAGCCAGGGCTTTGTCAAGCCTGACCTTAAAAACCTCTAAGGAAGGAGATTCCACTACCTCCCTAGGTAACCCATTCCAGTTCTTCACCACCCTACTAGTGAAAAAGTTTTTCCTAATATCCAGCCTAAACCTCCCCCTCTGCAACTTGAGACCATTACTCCTTGTTCTGTCATCTTCTACCACTGAGAACAATACATGAAAGTAATTGGGACAAAAATCTCATGATCTACACATATTGGACAGATATGTAAAGGATATGGAGAAGAGATTGGAGAGCTGATTAATCAAAAATTTCAGAGGGAAAAGTACACGGGTATAATTTCAGAAAAATTCAATGGGGGAGGGAAAAATTTTTGTCAGCATGCCCACTTCTGCATCCCCTCGGCAAATTGGGTTGGTGGGCTGGTCCCATTCCAGTGGGTGACAGGGAGGTGGTGTGCTGGTCCTATCCCAGGGAATGCAGAGATGAGGGGAAGAAGGCCAGAGGGTTATCACACCGATTGCCAGCTCTAGGTCAGGGAGTGGGCCCTGGCTCGCTCTACACTGAGCTCTGGCCCAGGCTGCTGCTGCTGCTTGCTCTCCAGCTAGTGGGAAGAAAAGGGCAGCACTGAGAACATGGAAATTAGGAGCCCCAGTTTGGCCTGTCCAGCAGCCTCTGCAAGCCTGGGGACACACATAGTCCTGCTTGGTGAGGAACTATGAAAAGTAAGGGAGGGGGCAAACTAAGGCCCACAGCTGTTGAGAATGAAAGTTAACAGATGCTCAACAAAATAAAGTAAAAAAAACAAATCTCAAAGGCTTTAATAACAACTAGTAATGCATATTAGGCCTAAAGAAGACCTACAACAGCCATACACAAATAGCAGGGCTTCTGAGTTCAGTTGAAATTACTCCTACTATTCCCTTAAGCCATCAGCTAATTTCTTTTTAGTAGGAATAGTACAATACTGGCAGGTCTGTGTCTAACCCACATCCTCATGGCCAGACAAAAAATGAAAACTCTAAAACCTGCAACACAAAAGACGCAGCTGCTTGAAAACATAAATCAGTGCCAAAGTGTTCAGAGAGCCAACACAAACACCAGCAAGGAAGGTAAATACCATCAGATGAGACAAACACCAAATGATGCAATTGATATTCAATTCCTCCAGTACTGGGTAGCAACAATCAGTTCCTCTGCTCCTCAAATTACTTTCATTTGTGGAGGATGGAGGCAGACCTGCTACTCATGAGCCTTGGAAATGATCCTGCTCTGTGAAAGCCTCCCAGTACTGCTTCCATAAGAAGAGAAACATACAACAGACATTTTCCCATTTCAATTTGCTGGTATTCCCTGCCTTGATTCTTTAGCACTGGTTTCTCATAGTGTTGTTTCTTCTGTTCCTTTATTACTATTGGACTGCGTCATTCCACTCCAGATGTTGTAGCAGGGTAAATTGCCTAAATTACTTATTATTTTAGTGGCAGTTCTTGTGGGCAATGAGCATAGCTTTTGCTTACCCGGTTTTGAATCAAATATATTAGGATTTTTACCTAAGTTGCAAACTCTCTCAAAGTCAGTTTTGCCTAGCCACTTTCAAGTCACCTTAGCCTCCATTGCAGGAATATCTAGCTATAGATTTTAGGGTTTTCTACAGCTGCATCATCATTTTCTCTTGCTATTCATATTGCACTGCAATATCCTCCTCAATAGTCCAGTTATTCTGGGCTACTCTAAATTATAAGGATTTTTTACTACAGTGAATGCAGTAATGCACTGGGTAATACACATTCTGTTGCTGACTTCCACTATCTCACTGTGGATAATCGAAAAATAAAACACCTGTTCCACCAATTATTTTCCTAAGTGGCCATTTGAATTATTTTGCTATCTACAAAATAGAGGTCAAAAAAGAATGAATAAGTTGGAAAGTATTAAAAAAAAGTAAAAACTGTGCTTATTAACATATTTAATTATTGGATGCATATTGGCAAGCTTTTGATATTCATGCCCACACAACTGCTGCAGAAAGAGAACACAGTCATTGGCAAGATGGTACAGAGACTAAAGGTGGAGAAACTGATTAGGTAGGAATATGCAGTGTAGTTGCAGCCATGTCAGATGATGGAGCTCTGGTTGTCACTCATGGGGTGGCGGGGCTCTGACTCTGGCTCTGGCTGTCCCCCTTATCCCCACCTCCTGGGTGTGCATAGCCCTTCTGCATGACCTCCAGCCACCTGGGGCTGACAGTTAGAGTTCTTCAGACAAACAAACAAACAAACAAACAAAAAAGCACACAGCTTGTGCCTTCCTTGACGCATTCCAACGCCTCTCTTGAGAGGCCTGCCCCATAGTTTGAGAACTGCTGCCTTAGAGGAACCTCTAGAGCCCTTCACCCTCTCCCCTGTTTTTTGTCCCCAGACTCTTTCCTATGCTCCTTTACTTGCTAGCATAGCACATTTATCATAGCCACTAAATAGCTTAGTTTTTCTGCAAAAAATATTGCCATTTATAGCATGTTAAAACTATTACATTGAGTTTTAAAATATCTAGCATGTTCATATGTTATTTTTTTCTCCTCTAGCAGAAGTTAAATTTTGCCAGGTCCCATGATCCTCTGATACCTGTTTCACATTTAAAAAGATCTGCCTTGGTACATCCAAGGTATAAATGTTTAAGGAGAGGCTACTGCCATGCACAGTAATTATGTTTTCTTAGTGTTTCCACTAGTGTTACATTTATCTTGGTGTACTGATAGCTGGTCTACTTCCCTCTTGCTCTGAGCGTGGGACTGTGGTTGGTGGAACATGCAGCAGGGGAGTGTCCTGTTTATGACTATGTTCAAAGAATTAGTCTGGTATAGCAAGAGAATGCAGAGAGAGACACCTAGTATCCTTCATTTAGGGGACAAGCAGCCAGAGTGGTTGTCTTACAAATGGATGGCCACAGGAGGCCTGGCTGTTAAATGCTGGTGTAATGAGAGATTTTGCTTTTAGCTGTTTTGAAAAACCTTGCAGCACCTTGATAAAGATTGGCAGAGAAAAACTGCGGAAGGGGCTCATAAAAATGTGACCTCTCCCAATTGACATAATTGAGGTGACAGTATCAGGACAGGTTTCAGAGTAGCAGCGTGTTAGTCTGTATCCGCAAAAAGAACAGGAGTACTTGTGGCACCTTAAAGACTAACAAATTTATTTTAGCATGAGCTTTCGTGAGCTGCAGCGCACTTCTTCGGATGCATAGAATGGAACACACAGACAGGGGATATTTATACATACAGAGAACATGAAAAGGTGGAAGTATGCATACCAACAGGCAGAGTCTAATCAATTGAGATGAGCTATCGTCAGCAGAAGGAAAAAAAACTTTTTGAAGTGATAATTAAGATGGCCCATAGAAGGTGTGAGGAGAACTTAACATAGGAAAATAGATTCAATTGGTGTAATGACCCAACCATTCCCAGTCTTTGTTTAGGCCACTGTTAATAGTATCTAGTTTGCATATTAATTCAAGTTCAGCAGTTTCTCTTTGGAGTCTGTTTTTGAAGCTTTTTGTTGTAAAATTGCCACCTTCAAGTCTGTCACTGAGTGGTTAGAGATGTTGAAGTGTTCTCCCACTGGTTTTTGAATGTTATGATTCCTGATGTCAGATTTGTGTCCATTTATTCTTTTGCGTAGAGACTGTCCGGTTTGGACACTGGGAATGGTGTTTACTGTGTATTTCTACATAGTCATAATTGGTATGGGGCATGCATTTGCTGATGCTTTGATCAGATGACTTGAAATTTAAATACAAATATCACCATCCATGTACATTGGCCAAACTGGACAGTTATTTTTTGCTGTTTTTAAAATGAAATAGGCAGCTAGTATTGTTTTTAAAATTATTATGAAGAACAAGTTTAAGCTTTGTTGTAATGTGCGTTGTTTGCCTGGACTGCTTAAGACCTGAATGCTTGTGTAGGAGGAACTCTTTGAGTTGGTTTCTTAAATACTTTCATGCTGTTTCACATCTGATACTCCTTGATGAAACACAGGAGCCTTGTCTCATAACAGGCTTATTCAAAGTGCTACAAGCTACAAAAGTGAGGTCTTGGGAAAAAATGCTGTAATGATAAATAATAACGAATAATAAATAGTGTGTAATAACCATGTCATAAAAACCAATTTTATATTTCCAAGATCACTGCTTTTATAATTAATATGCAGGTAAAGGAGCAAAACCCTGGAAATATTCACTTTGAGGAGGGGGTTCGCGAGACTTGACGTTTTAGTGAAAGGGGTTCACAGGTTGTTAAAGTTTAGGAACCACCGATCTAGACTGTTCTCAGTGCTACCAGATGACAGAACAAGGAGTAATGGTCTCAAGTTGCAGTGGGGGAGATTTAAGTTGAATATTAGGAAAAACTTTTTCACTAGGAGCGTGGTGAAGCACTGGAATGGGTTACCTAGGGAAGTGGTGGAATCTCCTTCCTTAGAGGTTTTTAAGGTCAGGCTTGACAAAGCCCTGTCTGGGATGATTTAGTTGGGAATTGGTCCTGCTTTGAGCTGGGGTTTGGACTAGATGACCTCCTGAGGTCCCTTCCAACCCTGATATTCTATGATTCTATGATTCTATGATCCATCCCACGTGAACAGAATGACAGTGTTAAGTAGTAACTGTTTTTCTTGTATTATAATATTGTAATGTTCTTTTCTATGTATATGTAAGGGTTTTTATTGCATTGTATCAAGTATAATACTGTATTATAACATCAGGTTAACATTGTAGCAGCCATAGGGCCTTTGTTTATTTTACTAGGCTGCTCTCATGTATGATCTTTAAATGTATAGTGTAATGCTGTAATGCTTTTTCTTGCTTAATGAAGTACACCGTAACTGTTCATTTCTTTTTCAGTAAATAATTATTTTCTTTTTGAAGAATTGTTGCTTGTGCATCCATCCTTGAGTGAAAGGCTGTATCCGTATCCTTTCATGAGTTAGCAAGATTAGCTTGATCTGGGGAGCCCTCTGCGGGTTGGAGACAAGCCCCCTGGTAACACCCTGGCAATTCCTATAAGGCAGACCACTACCTCATTACCCCTTTGAATAAAGCAAATTGCATAGTCTTAGGCAAGCCATTATTGGAATGCCGGTGTTATGTGTTCTTCGGTATCAGGGCCAGGTTCTTGGACTGGCAAACCAGTATCTCTATCACCTGGGGAGTAAGTAACCAATAATCCTCCCACAGCCCACCAGGTATGTAACAGAAGGCTAGACAGAATGATCTACTTTGAAAACAAAACTAGGGTTTATTGAGGGAATGTTAACAATATGAGGGAGGGGGTGGGAAAGCAGATAAACTGTAAAACAACTTTGTGATTGCCCCAAAATGGGCCTGAAGCCCGGTCCCCAAACAACCCTTGGCAAATACAAAATAAAACCCTAAAAGTGTACTTGTAGGTTTCCTCTGGACCCTTGCGAGATGAACGGATTAACTGGATATGAACACAGCTGCTGATGGTAGGTAACTGTCTGTCCTTTTGCTGCTAGGGTGCATTGGATCCTGGACCTGCAACTGCCTTCCAGTGGCTGCTGGGGACAGCAGGAACACAGGACCTTCACGGATGGAACCAGAAACCGATGATATAGGCAAGTCACTGGAACCAGGAACTGGTAAGTAGACTCAGGTGTTAGATGTCTCAATTGATGATATGGATCAGGTGGCTGGTGAAGGGATCCTCCGATGCCCGCACAAAGTGCCTCTCTGATGTACAGCCTGACTGGCAGGGTGCACAATCCTTTTGTAGCCTCTGTGGTGTGAAAGTTTCAATTCCAACTGGTTTGCACCAGTCTCCTCAGAGGCAGTCTCTGCTTCCCGCCAAAGGAAAAAAAAGGGTGCGAAAGTTTGTGAAGGAGGGTAGCAAAGATGGAGTCTATGTTGTTGTTCACACTTTCAGGCCAGACACCATCTTGGAAAATGAAGTCCATTAACCACAACATATTACAACCAACTATATTATTGCAAACACAACACTACAAAACACAGTAAATTCAATGTAAGCCAAGACACAAACATGAATAGGCATACTTATAGGGAAAACTTCCCTACACTGGAGGTCCAAATTTTGAGGTAACACTGGGAGAAAGATTTTGGGTGAGACAGAAGACTGTCTCGTTAGTAAAGTCTAGGTTCTCGAAGGTGTATTGTGATTTTGTTTTAGATATAACCAGTGTTTCCAATACTTCTGCCTACTTGCTATTATTTGAATCTTTGATTTTAGTGACAAGTGTCAGAGGGGTAGCTGTGTTAGTCTGGATCTGTAAAAGCAGCAAAGAGTCTTGTGGCACCTTATAGACTAACAGACATTTTGGAGCATGAGCTTTCGTGGGTGAATACCCACTTCGTCGGATGCATGTCATGCATGTCATGCATCCGACGAAGTGGGTATTCACCCACGAAAGCTCATGCTCCAAAACGTCTGTTAGTCTATAAGATGCCACAAGACTCTTTGCTGCTTTGATTTTAGTGAATAAACTTAGGTCTAGTCTACACTAAGAAGGGGGGTCGAACTAGGGTATGCAAATTCAGCTACGTGAATAGCGTAGCTGATTTCGAAGTACCCTAGTTTGACCTACTCACCCGTCCAGACGCGTCGGGGTCGAACTCCACGGCTCCCCCATCGACTCCGCCACCGCCGTTTGCAGTGGTGGAGTACCGGAGTCGACCGCAGCGCTTCCGGAGTTCGAACTATTGCGTCTAGATCAGACGCGATAGTTCGAACTCCGAGAAGTCGAACTCACCACATCGACCCGGAAGGTAAGTGTAAACCTACCCTTAGATTTGTTTATAGTGAAAACAGGGCTAAGTGCTATGTGTTAAGCACAGCAGTGGTCTGAAGTGAAACTGGTAAGCTGGAGTACTTCTCCTTTGGGAGCAACAGATCTGTGCATACAGTGAGTGTCCAGTGGACCAGGGCCTGGACACTTCGGAGGGACACTCGGTGGGCTCAGGAGTTGGACTGTGCCTATCACTAAGAACATAAGAACATAAGAAAGGCCGTACCGGGTCAGACCAAAGGTCCATCTAGCCCGGTATCTGTCTACTGACAGTGGCCAATGCCAGGTGCCCCAGAGGGAGTGAACCTAACAGGCAATGATCAAGTGATCTCTCTCCTGCCATCCATCTCCATCCTCTGACGAACAGAGGCTAGGGACACCATTCTTACCCATTCTGGCTAATAGCCATTTATGGACTTAGCCACCATGAATTTATCCAGTCCCCTTTTAAACATCGTTATAGTCCTAGCCTTCACAACCTCCTCAGGTAAGGAGTTCCACAAGTTGACTGTGCGCTGCGTGAAGAAGAACTTCCTTTTATTTGTTTTAAACCTGCTGCCTATTAATTTCATTTGGTGACCCCTAGTTCTTGTATTATGGGAATAAGTAAATAACTTTTCCTTATCCACTTTCTCAACATCACTCATGATTATATATACCTCTATCATGTCCCCCCTTAGTCTTCTCTTTTCCAAGCTGAAGAGTCCTAGCCTCTTTAATCTTTCCTCGTATGGGACCCTCTCTAAACCCTAAATCACTGACCTGCAGAGGTGCAGCAGAGGCTATATAGGTTGAGGGGGAAGTGCTTGTGTTGCCTGTGCCTGGTGGAATCAGAAAGGGAACCCAGGCAGGCATGGACAATGCCCCCTTATGGTAAGGGCAGATGTTAGTGAGAGGTCTCAGAACCCTGGGTACTGCCAGAAGTGTCATATCCACCCCGTCCAGCTACTGAGCACAATCACAGCCCATGAGGGGCAAGACACACCCAAGAGAGAACAAAAGGGGAGGATGGGGATAAAACCATGCCCCTCCTCACCCACAAGCATTTGCAGGAGGGCTATGCTGCCTTGTCTAATTGGGTGTTGCTGTGGGTCCCATGTGCTTGGGAGCTGCAGGAGGAGACCTACCCCCATGAATCAGTTTCACAAGTTAGTTGTATTTGGAAAGGAATTGTGAAATATTTGCCCCTTTAAATTCTGTTTCATATGGGCTAGACTGTCCTCTGCTCACAGTGCTTGGTAAGAGATGGCGCGGAGCTGCAGTAGCTCTCTGGAAGCACCCAGACGAATTCTGTCTGAGAGCACCTGCCCACACAGCCTATGTCTGCCTGCTATGACATTGCTCTGTGGGTTACAGCATGCCCTGCACAGCAGGCCAGCCCTGCTTACTGGGGCAGAGCTATGGCCCAGCCTCCTCCTGATCCCATGGGGTGCCATGCTGCCTGAAGAAAGGAAGAAGAGAGGTAACCGTACACTCCCTAGAACACAGCACTGTGCATTTTCTGGCTCTTGGGGAAGAGGAGCATTTCCATATGCCATCTTTCACCACTGTCCATCCATGTAAGGCCAAGCAATCTGCCTTTCTATTTTTCAACCTGTATTTTATACACACTGTTGAGGAAATTCAACCTGTTGAAATCAAGGCACTCACTTATACCAAGGCTGAGTTTGTCTTCAGGACACTCTGAAAAATGATAATGCAGATAAAATCCTTCCTCTCCACACACTTCCATAGCTCTGATGTATTTTTATGCCTGCTCTATTGTAAAAAGCTGAATACCTAATTGTGACTAATATGCTTTTAATTGTTCTCCTGTATCAGAGATGGTCTGTTAACCAAAGTACGTGAAATGAAAAAGCATGCATTAAGAAATGTTCTTTTATGCAGTTTAGAATGTAAGTGAAAGGACAATAACTGTCAGAAATATTTGAAAGCCCTTTTTGATCAGGAATGTTTTACGTTGTTAGTTCCTGGCTCCCAGATTAAATGAGATTTACATGACCATAGTACAGAATGCAGTGTTTGCAAATTACTCTTCTCCTTCCAGAAGAAGACAACTAACAGACATAGGCCTGAACCAAAATCCTGGATGAGAAAACTGAAAATTGGGTGAGATCTGGGTCCAAATCCAGCTCCTGACCTTAACTGCTGGTCTCTCCCACCTGTATAATGGGCTGAGCCAAAATGCCTGATTTAAACACCTGTGGTGAAGTGCTGGCCCAATGAGAATTTTGCCATTGACCTTAACAGAGCCAAGATTTCACTCCATGACTTTGGAAAATTCATCATCAAAATTCAAGCTCTGTGTTTTGGACCTGTCTCTAATAATTAATAAATCGTGGTAGTTCTAGTGATCAGGTTTCGGTGACTCTTAATCTCGAGAGTCTGTGCCTACAGCGCTATTTGAAATGACTATCCTAGCATAAGAATACTAACAAATCAGGACAAACTACCTAACCAAGACATAAAGGTCTAGCTCCCAGCACAGCCCAAATCAATTTCCATGGAAACAAAAAGCTTTGGTGTACGATTGTTCCTCTTATTGCTGTTAGATGTGCCTCAAAGCTTCAAGACCATAAGCAACATGCATTTAACTCCCTGACATGTTTAGGGAAAAACAAATTACTTTTCTTCACACCAGATGGGGATTATGGACGTGAGAGTTGTGCACAATGCAAGAACATCTATAAATCTAGTATTTTATTATCCTATTTTAGGCTATACAATTAAAAGATTAATCAGTTATAATACCACTCATGATACATACCTGCTGAAGTATCCCTTTGGGAAGATCAATGTGGTTAGCATAGCCTGAGACATACATAATAGAACATTACAGTACTATCAGGAGCCATAAGCTAGGTTGCCTGGCAGCAATTGTGTTGGAGCCTAACAAGATATTGAAATTATGTTAGGACACAGGGAGTCATCTATGACCTACACATTACAGTGTCTGCAACCCACAGGTCTTAATGAGAAGATCTTCGTCCTCATTTTTGTAAGGTTGGTTATTTGCAGTCCAATGGATAATATTTTTAAAGAGCTGCACTTCCAATAGATTTTTCTGACACATCCTCTTCTCTCTATACTTAGTGATTTTTGACACTTTTTCCTTCATGGAAAAGAAAATTAATTTTCATTCCACTTCTCCCTTTGTTTGTTTTTATTTAAATAACATTTGTTCTTATCTCAAATTATGTTTCTGAGCTACACAAAGATTTTATTAACATAAAAGACTTGTTTTAGCCACGTGTTTTGTTACGATTGTGCTACATGAACTAGATGCACTAGAATGAATGTGATGAACTAGATGCACTGGCTACAGTTAGGCAGAAGGGAGTGTGGTCAGCTGTCGCATTACCTTCCCGTGTAACACTGCTAATGCACTGCTACACAGACCTTCAAAACCCTACTCATGCTCCTTCTGAGCAGAAAATAAGAATTGTGCTACAGTGGTGAGTTGTGTCATGTTCAGAAATATCCCCAAAATGAAATAACCAAAGCTTCCACATCAGGTGACAAATTAATGGAACCACCTAATACTAATTTTTCTAATTTATTTACTTAGTCTTCTTTTTTAGTAATTCATCTATATTTATGTATGTAGATGAAATACTTGTTTCTCTTAACTGTAGCAAGGATCCCCATATCATGAAAGATAATAGTTGAGGGGAAGCATTGTTGTGGGGAATGATGCTGCTAGTGCACTGGAGAGACAATGTGGCAGAGGTAATATCTTTTATTGGACCAACTTCTGTTGCTGAGAGAGACAAGCTTTCAAGCCACACAGAGCTCATCTTCAGGTCTGCTAGTTAATGCATTGTGTAAAGTAGTGTTCTGAGCTGCAGGCTTGTACCAGCATATACTATCTGCTGAGAAGTATTCAGACTTTTGTGAAGTGATTTGGTTGATTTCTAACCGGCTCTGTGGATGAGGGGAAAGCAGTGGATGTGCTATTTCTGGACTTTAGCAAAGCTTTTGATACAGTCTCCCACAGTATTCTTGCCAGCAAGTTAAAGAAGTATGGGCTGGATGAATGGACGGTAAGGTGGATAGAAAACTGGCTAGATGGTCGGGCTCAACGGGTAGTGATCAATGGTTCCATGTCTAGTTGGCAGCCGGTATCAAGTGGAGTGCCTCAAGGGTCGGTGCTGGGGCCGGTTTTATTCAATATCTTCATTAACGATCTGGAGGATGGTGTGGACTGCACCCTTAGCAAGTTTGCAGATGACACTAAACTGGGAGGAGTAGTTCATACGCTGGAGGGTAGGGATAGGATACAGAGGGACCTAGACACATTAGAGGATTGGGCCAAAAGAAATATGATGAGGTTCAACAAGGACAAGTGCAGAGTCCTGCACTTAGGACGGAAGAATCCCATGCACTGCTACAGACTAGGGACCGAATGGCTGGGCAGCAGTTCTGCAGAAAAGGACCTAGGGGTTACGGTGGACGAAAAGCTGAATATGAGTCAACAGTGTGCCCTTGTTGCCAAGAAGGCTAATGGCATTTTGGGTTGTATAAGTAGGGGCATTTCCAGCAGATCAAGGGATGTGATCATTCCCCTCTACTCAGCACTGGTGAGGCCTCATTTGGAGTACTGTGTCCAGTTTTGGGCCCCACACTACAAGAAGGATGTGGATAAATTGGAGAGAGTCCAGCGGAGGGCAACAAAAATGATTAGGGGGCTGGAGCACATGACTTATGAGGAGACGCTGAGGGAACTGGGATTGTTTAGTCTGCAGAAGAGAAGAATGAGGGGGGATTTGATAGCTGCTTTCAACTACCCGAAAGGGGGTTCCAAAGAGGATGGATCTAGACTGTTCTCAGTGGTAGAAGATGACAGAACAAGGAGTAATGGTCTCAAGTTGCAGAGGGGGAGGTTTAGGCTGGATATTAGGAAAAACTTTTTCACTAGTAGGGTGGTGAAGAACTGGAATGGGTTATCTAGGGAGGTAGTGGAATCTCCTTCCTTAGAGGTTTTTAAGGTCAGGCTTGACAAAGCCCTGGCTCGGATGATTTAGTTGGGTTTGGTCCTGCTTTGAGCAGGGGGTTGGACTAGATGACCTCCTGAGGTCCCTTCCAACCCTGAGATTCTATGATTCTATGATAACCTCGATACAAGTGAAAGAAAAGGCTATAAAGAGTTAACTGCTCAAACATTGCTATTCGTACAGTCACTGTTACTACAGACGCAAATTCCACTGTGTTTCTATGGGAAGCAAAATCTAGATGATATATGTGCCACTTTAAAATGATTTTTCAGAGATGGATGCTTCTGGCATTGTCATTTCTCAGTCTGAGAACACTACCAGCTTGCAGGAACTTTACAGATGTCTACCCCTCTTTGACAAACAGCCACTAAGGCAGGCACTGCTGACCAGGAGACATATTAAAAGTGCTGTCAACGTCTGGTATAGAATGGATTTTCTTTATCCATGATCTCATTGTATTAATTAGTAGTTGGCTTTAAAAGGCCGGAAGTAGATCCTTTTAAAAAATCACTGTAGTACTTTTATTTAAGGTTGCCAGACATGAAGGGATATATAATTATTTCTGATGTGACCCTCTATCCAGAATAAAATGGAAGGATTTTTATCTGGTTGTGCTTCACACTTGCCACCTAGTAGTATATCGGTCCTCTTCAATGAGCATAGAACTGTCATCTGCCCATTTTGATTAGTTTAGCTCCTTGAGATGCCGAGGGCAATGGATAAAAGTTTGGGGCACAGTTGCCAACTTTCACGTGGTAAATAAGCACCCTGACTTTCACAATAAGCCAAAAATCAAACTAATCCCATTTCAAAACAAGGCCAAAACAAGCCAATCCCTACAAACCCCAACACTCTATGTGACTAGATCCCCCCGGCGTGCAGTCTGGGACTGTGGTGGGCCCTCTGTGGACCTCTGACTCTCTCCCACCCCTTGCCCCTGCTTGCTTCTTGACCCTGCTTCCCCGCCCCTTGCCACTGCTTGACCCCCCCCTTGCTTCTGCTTGCTAGGAGCTGATCAAAAAAAGAAGCAACAAGCTACAAAAAGCAACAAGCTACAAGCCAAAAACTAGCCAACAAGCAACACAAGCCAATTAAGCCAAAAACAAGCCCAGTTTCTGTGTTTTTTCCACAGGTTTGGCATGTCTCATTTTGGGGGTTTGTGAGTTTAAATTAGTTCTCTTACTATTCTGCACTTCCCAAACAGGTGAGTGCAGAGTCTGAATTCAGCCAAATCTCCACACCCAATCCACCAGTCAGAGCATCGCAGCTAAGGCCTGATCCAAACTCCTTCCATTGACTCCACTGGGCTTTGGATTAGGCTGTGTGGATGGAAGAGGAACTAATCTGCACTAAGTATAGGACTGGAACGGATTACTTCTCTCCCACTGAAGCAAAGGGGGGAACCATTAATTATTAGTCATATTTATTATGGTGGTTCCTAGGGACCAACCAAGATCAGGGCCCCATTGTGGTAGACACTGTACAAACACAAGAGTAGATGGTCCCTGCCCTGAAGAACTTATAAACTAAATAGACAAGACAGACACAAACAAAAAAGATATAATATTCGAGCGGAACCTTCTGAGTCACCTGCTGATTCTTGCTCTGCTCCTGGGGCAGCACAGCTATGCAGTGCCCCAATAACAGGGCTGCAGCAAAGCCACAATTGATCCCTTATTTAGAAACCTACCTTTGGCCTCCTAATTCTGAAACTCTCCTGATCGATTTAATTAAAACATTCCTGTTCTCAGATCTGTAATGTTTCACTTGGTGATTTGCACATTCTTGTCTTTATTAATTTCACATTGATTTACACATCATTCATACCCTTCCAGTGGTCTGTATTTCAGATGAATAGGATACTAAACTGGACTGACACTATAACAAATTTCTAATATATATTCTCAGAACATTTGGCCGGATGTACTGATTTAAATGGAATTGCATAGTTGCAACACAACACAATTTGGTATATTATAGAAATATTTATGGCCCATTGTGTAAACCAACTGAATGAAACTGTTTGGTATGTTAGTTAAATAGACTAATATTCTAGTTATTTTGCAGGTACATACTATACAGAAAAAAAATGCTTTTTCCCCCCAGTATTTATGCGACAGACCAGAATCAGTCCAGTGGCCTTTACAAGCTCTAGGACAAATGAATATACATCTTTGAAAGCTGCCAGCATACTGAACAAATTCAGATAAATAATTGACTATTCAGAAATATTTTTGCTTTAAGTTCATTTAAATACAAAATTTGTCTGCATTCAAAATGTTAATTAAGACTACAGTACAAATCTACAAGGAATTTTAAATCTTGCATCAGAGTCCAGCAAGCATAGAATGAATCTTTTCAAACTTTGGATACATCCATTCAAAACTGAGGCACTGAGTCTATCCAGTATGTGAAAGTCGGTCTTCTGCTACAGAATGCTTCATGACCAAAGGGAGCCTGGACTGGTAGTCTGCAAGTGATTGCTTCTGATTGCTTAATGCTTCAAGCCTACAACTCTGCATTATTGTTGTTTTCATATAATCAAATGTTTTTTACTTTTGTTTATATAATACTGAAAAATGGAATGAGTTGTGACATGTATTCCTTCCTTAAGAAAATACTGAACCAAAATATATACAGACCTTCTGATGTCCAATATTATATTTACATATATTAGTATTATGGCCACTGTAGTTTTGCTTTGTATTTGTACTATCCGAAATTAATCTATGAATCTACTCCCTTATGCAACCAAAATTTGAATGTGTAACTTAAACTAAGAATAACGTGTGCATTAATAAAACAGTTTGTTTAAAACAGAAATTACTTTAAACGGGGACTAACTAGTTTTTCTCATGGGGGTAAAAGCCATGATATTACCTGGTAAATACCATGCCTCCCTGCACACGTGGGCATTAACAGCTGTCTTAGATGGGCCCAAGAGTGTGTTTACTGACTGGAAATGAATACCCAACTCTGCTCTTTGACAGAAGGTCAGGACACCTGCCAGGCATGTGTAACTGTCAGCAGAAAGAGACTCTATTACCTCATGAGCGGCCCACCCAACCCTGGGAAAAGGTGGGAGTGGATTTATTTACCTTCAAGGAAAAGCAGTACTTGATTACAGTGGACAGCTACTAAACTGTTTGGGAGGCCAATGCCCTGCCTAATATAAGAAGCAAGTCAATGATTGTCACACTGAGGGTCCACTTTTCAAGATATGCCATTCCAGACACTGTGTTTACTGACAATGGACCCCAGTTTGCCTGGGAAGAATTCAAGAAATTTGAACTCAAATGGGAGTTTGTCCACCACATCTCCTCCCAGCCTACCCACAGAGTAATGGCAAGGTGAAATCAGCTAAGAGGCTGTTACACATGGCTGTTTCTGACCCCTTGGTAGCATTTTTGGCACACTGGAATACTCCACCCCAGTGGTGCCAAACCAGTCCAGCTCAGGCGCTGATGGGACGGACCAAAACCCTGTGACAATGAGGGGAGACCTGTTGCACCCAGAAAGATGGAGACATTACTGAGAGGAGAAGGCCAACAAACATGTCAGCCAAATACCCACTGGCCCTGGAGGGTGGCATTCCTGTAAAGATCCAGCCACCAGAAGGAGTGGATTAAGGAGTCATGAGAGGTGCAGTGGCACCCAGGTTATACGAGTTGGCTACACAAGAGGGATGAGTGATCCAAAGTAACAGGAGGCACTTAAAGGCCAGCAGACACAACACCAGAGACTATAGAGATATAGAGCTCATCACGGAATGGAGAGATAGAGGACTGTCTGGAGGCCAGTCCAACAGGGAGGGAGGAGACTCCACAAAAAGGTAGTTTGCTAGACTCTGAGACGGGTGACAGAGACACGTCACTCCTGATGTGGCATCTTTTGAGAAGACCAAACTGTCCCAAAGACTAGGTAACCAGCTGAGTGTATGGTAAAGGCAAGACTCCAGTTCAGCTATGTGCTAGCATATCCAAAGGGCCATAGGGTGGGCATCTGGACATCAATTATTTGTTTTAAAATGTTTATATTAAAACATTTTTAAAATAGGGAAGATGTATCATGATCAGTGGAGCTGGGGTCCATGTTCTGGAGAAGGACACCAGGAAAACAGGGAATGTAGGGAGTTTGTTTGGAAGCAACTAAGCCACATGGACAGAGCAATACACTGGGTTTAATAAAGTTCCATTTCTTCATCTTAACCTGCATTCATCCTTACTCTTTGCAAATGAAATAAAAGGTGAACTGTATGTCAAGTTCAGCCTGGCTTCATTGGGAACTATCACCAAAGGTAATTTGCATGCTCCCTGTATCCCTGATTGGCTGAACCTAATCCATATGATCAGAAAGGTCAATTTAGCAGAATCACTCTGCTCCAGCAAGGTTGGAAAAAATAATCCCCTAGTCTGTCTGCAGCAGACACTTTGCAAAACTGGAGAGGACCCTTTCCCCACTTGCACTCTCTCGGTTGCGGGACACAACCAGGATCCTTCATAGTGCTCATCCTGAGCAGAAGCAGAACTGAGTTGAAGGGCAGCACCAGCAGTGGTGACAGACACCCAAAAGAAGGCAAGTGTTAATGGTCTTATCCAGCCTCTGCACTAGCTGTCAATCCAAACTAGTGTTATGGGAACATGCCGTGCACCCTGTTAGAGAGACATAATCTGGGTTTATGTCTGGCTTTGGCAGGTGCCTTAATACATTAATTTACTACCCACTTAGCTACCAGCTATGACTCAGATAATTCATGCCTCACTCTTTTCTCTTCTTGCATGTTAGAAGGGCTTCTGTGTTTCCATAGCATTGGGTGGAAAAATAAATTGAAAAATCCTCCAAGATTTAAACAAAAAAAAATATACATAAATGCAGATTTTAAAGACTGAGCCAAACTGTCAAAATAAGATCTTATAAGAAAAACACAGACTCTATCATTAAACACCGCAAGAAAACTAGCTGTAAAAGGCACAAACAGAATTCATTTTTGCTTTGCAATTCCTGTACTCAGGCAGTGCCAGGGGCTAAGTGACGTTGAGTAGTGGCAGCGCAAGAAGAGATGATATGTTAATGTCCATTTCCTGCTGCAGCACAATAGAACTGTATGAACTGGGAGAGGGTTGTGTTGCAGCTGCTGACAGAGAGCCCAGAGTAGCTGGTAAGGAGAGTGGGAGTGATGCTGTTACTGGCCCCTCACATGCTTCTCCTAGGCAGCTGGTAGCAGTAGTAGCCTGTGCTGTGGTAGGAGGTGGTGCATGGCCATAGCCCACTAGCAGTACATTGTTTAATTTAGCAAAGACAGAAAAGCATTGCACTTGGGAGCTTTTGTAGTTGACACCAGTGACATTGCCTACACAGTTTGTATCATACATTGACAGAAAGCTAGCAGGGGAATTGATGCAAAAATGTCAGGGCATTTCGTCTCTACTGGCACTCAGTGAAAGCAAACAGCCTTAGCTATATTCATGATGCCCATGAATAGTCAGTAATTATAATTAAATTAAAGACCTGTAATTGATCCATCCAATGCACATTCACTGCCTCTGCATTCCTTCCCTAACTGTTAGCCCCACTCATCATGTCTCAGCTAAAATTAGATTGTTAGATCTTCAAAGCAGGGACCTTCTGTCACATGCTTCTGTGAGACTCAGTATTAATTCCATGGAAGTCAATGGTAATTACCCCTGGTATTACCTCTGGTAACGAGTGGAGTACGAGACTTCCTATTGTCTTTGTCCTATTATGCTGATTTTCTGTTGTCTTACAATTATCTTTCCCTATGTCCCGGAAAAGGACATGGTTGCAAGAATATTGGTCATTGTTATTTTTGTTTATGGAAGAAGATATGCTTCTGCATGTGGATGTTGGTTCCATTTCCTCAGCAACAGCTGCCAAAGCTACTCATCTTGCTCTGCTAAGTTCTGCTAAAGCTTTTCCAAACATGTCTGACAAGCGGGTCCATGCTTTTGGAGTGGAAAACAACTGAGTGATTATTTGATCAGCTTTGGAGAAGATATTAGCAGCTCCTGGCAGGATAACTCTCTGTGACTATGTGGTTTGGGTCTTTGTACAGTACACAATCTGTTGAACAAGCTGATTGATTGACTAGCTTCTTTCCGGGTTCACAAGAGTGCCAATAAGTGCATACAGAGAATGACAAGAGGTTTGTTCATCTTCTTTGTCTCACACACTGGCTGATATTAATTGTGGGGGTGTATCTGAGAAGCAACAATACAGTCAGGATACTCACAGTGGGACATAAGCTCTGCAGCCATTTTAGTTGTTCCTGGCACAAATCTTAAGGTATTGCAGGTGCAGAATGGCTCCCTTCCCTGCCACCAGAAACAACAAGAGGTACTGATTCATGTGAATTCTACTCTGCACCTGCTGGAGTGGCTGCATGAGCAGCACACAGCAATCCCAACTTTTCACATATGTTCTAAAGTGAACACCAGCCTGCACTTGACAGCTGGAGAGTTTGCCAACTCGCTGTAATTTGAGGATGCGACCAATCTCCTGGGCTCCAGCTGAGTGCTTCAGCAATAGCAGTGGGGAGCAGGAAGATTTTCTGCCTCACTGATGTCAAATGCAAGAGGATTGAGGAACAGCAAGACATCCACCTCTGAAGACACTTTCAGGATCAGCAAGACAGCAGGCATATCAGGCAGCCTTCAAAAGACTGATGATAGGGGAGCAGGCAGCTGGTGGACTCCTGAAAATCCTGGGAAGAAGCAGCTTCTTGACTAACCTAAAGGACATGCAGAAAAATAGAGAGAAAATGTGCTCTAACATACCTTTATTCTGCTTGTAATGTTCTATTCAATTATAAACAAACAGAATTCTATAGCCCCTCCCAGCATTGTATATATTATTACTTGGTCACACTTTCTATTAAGGTTCTATTTATAAATGATTAATAGATATTATACGTGTGAACTGTATGTGTTAAAGATGGTGACAGCTACCTTAACAGGGCATGCCTGACTTGCAGCACCCCATTCTAGCCAAGCATAGCATTGCAGGCATTGCTTGCCTCAGTTTCTTCTCTCCCAAGGGTTCAAGTGGCTCAGCCCTCTGGTTGCGTCAGTCTCTTTTCAGGGTAGCAGAAGTCCAAACAAACAAAAAGTTCTTTCACTTCTCTTGGGCTCCTCAGTTCACACTCTGAACTCAATTCCCAGCCCCTTCTGGAGTACCTTTAAGTTTTTCTTCTCTGGTATAGAGCACTGACCCTCAGCCTGGTTCCCTGCAGTCCTGTCACAGCCTCAATCCTTCAGGGCTACCTCTCATTCTTCTGTGTTCTGGGATAGAGTGCTGACTCCCAGGCTGAGAGAGGAACTACAGGAAGCAAGCTGGTCTTCTGTGGAAGGCCCTTAACTATAGCCTAGAAGGATTCCAGGAAAGCAGCCTGGGAGTCAGAACTCCATGAGCGCAAGGTCAAACTGCACAATCCTGGGTCTCATTTACCTCTGGCAGCTGGTCCTTTTAGCCTTTACTCTCACTGGACACTGGTTGCTGGGATCACCAGTGATTAGCATGAGTGCACACTCACTATGCGTGATACCCATCTCCTGCCTGACCCAATCCCCAAGGTCACAGAACCAAATGTCAGCCCCAACATCTTACAGATAAACTCCATCCTTCTTAAAGAGCACAGACCCCCTGTATCAGTATCGCTATGTGCGATCACCTCTCCCCACCCCACCCCATATCTCAAAATTATGGTTTACATGCTTTCTTGTTCTGTTCATGCAGTGTAATTCAATGGCCCTGCACCAAACCCATCTTGTGAGCATCTCTGACCAAATCAATTGAGGGCAAGGCCACAGCTGTGTAACTAGATCACATCCCTCTGTATCCCTAGTCTCTACATTTAAACTAGTGCAGCCCCTACAGTCCCCAAGATAATTTTAGCTCAGGTGAATAATCAGGCCCTCAGGAGTGCTGGGACTGGCTCATGTCCAGTCTGCCAGACCATTGAAGGCAAATAGCTTCAACCTTGATGCTTAGCTGCTATCCACCTGTTGCCTGGCTGACATCTGGCTGAAATTGCTTAATCAACTTATCATCAATGAGCAGCATTAACAAGCACTGAGACCAGCTCATGATCTATCTGCCATGCCACCACAGGCAAATGGATTCAACCTTGAAGCTAAGCTGCAAACCACCTGTTGCCTGGCCAATGCCTGGCCACAATTAATTGTTAAATCAACCCAACATCAACAAGCTCCACCAGTGAGCTCTGGGACCAGCTCACAAGACCTCTGCTATGCCAAGAGCTGATCTCATAACATGCCTCTCCAGTGAACTCTTAAATGAATACAGCTTCGGCCTTGAAGCTCAGCCACGATTCATCTGCTGACCAAGGGGCATGGATCAGCGTTCATGTCATGCTCCCTGTCAGTACCTGACCCAGGTTGGGGAAGCTAATGATTCAACCAGAGGACCAAATTCGGTGATGAATCTTGGTTACGTGCCATCTGAGGCATGTAACGCATATGCTAAGAAGAAGACCTGGCCACCATTCTGTGGGCCAGATGTATTATAGAGTGCCCACAAATCCAAACATCGACTATGGCTTTGGAAATCCCCTGGAATCAGAAACAGACAGGTTAAGTTATACTTATTGCCAGTCACAGGAATCTTTCCCCCAGGGAAGACATAAGTCCTGTAATAATTTGATTTCTAGCTCTGAACCCTGTGAGATTCAAAACTCTCCGATGTTGCTGATGTCTCTGCCCAAATCCCACAAGAATGTGTACCAAAGTTAGCCAGGTTGAGACTGCAGAAGGCTAAAGCTTTTTTCAATACCACTGCAAACTGGTATTTTGTCAGGAAGCTGCCATCCCCATGTATAAACAAGCGAGTGCAGCTCCTGGTTCTGTTTGACTAGGAAAGCTTTAACTGCCCTTTCAGGGCACAGGTATTCATCTCTTTTACAGTATTTTAAGTGCGGAGATATTGCACCAAACAAATGGCTATGGGAGTGGATGCTCCACATGCCCCCTGCCACACCTATCAATCGCAGCAACCCCATGTATCTCTTGCCCCTCTTCCTCATGTGTAGAAAGATATGGGAGGGTATTTTTCTCTCAACTGTACAAAGTAAACAAACTGAAAAGGATCCTCTTTTTTCTATGTCTCTTTCAGTTATAGCAAGTTAATTGTTACTTGTAATAATTACAAATAGAAGATGTCCAGAGAGAGAATGTTTTTTTAATATTGCCAATGTCCCTTTAAAATTATATATATATATATATATATACACACACACACACACACACACACACACACACACACACACGTCCTCTCATGCCTCAGCAGAAAGGGGCGAATTGTAAGATAGTAGTTAAGGCCAAATACACAATCCATTTTGGTCTGGGAAAAGTAATAGAATATTTTGCTTTCAGTGTTTGTGATTTAAAATAAGACCATTACCATTGCTTTATAATTGATTTTTGTGGTTATTTAATCTTCACTTAAAAGAACAAAGCAATATCACTCTCTCCCAAGCATGTGAGTCAGTCCCTCATAATGCACTCTGATTCTAATAGACACTTTGTTATGCTACAGTTCTTCTATTGAGATCTCAGTGGAAGTGCCTGACATAGCCCATTTCATTATGTTACAGTTTAATGGGTTGATTGTTCTATTTAAATAGTTAGTGTCAATATACTCATTTCAGACTAGTGGTTTCAACTGCGTCGAACCATTGACATAGCAAAACATTGTATACAGTGTACCTGTGTCAGCCCCAGGATATTAGAGAAACAAGGTGGGTGAGGTAATATCTTTTATTGGACCAACTTCTGTTTTGAGCTTTTGAGTTTACACAGAGCTATTCTTTGGGTCAAGAAGAAGCTCTGTGCAAGCTCCAAAGCTTGTCTCTTTCATGAACTGAAGTTGTTCCAATAAAAGATATTGCCTCACCCACCTTGTCTCTCTCATAGCAAAACATTATCAATCTTCCCAGTGCTTTATCTTACAGTCTTTGCAAATATTTTTCTCCAAGTTGCAAGGGTCAAATTCAGACCTGAAGAGTAAATTGTGTGCAACTTCTGAATTAGGTTCTAAGAACAAATCTGTGAGAGAAGTTCATTCACAAGGTGAATATATTCAAAATCAGCCTGGGTTTGAATTTTATGAATTCATCTTTTAGGCTCTATCTATGCTACCAATAACTCAGTACTTGAACTGGGGCAAGTCACTTTACTTCTCATAGCTTCAGTTTACCCAGGTTTAACATAAGAGATATAATTATTCACCTACTTCACAGAGCATCGAGGTTTAATTCATATTCAAAAGGTGCTTTCAGAGACTCAAATGAAAAGTGCTACGAAAGAGCCAAATACCATCATATTATTATTAACCTTTGAATTTTAATGATGTCTCTACACATATATTCAGGAATTTGGCTCACATCTATGCACATTTAATTAAACTTAACCCTACTTTACTAATCGTTTTGTCAGTTTTTCTAGCCTGAGTTTGCTGAAACTCTCTACCCCATAATATTCAAGCAGTAACTGTTTGGGATAGTTTGAAAAGGCAGTTCAAGATTTTTTTGCTATTAACGTTTTGGACTGATGTCATTGCTTGATTTATTTGTGTTAGTGGATTAAAGCAAGGCAACTGAAAACATAAGCCAATAGTGAAAAATAAAATAGTTACAAACTTTGAGAATAAGGGTACATAGAAAAAGAATTGGATCTAGGAAGGAATAGGGGCTGTTTCTTCTCAAGTGCTTGTCCCTATTTGTATTCCACACATGGGCATGCATGCACACCCTGAGCCCAAGTCTGGAAATTCTTCAATGCAGTGTCTGTTGGCCCACACATGCGCAGTAGATCTCCTTGTGCTCCTGACCTAGGGTATAAGTGGCAGTGAAGGTCAACACCTCTCCACTTCCTTCTTACGGCTGCATGGCCTGAGTCTGAATTTTGCCCTCTGTCACTTAGTTGTATAACCTGCAAAGAAAGAAAATATTTGTAAATGGTTATATATTTTAGCTTAGTAGTTAAAGTTATAGTTAGCACAGAGAATTTCTTTCCCTCAGTTGGGGAACCCCTTCCCAGCTCCAGGACTATGCCCAGAGTCCCAGGATTCAAGGATTTCATCTCCTGCCCTCGCTCCGTCTCCATCAGTGGCAAACATCAACAGTGCCTGTACTATCTGGGTGAGGCACATAGATTGTGCACTTTGCAGAAATGTCACTCCTTCCCACCCAGAACTCAAGCAGCCTGGGAGCTGTGCCTATGAAAGCATCTGATGGACAAGGCTATGAGGCCCCTCTCCAGTCCAGGCCAAGGAGACCTCCCTATACATCAGCCTCAGCTGACTAGCAATGCCCCTCCAAGCACATGTCTTGGAGCACAGCCTTCAACATCTAAGCCTAAGGACTCTTTTTCTAGGGTCCCCATGAGAATAGAGGGCATTTTCAGGGGTGCAAGGATAGATCTCCTTCAAGAACTGTCCATAAGAAACATGCTTCCTCTCTGAGCCTATCCAGGTCAGGTGAGACATCACATATGGAACCTAAGGAGCCAGCTCTACTGAAGATCCCCAGACTAGAGGGCAAGATACATGAAAAGAAAGATCTGCCAGTTCCGTCGGTCACCTTGGTACTGAAACATAAGGACAGACATTCATTGATTCCATCTACCTGTGCTGGTCTGGATCCATTGTCGGTACCGCCTCATTCAGCTAAAGAATGTCCAGCTGCCACAGATGTGCCAGGTTCTCCACATTTGACTGTTGGAACCCCTTGGACACCAGGGCATATAGAAATATACATAACACCAGAGGATATGTTTCTTCCTTATCCACAGTCTCTACTTCTTTCCAATGCTGCCTTCCTGAGGGATGTCCTTCCTCTGAAACAAGAGTCTATATCAATGTCCAGGAGCCATCCCATCTCCAGCCATTTGGCAGGAGTGTCCCAGTACCAACAGCCCCACTGCTACCACTGGAACAGTTTTCAGACTTGGATGAATTAGAGGAGATAGCTGCACCAGTATCTCCATGGAGACACTCGACCCCCAACAGACAGTCGAGGGGTTATGATTGCCATTTCTCTGTGTATGACCCCCCAGGGACCACTGGTACCGATTCTCTTGGGGTCCCCAGCAACCGATTGATCCATCTTTCTGGCTTTATTGGGGTCTGTGAGATACTTGTGGCAAGAGTCCACAACCTTCTCAGGAGTTGTACCACTTCTCCTTCTCTTGATAAATGGTTCTGTTGGTGTATAAGGAGGAATAGCCAGAACCGGAGCCACAGGTACTGACAGATCCCTCTTCATCATCCCCAGATGACGTGGTCAATCTTTCTTTGCCTGTTCCCCAGATCACCACCAGCAGTACCAGGAGCTGGACCTTTGGCAACTCAACATTTTTATTCAAAAGCTGAAATTCTGGATGATTATGTTGGCATCAATAATCTCCTCCCTTCAGGAAGGGATGTGGTTTTGCAGCTCTTGACATGAAGGACATGTATTTCCATGTGGACATTCACCCATCATACAGGAAGTTCCTGTGTTTTACAGTTGGCCAAGAATATTTCCAATTTCAGGTCCTCCCCTTTGGGCTCACGACAGCACCCAGAGTATTTAGGAAGGTTTTCTCTGTGGTAGCAGACAATAAACTTTATAGGGGCGAGGACAGACTTGGTTTCTGCCAGAGCATTCCTCTCTGCATATGGGTTTCATACAATGAGCAACCTGATTTCATGCATTACCCACAGACCATAAGCTACTTTCCACAGGTGTCTTTCACTGTAAGACCACATGGCTGCATGCACCTACGTTATGCCGTTTCCTAGACACCACTTGCTGTGTCTGCAAGTTTGGCTCCAGTCAATCTGTCAGATGAACAAGGACCACATCAACTCCACAGTGTCAGTTCCCACCAGAGTTAACTCCTTCCTTGCTTGGTGGTCAAATCCAGAAAGGGTCATGGTGGGGGTTCCCTTCAGCCCTCCCATGCCCATGCCTCCCTCCTGTGGTGGGGTGGTCACCTGGACAATGACACTGCTCAGGATACCTGGACCCCATGAGAAGCCAAGCTACATATAAACATACTGGAACTAAGGGCCAACTGACTTGCTTGCAATGCCTTCCTTCCTTTATATGCTCCATACACAGATAATGTCAGACAATATCACCACGGTGGTCTATATAAACAAACAGGGAGGAGCAAGATCTCGCCCCCTCTGCCTCAAGCCCACAGACTTTGGAACTGGTGCATCAGGAATGGCATCACGACACAGGACGCACACTTCCCTGGTATTCCCAACTCCTTTGCAAACAAACTAAGCAGAAACTTCTTGGCAGACCATGAGTGGGAAATTCCAGATACAGTCCTAAGTGAGATATTTACACAATAAGGTTCTCCACTATGGGACCTCTTTGTGTTCCAAACAAACAGAAAGCTACCTCTATATTGTCCCAGGAGCCATGGGTCAGGACTCCCAGGGTGACGCTCTCCTGCTGTCTTGGATGAACGGCCTCAGATATGCCTTTCCTCCCATTCCCCTACTTCCGTAAGTCATGGGGAAGATACATTGAAAAAGCACCAACATCCTTCTCCTAGCACCCTACTGGCCAAGACAGTTTTGCTTCATGGAACTTCTAATGATGTCTGCCCACCTACCAATCAGGATCGTCCCATTCCCAAATCTGCTAATCCAGGAAGGGGACAGGGGGTGGGAAATAAGGCATCCCAACCTGAGCTCACTCCACCTCACAGCCTGATGGTTGTCGGAAGTAGAACACTCATGCTTGGCCCCACTTTGTAACAGCCTTAACCAAAGTAGAAAGGACTCAACTAGAACCTGCTATCTGGCCAAATGGAGATTTTTTCAGACTGGCACAACTCCACCAACATTCTACAGAGTATCCCAATTGTTCCAGACTATCTCCTCTCCCTGAAGACATCAGGTCTTGCTATTAGTTCACTGCAAGTACAGCTAGCAACGGTAAGTGCCTTCCTCCCCCAGTGGAAGGATGTTCCATCTTTACTCACCATACTACCACATGGTTTATGAAAGATCAGATCAGGATCTTCCCACTTGAGCTTAAACCTACACCTCAATGGAACCTTAACCTCATCTTGTTGACACTCACAGGCCCACCTTTTGAACCCATGTCAACATGTGCCATGACGCACCAGTCCATGAAGGTGGTGTTCTTAGTGGCTATCACAGGAGGGTCAGTGAGCTTAGATCCAACATGGCAGATCCTCCTTATACAATGTTTCATAGAGAAAACATCCCAACTACACTTCAAATTTCTTCCCAAAATTGTATCTGAATTCCATATTAATCAAACAATGCCTGTATTTTTTCCCCAAACCCCATGCTTCCTCTAAAGACAAAGACTTCATTCCCTCAAAGTTTAGCATGCCCAGGCATTCTACTCACAAAGAACCAAACCTATTAGAAAATCACCGAGACTGTTTATTGCCATAACAGAGAGATCGTGTGGGCTAGCTATATATTCCCAGAGGATTTCTAAGTGGGTTTTGGGATGCATCTTAGAGTGCGATAAGATAGCAAAACTTCCTCACCCCTGGGGGTGTCACAGCTCACTCCATGTGAGCACAAACTGCTTCCACAGCATCCTTATCTGAGGTTCTGCTGCAGGACACCTGCAGGGCAGCCACTTGGAGTTCTAGCCACATGTTCATGACACAGTACACTCTAGTTCATGCCTTGGCTGTGGACACAGCAGGGGCATCAGCAGCATATTTGTTACCGGCTTCCTTCCAGTTTGAACACTGCTTGCTAATCACCCATGTGTGGAATAAACATAGGGACCAGCACTTGAAGAAGAAGTGGAGGTTACATACTGTAACTGGAAGTTCTTTGAGATGTGTGGTACCTATCTGTATTCCACTACCTGCCCTCCATCCCCTCTGCTTTGGAACCTGTTGGATTTGTGGTAAAACGAGGAACTGGAGAGGTGTCAAACCACACTGCTTCTTATACCCTCAGTCAGGAGAACAAGGAGAGCTACTGTGCATGTGCAGGCCAACAGACACTGCTTTGAAGAATTTCAGGACTCTGGCACATGGTGTGCATGCATACTCATATGTGAAATACAGATAGGGACCACACATCTTGAAGAATCTTCAGTTACAGTAAGTAAACTCCTTTAAAAATTGTTAATGCAGATGTAGAGATAAAATGAAGATGGGATTTCATTAGACCTTGCCTACTATTTGTACAGAAAGTGCGTTAGTGGCTCTGGTTACTGCAAATTAGGTCCTGCAAAGTCAAGAAAATCAAACAAATTTAGAAGACCGAAGGGTGGTGGCTAAACCTGTTTGATTTTAGCATTATGACACAGTAGGCAGGCGCAAACAAACTATGTGTAGGACCAAATCCTTTTGTTCTTATTCATGTAACAGGATACTAACTAGGCATACTTCATTGAATCCGGCAAAGAGAATCGGGCCTATTACCTATAAGAAAGAAGTGTAGCCTGGTGAATTATAAGAATTTCAAATTACACTTGTTACTAACACAGGTCCTTCCCATGCAGCTTCATAGAAGATTGTTGTTGAGTAAGGGATTGGTGAGACACAACAGATATAGATAAAAACTTTACTTAACATCCAAATAAGTCCACTCATTAATATAACCAAACATCACAAAATCACAAACAGTGAAATAGCTCTTAGGATTATTGGCATACTCACACATTCCTAAGATTCATGGAAAACAAAGATAGCAGATGCAGTGTACACTGTTTCAGGGACCCAATGCACCCAATTTTCAGGGCAAATATTCAGAACTTTTATCTTATTCTACCTACACATATTTGACCATTTCAATAACCATAATAAACCTTGGTCCTGCCCTTTGCCCATGGGTGGTTGTGACATCTTGCTCAGGACACCCAGACCTGTGAGCCAATGCGTGTCCACTCTGTCTTCCAGACACATTTTAAGAATGTATTTCCAGGACACATCTATAACTCATTCTCTACAGCCTGTACATACATCACACCATGACTTTCAGGACCAGCATGTCACCAGTTTACACATACCTTACATGACACCTTTGGGATATATATTATGACAACAATGTTTTGGGGCAATGAGTCCTGATGTGAGCTACAGTATGGGGGGCTCCCTGCCAGTGGGCATGGGGGGTTTCTGGGGTCACAGTGTTATGCAGGTTGACCACAGTCCTATTTGTAATTGTTAACACAGGCTATTTGTGTCAATTAATTTCCTAATAAATCCTATGCATCAATGCAGTTATCTGTATAGTTACAGAACCTGCAAAAATACCTAAAATACTCTATTTCAAGCTTACTTATGCAATTATGCAGTTACCTATTTTTATTGCACTTAACTTGTTTGTCACATAGCATGAGAGTGCACCATTTATGACCTTATGTCAAACCCTTAGGCCTACTTCGGCTAATTATCAAGCCTACCTCATTAGGACTCGCACTAATTACTTTATGCTATAGCAAAGCCCATTATTATTCATCATTTGAGTTATTTTACTTACATTTTTATTCTAAAAAGCATTTTAATATAATCTGTCAGTATTATACCTCTTAGCAGCATTATATTTATCTTGTCAGCAATATACCCCAGGACATAATAGCAAGCTAATTAAATCCTTTTTTCTGAAGTCAAGACAGGATCATAGGTCAACAGATGACAATGTATTATTATTTACTACTATTTAAATGCCAGAAGTGTGCTCTGAACAGGACAAGACACAAATAACAATAGATGGCCCAAATTCTGCTCAGTGTTCTCCTGGTCGTCACAGGTCCCAGTCGAGTGCCCTCTCTTGGACACTCACTAGATTTCTGTGAGGAGATCCTGTGGTGGGATCACCAGGTGTTTTAAGCCTCCAGTAGCTGAACAGAGCCCAGCCACTGCACCAAGCTTGGGGTCCCCAGGCACACTCTCAGTTACAGACCCTCTAGTGTGAGAGCAGAACCTGCTGGCCAGCTACCTACTCCTGGGCTCAGTGTTGACCCTACTGACTCCCCTGTTACTTAAACACAGAACTTCATCCCAGGTGTGAGCCTCGGGGTTACAGTGTAATTCTCTCATGATGCAAATAGTGATTGTAAAGCCTGTTACACACATGGAGACACTTTGCACAGAGTTCTAACATCATTGCTTTTTTACTTAACAGATAAAGCACAAGCCAGTAGAGATTGCTTAGAAAACAATCAATACTCTAAACACAATGCCCCTCATTAGCTCACCCTTCCATTGGGTGGTGGTGGGGGACCATCTATGTTCAGGAAGATAGGTTGGATCCTCTGCCTCATCAGGCCCCTACTTGTTGGGTTGTTTCTTCCTCCTCTTCAGTGGGAGAAAAATGGGACTGTGAGTAAAGCAGCTCATGTCTTTTTATAACTTTTATAAAGTGATAAACTTTTATAACTTTTGTCAGGTGATGTCCTGCTCAGCCCCTTCAGGGGATCTTAGACCTCTGCCAGGTGACTTTGTTGCCAAGGTGACCTCTTCCCTGACAAAACAGAGAAGACAAAAGGCTACACCTTCAAAATGGAGCGTGCTGTTTGGTAAAGACACATACAGAGAATTCATAATCTCACACTGAATCCATATTCCCCGATTATACCTCATGGGTGTAAATCTAGAGTAACATCATGGAAGTCAGTAGTTATTTGAGATTTATACCCATGTAACTAAACAGAATTGAATCTTACTCTTTGTCCCTAGGAACTTACTATCTAAAAGACATACCACTAGTAGCGAACAGTAGATGTGTTATAAAAGAATAAGAAGAAAGGAAAAATTTAAAGTGAAATTATACAGTAGGGTTTATGTTGCTATTTACCAGTTTTAGAGCATTTTCAGTGGTTAATAACCAGTTGCCAATCAAATGCAGATTCGATTTTTCACCCTTTGCTGTCACAAATGATGCAGTGATGGTCCAAATGGGCTACAAAGAATAGTAGTTGTTTTGTTAAAAAAAAATGTTTTTCATAATTTCAATTCTGATCCTTTTTTTAAGGGTATGAGTTGCAGTACATTGATATTACCTACTAATTTCATGGTCCATGGTTGAACATAAGGCTATAATTCAATTGCGGTTTTTTTCTGATACTATAACAGCAAGAGCAGTGCTGATTTACATTCTTAGTATTCACTGAGGACTACACATTGTTATTTATAACACAGGCAAAGGGATTTTGCAGGCACCTAGTCATTAGGTTATTTAAAGTCTGTCACGCTGGAGGAGAAGTCTTAATCCATGAGATGTAGGAAAAAAGGGATTACTGAGCATGAGATCTCAAAAGGCAGAGATTGGTGAGAACAAAATGTGCACAATGTGCTCATTTACCGAGGAACAGTCATTTTTACACAAATGAATAACGAGTGTATATATATTGTATTTCTTAAAAAATAAAAAAAGCTCATTCATCAGAATGTGTGTGAGTGTATTCAAATAATTGTTTTGTAATTTATTTATAACAGAATATAATTTCCTTTTGAGAATTCTAAGTGTAATCGAGTGGGCCGGGGCTCGACCCTCCTGGGGCAGGAGGGGAGCCACACCAACTCCTTATGCGTCCGCTGTCACCGTGGGCTGTGCAGCAGAAAACAGTACAATAAGCTCAGGCCCTTTGGAGCAGGGGCTGAGCAGCAAACGGTACAATAAGCTCAGGCCCTTTGGTGCAGGGGCTGAGCAGAAAACAGTACAATAAGGAGCTCAGGCCCTTTGGTGCAGGGGCTGAGCAGCAAAACAGTGCAGTAAGCTCAGGCCCTTTGGTGCAGGGGCTGAGCAGTAACCAGTCCAACAAGCTTAGGCCCTTTGGTGCAGGGGCTGAGCAGCAAAACTACCAGTAGGTGAAGAGGCCCAGGTCCTTACAC
Source organism: Mauremys mutica (assembly GCF_020497125.1). NCBI lineage: Eukaryota > Metazoa > Chordata > Testudines > Geoemydidae > Mauremys > Mauremys mutica. The sequence continues at coordinate 314,702,572 of NC_059072.1, read as the reverse complement.
CTGAGTGTTGGGTGAGGGGGAAAACTGCCAACCGTGCGTGGGGTGGCAGGGGGGACACAGGCCCACCCACTCCACTGTGTCCCAGGCCGGGGCCCTAGCAGCAGCTATCACCGCCGCTGGTCAGTGGGGTCCTGACCGCAAAACACTGACATAGGGACCTCTGCGTCTGCAGCCTGACAGGGGTCGGCTACCCCCGGGCTACTTCCACTTTCCCCCTCAGGGCCTACCTCGTCCGTGCCGCCAGCTCCAGGCCAGTCAACCAGCATAGGCTCCTCAAGACCAGGGCTCGGTGGCAGGTCTGGCAGCTCCTCGGGGAAGTCCGGCCAGGCGCGCTCAGGCGGCTCCTCTGGGTAACAGCAGGGGCGGGGGAGCTCTGGTGGCTCCTCTTCGTAGTGGGCGCGGGGGAGTTCCAGCGGCTCCTCCCAGTACCTGTCACAGGGAAGCTCCGGCGGCTCCTCGTCGTAGTGGGCGCGGGGAAGCTCCGGCCAGTCAGGACAGCTGCATCGGGTCCTGGAGGGTTCCCAGTCAGGAGCTCCCACCAGTACGTCTGCTCCTGGCGGTGGCTGGGCTCCGACTGAGCTCTGGCGGCCGGCTTTTCTACTTCCTGTCCCGCCCCTTGGCTTCCGGGGGGGTGGGGACAGGTGGGTGGTGGCTCCGCCCACTTGGGTGCCTGCAAGGGCGCTCCCTCTGCCGGCAGGAGGGGAGCCACACCGACTCACTACACTAAGGAATAAAGATTACAAAAAATGAGTATTTCTTCTATTTTGTTTGTGTTGATTCTGGTGGATACCTGAATATTGATTGCAATTGAAATTCAGGAAAATAAGAAAACAGTTTCAAAATTACTGTAGGAAAAGGTAGGGAGAGATATGAAACCAATAACTCTCCTGAAATCAGTATCTGAGAGGAGGCATTTGCAACTTACAACTGTTGCAGTAGTTTTACAACCTTTCTCAATGTCATAGGGCTTGATTCTGCAAAATGCTGAGAGTTCTGGTCCTGATCTCACAAAGCACTTAAGCATGTAATCTCACTGAAGTAAATGGGGCTACTCACATGCTTCTAGTTAAGCTTTTACTTACGTGCTGGATCTGAGCTGGAGTATTCAGCACCTTGCAGGATCAAGCCATTAGTGAATGTCAGCCAACCAGGACAAGGGCAGTCTAGCCTAGTGATCGGAACAGACATCAGCCGTAGTGGTCAGAGCAGGCTTCAGGAACCAAAGATTGAGGTCAGAGTCAAGTATTTGGAAGCCAGAGTCAAGGGTCAAACCAGAGGGAAGGAACTGGAGCAAGCAGGGCAGCAGGCAAGGAGAGGTTCAAGGCAGGGACAGGGCAGAGGCCAGGCCAGGCCAGTAACAAAGTAAAACATTGCTGGTGCAGTGGTGGGCATGAGAATTGCGCAGCCAGTGAGCTGATGATGATGATTTAAGATCTGACCTGCTTCCCTCACCCCACAGCCAGCCAATCACGTGGTGCGGTCATTCAAGCAGCCTGCTGCAGGCCAGCTGTACCGATGAGGCTGCCAGGAGACTAGCTCTGTTGCAGGCCCTGATTCCTGACAGTGAGTGGGCCAAACTATGCACTCCTCAAAATCAAGGGAGGTTTTGCTCAGTCACAGACTTTAGCTCACCCTGAGTTGAATATTTAGACAATCGTTACCCCATAGTCTGCTTAAAAGCAAAATTTCCTTTAGTCAAACTACAGATGCAGACATATTAAATCCATAGAAAAAGTCCTAGGTCCCAATCCAGCCTCTTTACACAAATACAGCAGAATCGGTGTGGTTCTTCTGCATGTGGTGGGGACAGTTAGAATTTGGGGAGCTCAAAGGTGGGATTTACACCATCACTACACCAAGAAGCCAGCTGTGCAGGTTTTCAGGGCTTTGTGGGGGAGCACAGGTCAGAAAAGGAGCTGGTGGAGGGCTCACTGATCCATCACCACACAGGTTACTTGCTATTGTCTTCTGCAGAGCAGGGGTTCAGAAATGACAAGTACCACTCACCATGAATCAGCTCTATCTGTTTGAGAGATAAGATTCTTACCATCTTAGTCCCTGCAGAAACCTAATGAGAGGAGCCTGGCTAGTTTGACATGATGAGGGAGAACATAAATGACTGAAAATAGGTGGCTAGATGGAAGATGCCACTTCTACCATATAGCACCATTATTGTGGTGCTAGTGGAGGGTAATGTAATTAATGCCACTCAACATGTGTTTGTAGAAATTAGACCTTATTGAACTAACTTGGTAACTTTTTTTATATGATTATGAGTTTGCTTGATAAAGGTAATAGTGTTGATGTAATATACTTAAATGTCTGTACGTCATTTGACTTAGTACCACACAACATTTTGATTAAGAAACTAGAACAATATAAAATTAACATGGCACACATTAAATGGATTAAATGGGCTAACTGACAGGTATCAAAATGTAACTGTAAATGATCGTCAAGCATATTTGTCTCTAGGGTGGGGTCACACTGCAATTGGTCCTATGCTATTCAAAATTTTTATCACTTGCCTTGTAAAATCTTGACTGAAAGTTTTCAGATGACGAAGATTGAGAGAGTGGTAAATAATGAAGAGGACAAGTCACTGATACAGAGTGATCTGGATCACTTGGTAAGCTAGGTTCAAGCAAACGTGTTTTACTACAGTCAAATGCAAAGCTGTACATTTAGGAAAAAAGAATGTAGTCCATATATACATGACAGGGGAAAGCAGTGACTCTGAAAAAGACTTGGGGTTCATGGTGGATTATCAGCCAAACATGCACTCCTAGTATGACAGTGTGGCCAAAAAGGCTAATGCGTCCCTGGATGTTGGGCAATATTTTTGGCCCTGGTATGAATGGTACTGAAATACTGTGTCCACAGTTCAAGAAGGATGTTGAAAAATTGGAGAAAATTCAGAGCTGAGCCATGAGAATGATTAAAGGATAGGAAAACAAGCCTTATAGCTCAATTTATTTAGCTTATCAAAGAGAATGTTAAGGACCAGCTTGATTATAGGAAGTACTGACATAGAGAACAGAAATTTGATAGTAGAGGGCTCTTCAATCTAGTAGACAAAGTTGAAGTTAGCTAAAATTTGACGAGAAATATGATGCAAAATTTTAGCAGGGAGAGTAATTAACCACTGGAACATTTTATCAAGGGTTGTGGTGAATTTTTTATATCTGCAAACTTTTAAATCAAGGTTGGATATTTTTCTAAAAGATATGCTACAGTTCAAACAGGAATTCATCCAGGGAAGTTCTATTACAATATAATCAACCACTCTCCTTGCTTTTGCCCTGGGCTACATTAAAACTGTTGCCTGCTAACCCACTTCACCTAATAACAAGAAGTAAAAATATTGCCTAACTCTGGTGGACTGAGGGCACTATGTTTGACAAACAGCCAAAATCTGTAGTATCTATTAAAAAGCTGTTTAGGATAGTCCACTGCTATCACTACTACCACCTCTCCTCTTGGGGTCCACCATTCCAACCACAATTGTCCAGAACTGTGATGGAGTTAGGTTGTCCTTTAAAGGTAATAAGGCCTAAGGGTCAGCAATCCCTGTCCCATAGTTGTGGTTCTTTAAGAGCTGAGGAAGTCTGATTTAGGCAAAGATCTGAGAAATAGGAGATATGGGTAAAGAGGAAGCAGTCCTGGGGGCAAGTAGTACTTTATGGAGAGAAATTCATTACAGTTCCTTTAAGGACCTGGGATCAGGAGCCTTACAGAGCGGGGCAGGGCAAGACTCCCTTCTCACCCAACCAATCGGGGATGAGCTGGGGAAGGGGACTAGCATATATTTTGCCTTCTCCCTCATAATGGGCAGATACCAGCATGAGAAGGCTGCCTGTGCAACTCTATCAGCTTGAGGACTACTAGGGGAAAAGGGGCCAGCTGAAGGAGAAGCTGGTTAGGGCCTTGCTGCTGTCCTATATTACAGCCCAGATCAAGGAGGAGAGCTGAGAGATGCCTATCTTAAAGGGAGAGACACAGGGGGCTGTCTGGAATACAGCCCCAGCTCTTGGAGGAGGCGGAGGATGAATTGCTCTTGTAAGGAGGGAAACTCAGAAGGACTGTTTGAAATATAGCCCTGCGTCTGTTACCTCTTGCCTGAAAGGAGCCTTTCCAAGGCATGTCACCTTATGGTAAGTTGCCTTACCTTTAAGACCTTGAGAACATGAACTTTTAGTACAGATACATAACTCAAATATTATCCATACCTTCATTTCACAATGATTATGATGACCAGTGAGCAACTGACTCTCAGTAGAGACCTCACATGCCACCTTTTGGTGAACTAATATGCATATATCTGACCCAGGGAATCCCCGTGCACCCTCGGTGCCCTCTGCCAGGAACTAAGTCCCTTTGCCAAGCACTTCAAAGACCCCTGACCTAATCTGGCACTACAGGAAGGAGCAATTATAACACTAGTTATTGTGTGTTAGCTATTTCACAGGAAACTAAATGTAGGATGATATTTGACAATCTTTTTTCCTGATTTTACTCTGATTTTTTTATCACTATCATCAAATATGGAGTCAAAAACTATGTACTGAAGTGAGCTGAAAGATCTGAAATAACATACACCTGCCAAGAAAAATGTAAATAAAATTCCCTCCACCTAATGGTTATTCTTTGGGTCCTTATTCAGTAAAGCATCTAAGCACATGCTTAAGTCCATCCCTGTTAGTACTTTAACACATGTTTAAGTCCCAATGCTTTAATGAGATATAATAATGTGTTTAAAGTGAAATATATGCTTAAGTGCTTTGCTGAATAGGGATGTTTCAGTGAATTGGGGTTTCAGTTAATGCTGATAGTATAGAGAGCCAAATTGTGGCTCTGAATACATGGGGATGGCTATCACCCAGGAGTCAGATTCTGATCCCCTTGAATAGTTCCTTCCTTGCTCCACAGAAGTCATTTGACTATTTATGATTTTAGATTTCAAAATCTGCACCATAGACTTCAATTTGAGTAGCACACAGAGGTAATAATTGGAGCTATACCAATCTCCTAGAACTGGAAGGGACCTTGAAAGGTCATCAAGTCCAGCCCCCTCCCTTCACTAGCAGGACCAAGTACTGATTTTGCCCCAGATCCCTAAGTGGCCCCCTCAAGGATTGAGTTTACAGCTCTGGGTTTAGCAGGCCAATGCTCAAACCACTGAGCTATTCCTCCCCCTTACACATGTATGCAAGAGTAGAATTTGGCCTTTAATGATTCCGATGACAAAAACCAAAACATGTTTAACTTGCTTTTTAACATAAAGAGCTATTAGATGCATTTTAGAGGCTGTTTTAGATTTACTCCTAAATGCAGTTCAGTTATTTCTTTGCTTTTATAAAAATATTAAAATTACATTTTGTTAATAATTTAACAAACCCTGACTGCCGCAAAATGTCTGCTAACTAAAGAAATGCAATTTTATTCTAATGAAATTTACCATAGCCTGACTTCAAACTGAACTTAACCACATTTTTTTTAAAAATCAGCTTGCCATTAAATAAAGGATATATTTATTAAATGTGGGTGTTAGTTAATCAGAATTGCAGAATGGTTGCAAGCTGTGCTTTTTCATCCTAGATATTTACACCAACTCATTTTAGCTTCACGGCAACTGGGAAAGGAGTTCAATCAATAAAAATTAGTTTGGTGTAAAACTTGCACTTTTCAGACACACTTTTGATTTGAGATTTTTATATTTGCTATATTGCAGGCAACATTCAAACATAAACAGCCCAAATACCCACCTGAGTAAACTGTAAATGTCTTTCTGTCATGCCATAATAATGATTACTTTCAAGGGTTGGCAGTTGACAGTCCAACACAGTGTAGGCGGGATGAGTGAAAGCTGCTTCTCCCGCCTTCAGGCTGCAATGTACAGTAGGTTAGCATGATAAACAAGAGCAGAGAGGACAGATATAGAACATTAAATTATTGTCATTGGCTACAGAAGCCTTAAGTTTTTCTAGGTGTGCTTTTATTTTTCAGTAGAGTTTCAACAGGAGCAAACCTTAGATTCATACACACGTAGGGCTGGAAGGGACCTTGAGAGACTGACCAGTCCATCCCCTCACCCTGAGGCAGGATTAAGTATCCGTAAATCATCCCAGACAAATGTTTGTCCACACGGTTCTTTAAAATCTCCAGTGACAGGGAATCCACATCCTCCCTAGGTAACCTGTTCCAGAGCTTAACTACCCTTATGGTTAGAAATCTATTCTAAATCTGCCTTGCTCAATCATTGCCTTCTAATTAACCCCAATGAGGCTGAAGTTTTAGCTACTCACTTCTTTTTTTCTTTTATTTTTCAAACTGATATTTCAGTGAACACATAAAACACAAAGAATAATATATTGTAAAATCAAACAATATTCAGTTAGATTGGCATTCACCCTCCTGAAGACAGCCTGCACAAAGACCTATCCAGAGACACTACTTAAATCCCAATTAATCCATAGGGGCCCAATCATAAGCTCCATTGAGCTATGACAGTTTGCACCAGTTGACAATCAGCTCCTAAGTGATGTGCTAATTGGGTACATAAAAGCTTAAGAATTTCACCCCAAATACAGTACTTGGCTAGATTTAAGCATTTAGGCCTGATCCTGCAACAATGGCTTATGCAGTGCCTAAACTTTAGGCACATGAGCAATCCCACTGAAATCACAACAAAACCTTCTCAACTCAGATCTGGGAAGGTAACAAGCCAAATCCGTTCACCCACTGTATTATTTGTAGTATTTCTGTCTACCCAAATTACCCTGTTAATTATTTGGGATTTCCAAAATTATTGATTATTTTATAATTATATGGAATGACCCCAGTCTTACTTCCACTGAAGTCACATAGGTCCAGATCCTGAAAGGTATTTAGATGCCTAACTTCCATTGAAATCTATGGGAATTAGGCACCCAATTACTTTTGAGAACTTAGGCCTTAGAGTTTTCCCATTCACTTCAATATGGACAGGACTGAGCCCTTGCCTCCATAACACTTTCAGTTTGGGCCTGATCTTCTTCTCACTGTTCTGGTTTTACATGTTTCTGTGCTGGCTTAAGTTGAATTATTCTTGATTTACACCAGTTTAAAGTGGGTCTACAGGCTCTGTGGGTATGATAATCACTACATGGAGTTTCCTCCAATTCCATCCGAGACTCTTTCCAATCTAGCTTCTGCCCTTTGCACTCCACTGAAACCACTCTCTCCACTCTCAGAACCAATACTACATTCTCATCCTCCTTGACCTCTCAACCATGCTTTTCTTCAAATCTTGTCTTCTCCCTTGGCTTCTGTGGCTGTGTCCTCTCCTGGTTCTCCTCTCACCTCTGTAATCGCTCCTTCAGTGTGCCCTTTGAAGAGTCCTCCTTGTCTCCCCTCCAACTTCTGTGGGGTTCTTTCATTCTGTCAACGTTCTTGGCTCACTGTTCAGTTTCCTTCTCATACGCAGCATCCCGCAATCTTCCAGCAATGTCTGTTCTACCAGGTGGGTGTAGTCTGGTGGCAATGATTGAATCGCATCAATGAAATGTTTGTTTTGAACAAGACAAAAGACAGATTTTTTTTTTTTTTAGTTGCAGCACTGCTGGTGGTACCGGCAGATGACTCTGAAGTTGTAGACATTGCACAAGAGATTACTGTTATCAAAGCTGGTGTAGCACATCAACAAATTCTGGTTCCAAGTGCTGAGCTAGTGACTACCACCAATTCAGTGGTGTGACTGTCTTTAAAACATCATCAGCAAATATGTACTGCTTGAACAGTTCATCTCCAACCCTTTTACTTATGATGGTTAGCATGACTGATGGGTGATTATTAGATGTCCATGTCATAGCAGCATCTTCTTCTTCAGCAGTTAGGCATCTACCCTGGTACTCTGGGTTGATAATATTGGGAAGAATGTGAGGTGGTGTAAGTGCATGATCCATCCGCTTCTTTACTGCCTGCAATTTAAGTTTGTTGGGTATTTCTTTCTTCAATGTCTCTTGAAGTGCTTTCCCAATTTCATCAGCAATACAGCACCAATCTTTCTTTAGTTTGTCTGAGGCTATGGATATATCATCTATTTCTCTTTAGTCCAATGTTGAGTATTTTGGCTGTGATGGTTCCATTGATTTTGTCATGGTTTACTTCACAATTTGTAATGAGAATAGGCCAGTTCTTAATAAATAGTTCAAAACACTCACCGATTGATTTCTATTATGCATCCTGGGGGAGAATTAGGCCATGTCTACACTTGTAAGTTTACAGCGGCACAGCTGTACTGATACATCTGTGCTGCTGTAAGATCACTTATGTAGTTGCATTATATGGAGGGAAGAGAGCTCTCTCATCGACTTAATAAAATCAGCTCAATGAGTGGCGGTAGCTATGTTGGCGGGAGACACTCTCCTGCCTACATAGCTCTGTGCACACGGGTACTTATGCCAGTAAAACTTATGTCACTCAGGGGTGTGTTTTTTCACACCCCTGAGTGACAAAAGTTTTGCCAGCATCAGTGCTAGTGTAGACATGGTCTTAGTTTGGATCCTTCTGTTCTCTTCAGTGAAGCTGACAAAAAGTGGTTGTTACATAAGTATTTTGAAATGTCAACAACATTTTCCTTTATTCCTCGAGCTGTACTTAAGTCTTTGATTAAAAGATGCATCAAATGAGCATCCATATGTTACAAGTTTCAGGTTCCCTTTATTATCTTTTTCTAGATTTCTTTATTCTCATCTTTGGTACTTTTGCAGCATGGTCTGCAACAAAGCTGTGTGCTTGACACTTGAATTTTTACTCAGTTTCTTATAGCTTTTACTGCTACTTCCTTTAAGTATTCTGATGTATGAGCATTTTCTGATGTATCCAAATGTTTCTGTAAGATAAACAACTCCATTTTCTGTTTTCACACAAGGATGTGTTACTAGATCATCGTGTGCATTGTTCCACCCATCAAAACTCACATTAACAAATTTCCTGTCAATGTTCTTTGCTCGCTGTTCAGCTTCCTTCTCATACGCAGCATCACGCAATCTTCCAGCAATGTCTGTTCTACCAGGTGGGTGTAGTCTGGTGGCAAAGACTGAATTGCATCAATGAAATGTTTGTTTTGAACAAGACAAAAGACAGATTTTTTTTTTAGTTGCAGCACTGCTGGTGGTACCAGCAGATGACTCTGAAGTTGTAGACATTGCACATAATGAATGTTCATAACCCCTGATGTCTAAATTGAACCCAGAAACAAAATGGTAAAAAAGTGGCTCTCACTCACTATTATTCAGTGCACTGCTTTAAAAAAAAAAGTAGATTGTAAATGAAAGAGTCATCTAACTGCAGCTGTTTGTACCACTGTTTAAATTATATAATTTATTCTAAACCCAATTTTATAGGGAGAGTTAATAAATCATAAAGGTTTAAATAGATTTCGGTGATCCTTATCTCTAGCAACATACTAAAGAGCTTGAAAAAACATTTTTAAATGTTAAATTCATAAATGCCTAATAAAACTTTGCTTTTAAACAGGAAAACTTCACCTAGGCTCTTTGACTATATTGAGTAATAAAAAAATCATTTCAGAAGTCCAGCCATAATAGTGAAAACATAGTTGATTAATACTCCCACAAGGATATCAGTTATATTTTGAACACAAACATTTTGAAATTCATAAGTAATCCACCCAAAACAGAAATTTATGACAATAATCTAAATAATCACCTACTAGCATAAAATGGCAAGGTAAGCAGTGCATAAGACTGATGCAAAAATAAGTTTACTAACCATGTGATCAAGATTGTTCACCAACATTCACCTCATTGTGGTCAAAGTTATTGCCTTCTGAGGAGCGTTTTTCATAATGTTGCTTCATTCTGGCCTTGCATCTCTTTGTTGCTCTGGTTACATTTGGCTTCTTTTCTTTTCTTTATTTACCCAGGGGTACAGGAATTTCTTTTTAAAATATTCCAAATAGGGTTTTTTTAATAACCTGCAGCAATGGCAGCTTTTTTCCCTCCTCCAGATTCCAGGTATTGAAATCAACACAAGAGGCTGCACTCTGAGGAATGTTGTCCCTTTTTCCCACAATGTCCTGCTTTCACACCAGTGTTGCTCCTTTCCAGTTGTGTACTCTGCTCCTTCTTCCTTGTTACATTACTCCCCCAGGAAAACATCAATCCAAGACTTCTGCTGTATAACCCACATGCCATTTGCACTGCAGTATTTTATTTAATTAGAAACAGAGAAGGAGGCAGTTGAGAAATTAATGGATTTCTCTTTGTTTTTATCTCTGTCTACATACACATGCAAGGAGACAGAGAAAGGCCATTTATTTGAGGTGCCCAGAACCATCCGGAAGCAAGGGCTGGTAGTTACCAGGCAGATCAGTGTTTTACCATGAGCTGGAGAGCAAATTTCCGTGGTGAAGTCATAAATATTCAAATTTTGAGAAGTAAGCCAATCAGAGCCCAGGTAAGGAGAAGCTATAAGAAAGGAGTATGAGAGCATCCTGGTGGGCTCAGTGGATGATCCTGAGGAGAAACATGATGGTGTCTCCTAGAGTCAGGTGCTGGGTCCCAACACCTGTAATGACTTAGCCACGCTCTTGCACCAGTAGCGCATCACTGGGACACCACAGGTTCAAGCCCTTACATGACCTATTGTGCCATATTTATAAAGCTTGACTTCAAAAGTTAGTTAGTTCTCCCCTGATTGTTTCTTTATATAGCAAAGCAGCCTGTAACCCAAAGTGTTTGACAGAGGCTCAGTCATGGAATCAACATATTTATTTTTATTTAAATGTTGTAAGAGATTTTATAAGAAATTCTGGTTTCATTTTAAACAGGTTTATTTTTAAAATGACACACATGACAATTTAAATAAAATCAAAACAATGTGATTTAAATTAAAAAAAAGACAAATTTTAAAAAGCATTGATTTTTATCTACCCTGGATACATAGGCCTAGCACATACTGAACATCAAAGCCATTCTAAGTAATAAAAGGGTAGATAACTTAAAAGATGATATAGCAGACTTAAATTTCCATCTCAGTTCAGAACCCTATAATTATCTATCAGCAGCTGAAAGACCCAGAATAGAAAACCATTCAAAAGTAGAAGCCAAAGAACCATGCAAGGTTTTATAAGTAACCCACTTCTAATAATATCATGGCAATGAAGCAAGCCAGTACAACTTCTCAGCATCACTTAACCCTTTGTTTGCCTGTTTGTAGAACTAATGGGTAATTACATCTTTCCTCCAGCATTTTTTCTGGGAATGAACCATCAGCCACAGTGGGGTTATCCAAAAATGTCATCAAGGCTAAAATCACTTCCCTCTTAAAATGAAAAATGTTACTACATCAGCCCACAAAGCTGCTAGTCTTGGGCATATACAGGTATAACTCGGTTAGTATTTGGAAACAAATATTTATCTGACCCAAGAAATTATTTTAAATTCAAATTCTGAATGTGTTAATATATAAGAACACTGGTATTTGAAAGTTGCTAGTTCGGAGAATTGCCACTCAGATGCATAATTTACTACTAGAAAGAAGTTCAGTGTAGAGGAGACTGTTGCTAAACAGAGCAGGGCATTTATCCTAATTCACAGAAATATTAAAATAAATGTTTTGTCTTCCACATGTGTGTGCACTTTATCGTATTTATATGGAAGTGTAGCATTATCGTCCTATCACCCAAGTACCAGAGTGTCTTACAGTAAAATAAGTTACAAATCAAAGGTCCAATCTGGAACCACTGAAGCCATCAGCAGTTTTGCTGTATACTTCAAGGACTGCAGGATTGAGCACTAAGGGCTTGGCTACACTTGAAAGTTGCAGCGCTGGGAGTTACAGCGCTGGTCATGCAGCAGTGCAGGAACAGCGCTGGTGTGTGGCCACACTCACAGCTACCAGCGCTGGTGTGTGGCCACATCTGCAGCATTTGCAGCGCTGTTGGGAGTGCTGCATTATGGGCAGCTATCCCAGCATTCAAGTGGCAACAACGTGCTTTTCAAAAGAGGGGGGTGGAGGGTGGTGTACTGTGACAGGGAGCGGGGAAGATAGAGAGAGTGGATTTTTGGAGCCAACACTGTGTGTTAGCTTCCTGGATTGAAAAATCACAAAATGTTCGCGAACCCTTAGTCTTAACTCTTAATTGCAAACAGCCTGCCTCCAACACGGACTCCCCGCTGTTTCACTCACTCCCTGTGGTGTACTGTGACAGGGAGCGGGGAAGAGAGAGAGAGTGGATTTTTGGAGCCAACACTGTGTGTTAGCTTCCTGGATTGAAAAATCACAAAATGTTCGCGAACCCTTAGTCTTAATTGCAAACAGCCTGCATCCAACGCTGATTCTCTGTCAAGCAAACATTCACTCCCTGACTCTCATTTGATCGTTCACAGCCAGGTACAGATAGCTCCTGTTTGCTGTGATCAGTGTTTGTTTTTTAGATAAGCAGTTCAACGGAGCTCCGATCGGAGTTCACAACAAAACAAAGAGAGGCTGCATAACAAAACAAAGAGAGTAATTTAGTTAAAAGCATTCTGGGATATCTCCTTATTCCCTGGAGGCCAATAAAAGTGCTGGTGTGTGTCCACACTTGATGAGCAGTGCTGGATCACCAGCGCTGCAATCGCTACACCCCAACCTGACCAGGTGTACAGTCAGCGCTGCAGCCAGGGAGTTGCAGCGCTAGATGTGCCTTGCAGGTGTGGACGGTTACTAATTGCAGCGCTGGAAAGCCTCTACCAGCGCTGCAACTTGCAAGTGTAGCCAAGCCCTAAGAAAATAGAGGATTATACTTCTTGTAAAGTTAGACCTAATAAGCAACCCCTGAAAATAGTGAATGCAGAGTCAGTTTCTAGGTTTCTTAAAGGGAAAACTGCATTGATCATTCTAATGTGAAAAAGCTCAGTCCAGCAGCCCTTACTCATAAGGGTAGTTCCATTTGTGGCTCATCAAAATCATCATGTGTAAGGCTGGGCCTTGTGGCGGGGGGGGGGCTCCTTCCTGTGATGGGGTGGGCTCGGGTGGGCTCCCTCCCCCTGGATTTCACTTTGCAAGCGGTCTTCACACTATTATGTAAGTTCACCACAACGCACTTCCTTTACAATGTCTCATACAGCTTCATGTCTGTCATGGAACCACAGGTCCAGTGCGTCTCTCACAGCTTTGTAATGGTCCCTGGGAAGATCCTTTCAGTGTGTCAGCCCTCCTTGAAGGTTGCACTCTATTACTGGGGTAAGCCACTTGGTTTCACTACCTCCTGGGCCCACACCTCTGAGCCTTCAGCACACCTGCCTCACTCCATGAGCGCCACTCAGTGAGTCCACTCAAGCTGGACCCACGGAGGAGATTTGCACACACAAAGGGAGCAATGCAAACCCGACCTCTTTAGACTGGAGTGATTCTCAGACAGCAATGTAAAACAGAACAATTTGCTAAATGTCTGGAACTCAGTGCAGGAAATCCTTGGGTTAGCATAGAGAGCAGAAAAGTTGCAGCCAAGTCCAATTGGATCTAACTAGAGCCCAGGGCCCTCTCGCAGCTCACAGTCCACAAGTGCCCCTCCATCCAGCAGACCACACTCCACGAACCAAACTCCCCTCCTCCATCCTTTGTTCCTCTTCCCGGGAAAACATCCTCACTTGACCATCCACCTTTTTCCTTTGTTCTCCAGCTGGTCTGAACTGTCTAGCTTTCTGCATGGGGGGAAAAGGGATGGCAGGAGGTCATCAGTCCATGGTCATTAGTTACTAGACAACCACATGTCTGGAGCATTGTCTTCTGGGTTCTCCATGGGCATGGAACCCTGGCAGTCAGGCAACAGTCACACCTGGATTACTGGGACTCTGTCAATAGTGAACACCTTTTCCTCACCGCCTGGTTAAACATGCAGCATACAGGGGAAACTAGGCACATATGATTCTCATCCAAGGACCATGGAAATTCCCACTCTGTCACAATGTCCCATCACCATAATGCTTTTCCTAATTTTAGATGTACCCCCTTGTCACAGAGTGAAGGGTAGAGGAGAGAGCAGTCTCACTTCTATGAGATCCTGGGCTTCTTTGCCTAGCCTTCCCCTCTCCTTTCCTGTCTCCCTTTTAACCATTCCCAGTGGATGAGCAGGATACCCTTGTTAACTGGTTAATAACCCAGTCCTAATCAATTATCTCCCTTGTTTGGCCCCTGCAGGGAGGCTTACAGAGTACACAGGGCTGTGCATCAGCTTGAGGCTACTCCCACTCTGCTGCAGGCCATCGGATTGCTACATGAACATTTCTTTCCTGAAAAGAATACAGCACATACTGGAAACTGAATGTTTGTCCCCGTGTAGTATCTGAGTGCCTCACAAACATTAGTGAATTTGTCTTCTCAACACCACTGTGAGATAAGGAAGTGCTATTATCCCATGTTACAGATGCAAACAAATGACCCCTAATTCTGGTGACTGAATTTTTGGGTGCCCAACTTCAGAGACCTACATCCATGTGAGTCATGAGGGCTCAGCACATCTGAAAGCCAGGTACCTCAAGCCAGGAATGCAAGAAATGAAGCACACTCAATTAGTGAACATCACTGAAAATGTTGGTCTAAGTGGCTTGCCCAGTATCATATAGGAAATCTGTCACAGAGCCAAGAGTAGAGGCCAGATTCCATGAGTCCCAGACCAGTACCTTAAGCACAAGACCATCCTTCTTAGAACCTCACTTTCACAGTGAATAGGGAAGAGGTCCTTCTTTGGGGGGAGGCTGTGAAAGCACCAATGGATTCATTCCTGGGATTCCCCCGGTTTCATCCAGTCACATGCTCTCCTTCCCCTCCCTGAGAAGACTGGTAACATGGGCATCATCTTCAACTCAGACCTTTCCCAAGCGCCTTACATCCAGTTTATGTCTAGAACTTACCGATACTTTCTGCCTAACATCTCTAAGGGTACATCCAGACTACCCGCCGGATCGGCGGGTAGCGATCAATTTATTGGGGATCGATATATCGTGTCTCATCCCCCCCCAGTGTAGACCAGGCCTAAATTACAGCTTTTCTGATGCACCTACACAGTTAGGTGGCAATTTTGCAACAGAAAGACTTCAAAAACAGACTCCAACGAGAAACTGCTGAGCTTGAATTGATTTGCAGATTAGATACCATTAACTCTGGCTTGAATAGAGACTGGGAATGGCTGAGTCATTACGCTACTTGAAACTATTTCCTTATGATAACTATCCTTACACCTCTTGTCAACTGTCTGTAATTGAACATCTTGATTATCACTACAAAAGTTTTTTTTTCCTGCTGTTAACAGGTCATCTTAATTAATTAGCCTCTTAGAGCTGGTATGGCATCTTCTCTGTATGTATATATATACTCTTCTTATATGTTCCATTCTGTGCATCCGTTGAAGTGGGCTGTAGCCCATGAAAGCTTATGCTCAAATAAATTTGTTAGTCTCTAAGGTGCCACAAGTACTCCTGTTCTTTCTACACAGTTAAAACTCTTGTCCAAGCTCTCATCATCTCATGTCTTGATTACGGCAACATCCTTCTTTCTGGCCTTGACTAATACAGTTATGTCCCATTCAGATCCATTCACAATGCTGATGCAAAGATGGTTTTCCTATCCCATTGCGTCAACCATGTCACCCCACAATCTGAATCCCTCTACTGTTTCCTGTTCTCTATTGCATCAAATATAAGCTGGTTTTACTCACTTTCAAAGCCCTTCTCAGGCCTGGCCTACACTAAAAAGTGAGGTTGACCCAGCTATGACACTCAGGGGGTGTAAAAAGGCCACACCCCTGAGAGATGTTGCTATGGCAACCTAACCCCTGATGCAGATAGCACTAGGTTGATGGAAGAATTCTTTCATAGACTTACCTACTGCTTCTCAGGGAGGTGGATTAACCACAGCAATGAGTGAACCTCTCCCATAGGTAATGTCTACACTAAAGTACTACAGCGGTGCAGTTGCAGTGCTGCTGGTGTGCCACTCTAGTGTTTCAAATGTAGGTAAGCCTTCAGTCAATCCCCACCCTACCTATCATCTCATTTGCTATAGAGCTGGTGATGCTCTCCTCCAATAAGCCCATGATGCCAGCCTCCATCGTCCACTTAAGTTTTCAAACAAGCCCTGCTTTCTGCCCTGCTGCCCCTCACCCTTGGAAGGTGCTCCCCACAAACATCCAGAAAGCTACCTCATGATCCACCTTCAAATCCCGCCTCAATGCTCTTTTGCCATAATGCCTACAAAAAAACTTGACAAGGTTGAAGCTGCTGGTGTGGTGTGACCACTGCCTCTCCTGATGACCAATATTGTGTCACTGTTTCCTGGTACTCCCTGTCTGTCTATATCCATCTGCTGTCTCTTGTCTTATAATTAGATTGTAAGCCCTGTGGGACAGGGACTATCCTCTTATTTTGTGCCTGTATAGCACCTATCACAATGGGGTCTTGGACCCTGAGATGCTACAGTACTCCAAATAATTAATAATAAGTCATATTTATTATTGTACATAACCCTGTCTTATTCATCATCCATCCACTGTATTGAATAAGGCAGGAAGGGTAAAATAGTATGATGGAGGGAAAAACAGCAGTAGAAAGAATCATCATTGTGTCTTTGTCTGGTCTGGAGCTTAGTTCTGTGAGGCTGCTTTATAACAATGCCCAGAAGGACCTAGGATCATGTGCAGTGCAATTGTGATGTTGAGCAAGCCACAGTGTGTTGCAGTGAGTAGGGCATTGACCTGGGACTCAGGAGATGGGTTCTATTCCTGACTCTGCTACAAGCCTGCTGGTTGATACTATGTAAGTCTCTGTGCCTAAGGGCTTGTCTGCCTGAGGATACTCAGGAAAGTTAAGCCAAATTAATGAAAAGTTGGAACTGAAAGTTGTCATGATTCAGGGGTGAGCTGCACCTGTGATCTCTCTCCCAGTCTCTCCGTGGGCACTCTTTCCAAGTGACAGGCCTCTACCTGCACTTCTTCCAAAGTGGAACTCGACAGTTCACCACACTACAGCCCTCTCCCCCCTTTCACCAATCATCTTGTCATGGTTACAGGGTGAGTGGTGCCTTAGATCCCTTTGTAGTCTTTCTTGAGTGCACACCTCAGGTGATGTGTTTCTTTACCTTCACCCCTCTACAAATCTCTAGTAGACTGGATCCTCGGGTGGCAGCTCTCTGCTTCCTTCTGTGATTCCCTCACCAGTCCCAACTATATCTGGCACCTGAAAGAATCTTCCCTCCAGGAGCGTGTGACCAGCAACTGATTAAAGTGACTCAAACAGCTTCGTCAAAACAAACATATTATTCTTTTGCCTAAAGGTACTTAGCAATCAGAGGCATATTTGCATCCAATCTTACCTAAACCTTATCCTGGATCTGCTGGCAATGCTTCTACGAATGCAGCCCAATATGCCATTAGCCTCCTTGGCAACAAGGGCACACTGTTGACTCATATACAGCTTCTCATCCACTGTAATCCCCAGGTCCTTTTCTGACGAACAGCTGCTTAGCCAGTCGGTCCCCAGCCTTGTGTGGTCCCTATCTGAATTCCACTACCCACTCTCCATCCTCTCTGCTGAGGATCATATCAAAATGCACTGTAAGAAAAATGAACTGGAGAGGTGTTGATCGTCACTCTTTAAAGGATGACAATATGGATAGTGAGCGATCAGCTGTTGTGACCTGCACAGGATGTGCCATGTTTGTCTTTCTCCCACAGGACAGAAGTGACTTCGTCTGTACGAAGTGCAAGCTGGTCGCCATATTGGAAGAGAAGGTTAAAGGACAAGAGACCCAAGTATTAATCCTGTGTCGATCAGAGAAAATGAAGACTTTCTGGATAGAAGTCAGTGTTTGGTACTGCAGGCACAGCTAACTGGGAGGAATGACGCTAAACTGGGAGGAGTGACACTAAACTGGGAGGAGTGGTTGATACGCTGGAGGGTAGGGCTAGGATACAGAGGGACCTAGACAAATTAGAGGATTGGGCCAAAAGAAATATGATGAGGTTCAACAAGGACAAGTGCAGAGTCCTGCACTTAGGATGGAAAAATCCCATGCACTGCTACAGACTAGGGACCGAATGGCTGGGCAGCAGTTCTGCAGAAAAGGACCTAGGGGTTACGGTGGACGAAAAGCTGAATATGAGTCAACAGTGTGCCCTTGTTGCCAAGAAGGCTAATGGCATTTTGGGTTGTATAAGTAGGGGCATTTCCAGCAGATCAAGGGATGTGATCATTCCCCTCTACTCAGCACTGGTGAGGCCTCATTTGGAGTACTGTGTCCAGTTTTGGGCCCCACACTACAAGAAGGATGTGGATAAATTGGAGAGAGTCCAGCGGAGGGCAACAAAAATGATTAGGGGGCTGGAGCACATGACTTATGAGGAGACGCTGAGGGAACTGGGATTGTTTAGTCTGCAGAAGAGAAGAATGAGGGGGGATTTGATAGCTGCTTTCAACTACCTGAAAGGGGGTTCCAAAGAGGATGGATCTAGACTGTTCTCAGTGGTAGAAGATGACAGAACAAGGAGTAATGGTCTCAAGTTGCAGAGGGGGAGGTTTAGGCTGGATATTAGGAAAAACTTTTTCACTAGTAGGGTGGTGAAGAACTGGAATGGGTTACCTAGGGAGGTAGTGGAATCTCCTTCCTTAGAGGTTTTTAAGGTCAGGCTTGACAAAGCCCTGGCTCGGATGATTTAGTTGGGTTTGGTCCTGCTTTGAGCAGGGGGTTGGACTAGATGACCTCCTGAGGTCCCTTCCAACCCTGAGATTCTATGATTCTATGATTCATGCTGAAGAATCAGAGAGGGCAGTGCACAACGGGGAAGGAAATTGGCTGCATGTGACCTCCAGAAGAAGAAAGAGGGGAACCCATGTACCCCCAATGCAGATAGAGGTAAGAAACTGTTTTCAGGCTCTCTGCACGGCGAAGAATGGTTTGGAAGAGTCATCTGAGGGAAGGGTTCAGAAGGAGACCCCATCGACTGGAAGGTATAGGATGCATTGTCCTAGGGATGGGGGCTCCATGACCACCACTCCCAAGAGGAGGAGATGGGTGGTGGTAGTTGGGGACTCCGTCCTAAGGGGGACAGAGTCATCCATCTGCTATCCAGAGAGTGTGCTGCTTGCATGGAGCTAGAATTCAGGATGTGACGGAGTGTGTGACAGAATAACGAGCAATGGTTTCAAGTTGCAGTGGGGGTTGTCTTGTTTGGATATTAGGAAAAACTATTTCACTAGCGGGGTGGTGAAGCACTGGAATGGATTACCTATGGAGATCTCCATCCTTAGAGGTTTTTAAGCCGTGGCTTGACAAAGCCCTGGCGGGGATGATTTAGTTGGGGTTGGTCTTGCTCTGAGCAGAGGGTTGGACTAGATGACGTTCTGAGGTCTCTTCCAACCCTAATCTTCTATGATTCTGTGATCTCAAAGAACATCCAGCTACAGATAAATAACCTCAATTTCTTCTTTGTTTGATGGTCCCAATATATATTCCCCATGTGGGAGCTTAGCTTAAAGCAGGGGTCAAACAGAAGGTGTGCGCATAAATGCAGATGTTATGGTGGTCTGTAAGACTGCTGTCCACAGAGCTGTATCTGTAGTAGAAGACTGGATCACAGTGGACTCTGGAGATAAATGATGGTGTTGTGATCAAAAGGTGAAATGCTTCCATTTGGCTAAATAACATTTTCTGGTTGAATCCTTCCTTCTCTGGTTGAGGTTGGATTGAAATGCTATAGAGCATGAACACTCTGCACATAATGTCCATTCAAACACCTTGAGTTGCTGTGGCCCCAGATTAGGATGCTTGAGCGTGCCATTGTGTTGCATTGGCAGATCCAGAAATGGTTGGATGTCAATAGACAGATGGATCGGAATCCTCAGGAGTTCTGAGAACCAGAACTGCCTTGGCCAGTTGGACACAATGAGGATGCCCCAAGTCTTTCGCAGGAATTGTGGTATCAGTGGGATGGGAGGGAAGGCATATCTGAGGTGGTCCATCCTGGGGTAACAAAAGGTCATTGTCCTTCAAGTCCCAGCCCAGAGTCACTCTGGAACAGTACAGAAGAAGTTTCCTGGTCTCTTGCAAGGCAAAGTGGTCCCAGGATGGTGTTCTCTATCGGTTGAAGATGTCGTTGAGAACAGAATTGTGAATCTCCCATTCATGATATCTTGAAAACATCTGCTAAGACTGCTAGGGAGTTCTGTGTGCCTGGTAGATATACTTCAGAGAGAGTGATATGATATCTGATACACCAGTTCCAGAGGTCAACCATCTTTACAAACAGGAGGCAGGGATCTTGTTCCTCACTGCTTGTTTATGCAGAAGACAGTTGTCTTATTGTCCACCATTACTTGGATATGACAGAATCGGATGAGTGGGAAGAATGCATTGCAGGCCCAATGGACCACCCTTAATTCGAGTAAATTAATTTGCATCCTGGCCTCTTGAGGGGTCCAAGTAGCTTCTGTAGTGTGATTGTTCATATGAGCTCCCTAGCCAAATAGGGAGGTGTCTGTGACTAAAGTCATCTTAGCTGTAGGGGTGAGGAAAGGAAATCCCACCCCAACTTTCCCCAGCTTTGTCCAGCAGGTAAGTGAGGCCAAAACCTTGGCTGGAATTGTTACTTTGGCATTTATGTTGCTTTTTTCTGGTGAGTAGATGGTCTGTAAGCAGTGGAGATGAAGCCTGGCAAATGATGTAACATGGCCAAGGAGGGAAAAGCAAGTCCTGATTATGGTTTGAGGCTCAAGGGTGACCTCTTTTATTATATAGCTCATGACATGGAATCTCTTGGTTGGAGATTCTGCTGCCACTACTGAAAGGAGCTTTATGATAACCCTGGATGCCATAGCTAGTCTCAATAGAAGTACTCTGAACTGGAAGTGGTCCTGCCCAATGAGGAATCTCAGGAACCTTCTGTGGGATAGGTGAATATATATACAAATAAGTGTCTTTCATGTCAAGGGCTGCAAGTCAAATGCCCTTTTCCAGAGACGGAATTATTGATGCCAATGTGACTATGTGGAATTAGAATTTTCGGATGAATACATTCAGTTGGCATAGGTCAAAAATCAGTCTCCATCTTCCTGATTTCTTGGGGTCCAAGAAATATGGGGAGTAGAACCTCTTCCTCCCATGTTAAGGGGGCACTAATTCTGTGGCGCCTTTCTGGAGAAGAGTTTACCTCTTGATGCAGAATCTCCTTGTCAGAGAGGTCCCTGAAAAGGAGTCAGAAAGGGGGTTTGTGGTGGGGAGGTGAGAAACTCGATTGCGTAGCCTTGGTGGATGATGTCTAGAACCCACTTGCCTGTAGTTATTGCTGCCCAGATGAGAGCAAAGTGGGTAAGGCAACCACCAAAGGTATGGAAAGAAATGAGGCCTGGCATCATTGTCAGTACTGGTCTTTGACCATAGCATCAAAAGAACCCATTGGATAGTGGGTGGAGTTGGATGGTGGTTGTAGAGGCAGAAGCAGCTGTATAGCTGAGTCTTTGAGTCCTTTGCTTCTTATATGGAGGTTCATATGAGCATTGGTGATAGAACACCTGAGGAGGTGGTCTGGATCAATAGGGTTGCTTATGGTGCTTCCTCTTCTGGCTTAGGGTGTAAATGCCCAGGGAGTATAAGGTTTTCTAGAGTCTGTTAGAGTGTGCTAAGACTTTTTGGTCTTTGCATTAAAAAGTTAAATTCAAAGGGAAGGTCCTCAATGGTATTCTGGACCTCCCTGAGGAACTCTGAAATTGCAACCACACCTCATGCCTCATGACTACAACTGTGGCAATAGCTCTAGAGTCAGAATCAGCTGTGTCAACTACCGCTTGAAGTGATGTTTTGGCCACCAGCCTGCCTTCATCAATGAGGGCTTGGAATAGAGCCCTGTTTTCCTGGGGAAGTTTGTTTTTAAAATCTGTATACTTGGCATAATTAAGGAAATCATATTTTGTTAACAACATCTGGTAGTTAGCGACTTTGAATTGGAGACTAGCAGATGAGAATACTTTCCTACCCCAAAGGGTGAGGCTTTTAGAACCCTTGTCTGGTGGGGTAGTCTTGGAGTACTATGCCCTGGGCCATTCTGTACCTGCTTGCACTACTAAGGAGTATCAGATGGGAGAGTAAGAATTCTGCCCCTTTAGCTGATATGAAATACCATTTCTCAGATTTCTTTGGGGTAGTGACCCAAGAGGCAGGGATGTGCTACACTGATCTGGCAGGTTCCAAGATGTCTTGGATAACTGGAAGGGCCACCCTCGAAGGGCCAGAGGGCCGGAGAATGTCCAATAGACGCTGCTGTGTATCTTGAACCTCTTTGAGAGGTATTTGCAATTTGGTTGCCACCCTCTGCAACAACTCCTGGTACTGTTTGTGGTATTGAGTGGATAGGGGAATGATGGATCCACCTCTTCATTCAGTGAGAAGGATGATATGCCAGTTGGATCCAGTGGATCTGACTTGATTGCTTCATCCTCCACAAATTCTGACAAATCTGGTTGGCATTGGCTGGGAGGGGAGGGTCACTGTGATTCCTGCATGGAGCCCGGGCATCTGCTATATGGCTCCCATGAACCCCAGTAAGACCAGTAGAGTCTGATCAGAGAGGGAGGACCTCAGGGCTTTGGGTACTAGTGATCCCCTGCATAGTTGTATTCGGAAAGAGATGGATGATTCCAGTACCTTATTTGATCTCTGACTGGGCTTGTTTCCCTTGGGGAGGATGCCTCATCTGGAGCATCAAATTCACTTGATGAGATGATAGGCTCCGTTTCTACCAGCGGCACCAACAGTACTGGTGGGGGATATTAGTTGTGGGAGTAATTGGGGGTGATATTCTCCACCTCAAGGTGGTTTCCGGGGGCATAGTGATGACTCTAAGAAGAGCTGGATCTGATAGCAGGGAAAATTGTGGATAGGAAAAAGCAAAGATATCCTCCAGTGAGGTACCCTCCTCTGGGAGACTCCTGAGGAGGGTACCAGCATATCTGAGTCATCTGAAGATCTTGTGTTCAGGGAATACCGCAGGGTGAATGTCAGAGCTGTCAAATGGGATCCCAGCATTGAACTCCCAGGCGGAACTGTTGGGTACTGCTCCTTAGGTTTGTAGGGTGGAGCTAGAACTGTTGGATCCTTCTTCTTTTTCACCTCTCCTTCTTGGACAGAAGGCTTATGCAGGCCTAATTCTTTAGGACCCACATGCAAGGGTTCACCTGACTTTGACCAAGATGAGGAGAGATGTTTTCCTTTAGAGGCAGATCTAGACAGAGATCTGTCCTTATGCCTATGTTCACATCCCCTATTCTCATGAGAGGGTTTCTTAAACTTAACAGTTTTTGCCTAGACGCTGAAGCTCATGCTCAGAGGGGCACTGCTCACTGTCTGAGGCCATTGTACAGAGGGATGTGCCCAGCCTGAATCTGAATGGAGTTACATAGTCTGTTCTATGAGGTGCTTCCACAGATGGAGCTCTCATCCTTCATGAGTTCAGGGATGATGGAGTGGCAGGTGTTGCACTTGGTGGCAATATGAGCCTCCCTGAGGCAATAAAGGCAGCGCTGTTGGTCATGACTGACGGGGAAGGAACAAGGGCAGGAGACACAGTTCTTGAACCCCGGAAATCTTGGCATAGCCCCTCTTCAGAGGGAGAAGCTCCCCAGAGTGGAGAGAAATAAACTATGTTAACTATAAAACCACTAAAATAGTGAACTATGAAACGATT
Source organism: Mauremys mutica (assembly GCF_020497125.1). Taxonomy (NCBI): domain Eukaryota; kingdom Metazoa; phylum Chordata; order Testudines; family Geoemydidae; genus Mauremys; species Mauremys mutica. The sequence goes on along the minus strand of NC_059072.1, from coordinate 314,678,853 downwards.
TACAAATTGTATTAATAGGTTCACAGAAGAGGAAGATCGAAGCAGACACGGAATTTTGGCCCAGGCCAAGTGGCAATAAGAAGGAACTGGAGAGGCCCTGGTCTGAAACTGCCCTTTTTGCCCTCGGTTCAGAGCATGAGCGGAGGTCTATTGTGCATGTGTGAATCAATGGACACTGTTTACTAAACATGTCCAAACTCAGGTGCCTGGGGTGCATGCGTCCCCTTGTGTGAAATACACATAGGGACTACGAGTTGAAGAGCAGCCTATACATTCCCACACTTCCATAACCCTATATAGCCATGTATGGACCATCTTAATAGCCAGGTCCCATATTTATCAAATTATTACAGATTAATGCCACCTTCTCCACAAAAGTGCATTAGTTAAAATACATTAAACCCCTGTGTGGATGCTCTGATTCAGAAGTAAAGTGGCCTTAGTTTGGTTAGGCTTACCCTCCTTTGAAGCAACAAAGAATCCTGTGGCACCTTATAGACTAACAGACGTTTTGCAGCATGAGCTTTCGTGGGTGAATACCCACTTCTTCATAAGCTAAAATGAACTAAAGCCACATTACTCCTGAGTCAGAGCATCCACACAGTGTTTTAATGTGCTTTAACTTCACACCTGTAGTTAATTTGGCTTCACTTTCCTCATTGTCCTTGTGCAGACATGCCCTCAATTTCCCTATCTATAAAATGGGGATAATGATACATACCTCTTTTGAAAAGGACTTTGAGATCAGTGGATGGAAAACCCTAAGGCTACATCTAGTCTACAGGCTAGGGGTGTGATTCCCAACTTGTGTACATATACTTGCCTAGCTCAAAGAGAGCTAGCGCGAGTATAAATAGCACCATAGCTGTGGTAGCATGGGGAGCAGCAGCACAGCTGAGGAAGGCTGAGGAAGGCCACAGGGTTCAGGTGGGTTTGTACCCGGCCCACCTCAGTTGTGCCACCTCTGCCCATGCTACCACAGCTGCACTACTATTTAAACTCGCACTAGCTCCCACAAAGCTAGTGCAAGTATGTGTATGCGAGCTGGGAATCACAACCCCAGGTAATAGTGTAGACATAGCCTGAAAGAGCTACAAATTCATTTTGCAGTATCTGTTGTGCATGTGCAAATTGAGATTTGATTTGGCCAAATTGATATGGAGTTGCCAGATGTCAAGCTTGACGCCAAATGAAAATGCTTGAGCTGTTCAAAGAACAGATGGAGGAGAGAGGGGGACAACACTACTTATTATTCACCAACTTGATTTTCTTAAATGGCTGAAAACTGTTTTTGCTGAAACTTTTAAAAAAGGGAGCCAGAGATTAGCTAGGGCAAATTTCAGCCTATACAGGTAAAGTTTGTCAAAGCTGTAAGCAACTGAAAATGGAAAATGTTAGGCATTGTTAATATAGAGGTGATGACCACTCCACTGCCCTTTCAGTAACATTTCATGTTCACTATAATATAGTAGCATGAAAATGTGTAGAAGTATTTCTCACCATCATTGAAATAAGCAGGTACCTTCATCTTTCTTCAGAGAATCAGCATATTCCTTCCAGCTAGAGCTGCTAGTCATAACGAAGTCATTATGCCCCAAGTAGCCACTTCATTAAATGATATTGAAAATAACTTCAGAGGGAGCTGAGTAAATCACTCTCCAGGATGGAAACAAACCGTAACACTAGCCAGTGCATAAGAAATAGAGAAGAAAGCACTTACATCCTGCAGTTCTTTATCACAGCACTCTCCAAGATACTACATAGACATTCCACCAGAGTGAAAGCTGATGTCTGTTTTATACAGGGAGAGCTGGGCCTCCCTCACAGGGTGTACCAACTTAATGCACTGGCAGATGCTGCTTAGGAGCAGAGAAAGAAATTCAAGGTCAAAAAGCAATTTGAAATGATACAGCTCTAGAGAATTATCTGATAACAAAAGGCTGGAAGCCTGAATTACTTTGAGCTAGAAAAAACAGAAACCCCTTTTTATACAATACATAGAAGATTCTAAAACTGTGAAACTTTACACTTATTAAATGTTCTGTATTTATGTCAGCACTGAACAGTTATAAAAAAGTTTAGAAAGATGCAATATAAAATTGATATTTACTTTGTTATTACTCTTCAGTATGTCATAACAGGAAAGTAATGTCAGGAGAGTACATAATAAGAAAGTGATATCAAAGCACAAAATAAAAAAAAATTTATTATTCACTTTGGGGAATGTAAATAGCTCTCACCATGAAACTGTCAAGCCCCTGAATATGAGTGAAAAAGCTTTGATGGCTCAAATGAAGCAAAATATGCCAAAGACAGAATATGCCAATTAATAAACCACCAGAGCTTTGTGTTCATGTCATCAGAAGTCCTTAATGGCGTAACAGCCCTATCCTGTACAAGATGGTGCACTATACATTATTCTGCCGCTCCACATGGGCCAAAGTGACATGTATGAGAAGACAGTGGAAGGATGTGGCATCAGGAGGGTCAGTATTATAAAGGAATGATAATTACAAAAGGAACCAAATCACAGAACGGCTATTATCTGTTTAAATGGGCAGGTGAAAAAGATACAATTAGAGCTAACTTCTCTGTTCCTTCTCTCCCTTCCTTTGTATTTGGAATACCACACTTGAGAGCTCGTGAGGGCCAAAATCAGCATTGATTGTGACTTCCTTGACAATTTAAAATGATTAACGTTAAAAAATAAGACTGTCCAAATTAAGCAACAATGAATGTCTTCTGGCAAAAAGGCACAAGCAGTGGCAGGCATAGTGCCTGCCACAATAAAAGTACAACCATCTGCCAACATAAGATATAGTGGAGGGATCCTTAAATACTATGTGGTATGACAGTGCACATCCCTCTCAATAGAGGTTGAAGGAACAGGTCTAGACTCTATCCAGAGCAAAGTAATGGGATGCCAGTTTGGTTATAGTGTGATGGAGGTAGTTTAAAAGTATGGCAGAGGCAGAAGTTGGTGAGTTGGATGGAGATAGAAAGTGATGAAAGAGCTGAACCACTGTACATTTCTGTCATTGCCTTAGGTAAAAATGTGGGGTAGAGTCTCTTCCCCAGAGTTTAGAAGGACCTAAAGACCTGATAGCTGATCACCAAACCCACTACACTGGATAGAATGGAATATTTCCATATTTAATATGGAAAACAAAACAATGCACTATAAAATGGATGCATCTGACAACACATTTTTCTTGTGCAGAGGCTTCAATATCTTTTGAATTGTCAAGAAACATAGGGACCTATTGCTTTTACCTCTGCCCTGAGATTTCTGGGCAGAAAACTGTCAGATCATAGGAATCCTAGGACTATCCTTGTCGCTTATGAGCCCTTTGCGGTAAGAAAAAAGATTCTATCTTGTGCAAGTAGGACTCCTCCTTTGAGGCTTGTTAATTCTAAAATTGGGATCTCTTCAGATTACTCTTCATATCTCATGAAGAGCCATCAAAGCTTCACTAGAAAAAAAACAACAGATGTGGGACTTAAATTTGTTGTTATTCCCAGGGACATTTTGTTTGACCTTTGGTAATCAGAGAAACACCCAGAGAAAGCCGAGACTCAAATGCAACATAGGAAGTCAAAGGTCTCAGAAGATGCCCCAGAATCCTTACTTCAAGATTCAGTTTAGCAATAGACTAATACCTATGGACTTTTCTTTTCAAAGCTCACTTTTATGTGTAATCCCAACAACAAACTCTTTGCTTCACATTGCCTTGCTTGTACCCTCTCAGGTTTTTTCTATGTAGGATTCCTATTATTTTAATAATGGAAATTACTACATTTTGAGCCTAATTATTTCTTTATAAATATGCATATTTTGAGAGACAGATCCTCTAGCTTAATCATCTAGTATGAGCCAGATAGACTGATATTGATGCTGCCAGAGCAAAGTTTAACTTAATTATCTTCTTATCATTAGAACATCATTTTATACTGATTCATAATTTTAGTTTTCCTTGTTTGGCCTGTTTTATGAAGGTGAAGGCCATTGGCAAATCCGTGCATTGCAGGAGGTGTGGGAGTATTTTCACAGACTTCAATGGGCATCAAGTCCCAAATTGTAAAGTATTTTTCTTTAAAATTAGCTATTGGGTGTTTAGACTCTTTAAGCAGTTCTTAGAACAATAGGCCATATCCTCAGCTGATGCAAATCAGCATAGTTCCACTGATGATGCAGCTATGGATATTCACATCAGATGAAGATATGGCCCAATATTCAATTTCAGTAATGTATGATAACCCCTTACTAAATGGATATGTATATCTTAATTACAAATAGCTCTTTGCTTGCTGCTTTCTTCTCCCTCATTGACATACATATATTCATTTATTTTTTATATAATAGGTTTTATGAAGGAATGTAATGAACAATATTTTTAATGAAGGGCCAGATTCTGCTACCTATACTCGCATCAGCATTAAAATCTTAATTAATGAGATTCCTTTTAGAGTAAATCACTGCTTAACCTGAGTAAGGGTGGTAGAATTGGACACTAAATTTTGTTAATAGCCATCTTTTTGTAAACTTGTGAAAGAAGTTCAGCAATATGTCATTTCACATGATATGTATCCATTTGTAATCCTGTCATGAAATTGTTTTCTATATATTAGACACCAGCATATCTGCTATGGTTACACTTCAAAAACACTCAATAAAACAAAGGCTTATTAAAAAAAAGACCAAGAGGGCTGAAATAGAATAGGATAGAGACAGTGACTGAATCTTAGTAAGGATCACTACATTTAGAGGCAGAGGAATGTCTATTAGGTAAGAGTGAAACCGAGCAATCAAGATGCTGATACTCCAGCAAACTTTGCTGAGTAACTGAGAAGGATGGCAAGCTGTAAATATCAGGTGTATGACAGGGGTAAAGGAGGATGAGGGGTGACAGGGAAAGGAGTTTATATAAATGAAAAATACTTTTTCTAAAAAACTGTTTAAGAATGAGATAGCCAAGATTGAAACAGTAGCTGATGATGTAAACAGAGCGTAGGTGGGAAGGATTTTGAGAAAAGAGTGATGCTGGCATTCTTGACGGTACCGGAGAAGCTACCCATGAGCAATGGTTAGGAGGCAAGAGATGAGAAGGTATCAAACATCACCATAACTTCTTCTATCATCTTTAAGGTTCACATTTCTTTAAATGCAAAAAGAATTAGGTTCATTCAAGGTTGTACTAAACTATCCAGATAGTTTGCAAAGTTCAAATTCATTAAAATAGCAACGCCTGAGACTCTCTGAATGTAATTCAAACTGTTCCAAGCCTAGAGCAAAGCCATTTTAATACATTTAAGCAAATTGTACTTCAAAACTGTTATTAGCGCTGCCTAGCAACAGAACTAATTGCCTACCATAAACTCACTGCAAAACCTTAATAAATCAGGCTTTCATTTAACTACAAAAGAAATTCCTTTTCAACTAAAAACACCAAAAGCTTATGTCCATCAATAACACAACATAAAAGGCCTTTCTAGAATAGCTTGCTTTAGGTAACTCATTCATATTTGACTGCATATCATGGAGAAGGAATAACATTTATATCCAGCAAATAAGATGGTGCATGAGGCAAATCCAAATCTATTTGTTTACATTTAAAATCCATCTCAAGTATCAGAATTTAGCTGATATAATTTGATTGGTTTAATTCCCTTTGAAAGTATGTGGATTCAGACTTAGGTTGCAACTCTACAGCTCAAGTTTTAGTCAATATCAAGAGTCATACACAGTGCAGCAGGGGCAACTTACATATGTCACTTCAAGCTGATGAAGCAGCCCTTAACATTGCCATTTCAAGATTCAATCAGGTGTCCATTTTGTTTAGATAACAGGGGAAATCACAGTCAGTTCAATCTAGTTTACTTTGGGCACTGGGTAGACAAGTGCTTAGAGATAAAACAAAAAATTCAACTCCCAGCATTTTACTGCAGTGATAAAGAATATTCATTTTGAAAGGGTTTATTTATTGTAATATTTATCTGTCTACACTAAAATATTTAACTGTCTAAAGCTCAATTATTGGGCTGGATTTTAATATTCTCTGCAGCATTTTTACTTTTTATAATACTTTTTCATCATGGAAAGAGTTTTATAGGTATTTTTCCACATATTGCCCCTTTCTATTGCCCTCTAGAGATGTCTCCTGCATCCCACTTTTCTGGGACTGCCCCTTCCACAGTAAGTTTAAAGCCTCCTCCAGTCTTGGATCCACATCCTCAAGGAGAAACAAGTTTCTCAGTACCTGGTATCCTGCCATCACATCACTAGTTTTCTGATTCTGTTTCTTTAACCAAGGGAGACTGGACGGGACTTGTTTCAGATCATATTGTCCAGCTCTGTGTGAGAGAATGGTGATGTGTGGAATGAATGGAAGGTTGCTGAGTGATGCAAGATATTCTTACCCCAGAGACTGACTCAGCAGCACAGCCAGATTAGATAGTCCAGGTTTAAGGATAGAATCCAATTTTCCTTCACAGCAATGCAGGGCACACTGGCTCTGCACCATCCACAAATGACAGCATATTAAAAAAAAGGAATAACGCTGTAGGTTTTTTACAATATCTTATTATTTTATTTTATAGGCAATACATAGAGGTACATACAGGTCTCTGACACAAGAAACCTCAAATCTGAGATCTCAAATTGCCAGAAAAATTATGTATGTTTTAACTTCACACTCATGTGTAAATTGAAGTATTTGAGTGACTGTTTGCAGAATCAGGGTCTGTATGATGAACAGGACAAATAAGGACATTATAAATCCCAAGGAGGGGTGTGATGAAGGATGTGGATTACAGATATTTGATCCTGTAAATTTAAGCATCCCTATATGTAGGTGATTCAAAAAAAATGAATTATATATTATATATTTAAAATATATGCATGCATTTGTTGCAATAGGGCTTTTTATTGTGTATTGCAAAGCTTATATTAAAAACATTCTGAGTTAAGGCAAAGGTGGTTATTTATAGTGAAAAGAAATGTGGCAGGGTGGAGTTTCATCAGATATTTTCCCTCACATTTCACATTTTGACCTGTTTGATTATTCATTTAGCATTCCCAAGCCTTTTTATGGTATATGTAATCCCGTATGGGAACAGCTATCTACAGGTTTTGAATTTATTATCTCAAGCCGCACAAAAGGACTATAAGATAACCTCTTCCCCTACCATTCTGTCATGACTGATAGTGGCTTTAAACATTCTATTAAAGAAAAATAGTAGAGCTCTGCTGAATGAGACACAAGCTTTTTCTAAAGAGCATGTTGGTTTCCAACATACCAGAGGAGGGAGAGGGAGGGGAGAAGAGGAGAGTTAGGGGATGGGTTGAAATAGGATTGAAGGAAGAGTCACTGTACTTTGGAAAATCAGCTAACAAAGTATAAAATGTAAAAAGCAAAAATTCTAAAATGTGAAGTTATTTTAAGCCACGTAGTGCCTTGGAAGGCATTCCAACATGACTCTTGCTGACAGTGACTGAGACTGGACTAGCTATGAGCTTCCCTGCAGCTACAGTTGTCCTATATCATCTGCTTCAAGGTCAGCAGTGAGTGTCAAAAAGTACACAAGTCTCCTTCAAAAAATACACTCTTTTTTTTCTGACGTACTAGACACATTTTTTTATTCATCTCTCAGCAAGTGAGAGGGATGCTTATGCCAGGTGAAAATTGTTCAACAGCAGTGAAGGTCAAGAGCTGAACAGATTTGTTTTTTAAAAAATCTCAGCACCACCTTTGTAATCCACGGAGAGAAAAACAACGAGAATCAGAATGCTGTGAAAATTCATCCTACTACATTATTAATTTGCCCTCCTCCCCACCATTAACATACATACTAGTAACACCATCTTCAAATGGACTCCATGCACATGCCTCTAAGATAAACCTCTGGTTTCTGGGCAACAATCCTTGGGCTTTAAGCAGGAAATATGCATCTGTTTTGTAGGAGCTCTCCAGTAGGACAATTCTGATACCAGGCTGAATATTTGGTATTTCCACCTGAGGGACCAGCTCTGGCACCCCAAATTACCTTCATATTATAAGTCCTTTCCCACTCACATAAAAGGAGATCAATCTTATAATTGAAGGAATCAACAAAACAACACACAAAACGAGCAGGAAAATACAGAAAGAGGCATCTCAATTTGAATGGTTTTATATCAACTAACAAGAAACTGAAAATAATAGAAAATTGCAACAAAAAAGGTGTGGCTAAACTGCTCTATTGTAAGTAAATGAATAATAAAATCCACAATCCACACTCCCTAGTGAATGGATACACCTAAACAGTAATTCCCAATTCCTCTGAAGGGTTAGTGAAGAATACCGAGTAGCTTGTGGCTACAAACGCTTCCGTTTAAGAGCACAACTGTCAGCCATCTTGGAGATGGTGGGAACCAGGTGCTGAGGACTGTGGGACCTCAAGTCTTTTTTGAGGAAGGCAGGCTTGGGCATCTCTGTCCTGAGAAGCGAGTCTCTTCCTTTGATCTCTAGAGCTCCTCTGGAGGTCCGCACAGGGAGTAAGTAGGGCCCTGGGTCTCCGTGCCAGCAGCAGGATCAGGAGCTTGCAGTAAAATGTGAGCTCTGCCTAAGCCATTAATTCCCCTGAGTACTCTCCGGCTGACTTTTCCTATGTCTCCTACCTTTCCCCAGCACTTTAATCCCCCTGCCTTGGGGGAAAGTCCCTAGTTTCTGATTAATTCAGAATGTCCCTGGTGACCTCTCCCAGACACTCTTGGCTGATTTCTGAAGAGGGCGACTCATTGATATAGCAAATTAGAGCCACAAACTACTCCAAATCATATGATTTTGGATGAAATGATTGGTCTGGAGCCACTGCTACAAGTAGGACTGTATTTCATAGAATCATAGAAGATCCCATCCTCTTTGGAACCCCCCTTCAGGTAGTTGAAGGCTGCTACCAAATCCCCCCTCACTCGTCTCTTCTGCAGACTAAACAAGCCCAGTTCCCTGAGCCTCTCCTCGTAAGTCATGTGCCCCAGCCCCCTAATCATTTCCATTGCCCTCCGCTGGACTCTCTCCAATTTGTCCACATCCTTTCTGTAGTGGAGGGGGGGTGTGCAAAACTGGACACAATACTCCAGATGTGGCCTCACCAGTGCTGAATAAAGAGGAATAATCACTTCCCTCAATTTGCTGGCAACGCTCCTACTAATGCAGCCTAATATGCCATTAGACTTCTGACATCTACCTCTCCCCCCAGCTTAGTGTCATCTGAAAACTTCCTGAGGGTGCAATCCATCCTGTCATTCAGATCTTTAATGAAGATGTTGAACAAAACTGGCCCTAGGGCACTTTGCTTGGTACCGGCTGCCAACTAGATATCAAGTCGTTGATCACTACGCTTGAGCCAAACGATCTAGCCAGCTTTATATCCACTTTATAGTCCATTCATCCAATCCTTATTTCTTTAACTTGCTAGCAAGAATACTATGGGAGATCATATCAAAAGCTTTACTAAAGTCAGGTTATATCACAGAGCCATTTATCTCATCATAGAAGGCAATCAGGTTGATCAGGCATGACTTGTCCTTGGTGAATCCATGTTGACTGTTTCTGATCACCTTCCTCTCCTCCAAACGCTTCAAAGTGGATTTCTTTACAACCTGCTCCATGATTTTTCCGGGGATTGAGGTGAGGCTGACCCATCTGTAGTTCCCCGGATTCTCCTTCCCCCTTTTAAAGATGGGCACTATATTTGCCTTTTTCCCATCATCCTTTTCAAAGATAATGCTGAATGGCTCTTCAATCACATCAGCCAACTCTCTCAGCACCCTCGGATGCATTGCATCCAGCCCCATGTACTTGTGCACATCCAGCTTTTCTAAATAGTCCTTAACCTGTTCTTTCACCACCGAGGGCTACTCAATTCCTCCCCGTACTGTGCTGCCCAGTGCAGCAGTCTGGAAGCTGACCTTGTCTGTGAAGACCAAGGCAAAAAAAGCATTGAGTACTTCAGTTTTTCCACATCATCTGTCACTAGGTTGCCTCCCCCATTCAGTAAAGGTCCCACACTTTCCCTGACCACCTTGTTACTAACAAAACTGTTGAAACCCTTCTTGTTACCCTTCACAGCCCTTGCTAGCTGCAGCTCCAGTTTTGCTTTGGCCTTCCTGATTACACCCCTGCATGCTCAAGCAATATTTTTATACTCCTCCCTAGTCATCTGTCCAAGTTTCCACTTCCTTTTTGTGCTTAAGCTCACTGAAAATTTCTCTGTTCTCTGGTCACCTGCCATATTTGCTTTTCTTTCTGTACATCAGGATGGTTTGTTCCTGCGCCCTGAATAAGGCTTCTTTAAAATACAGCCAGTTCTTCTGGACTCCTTTCTCTCATTTTCCTGAGGGAGTCAAAGTCTGCTTTTCTGAAGTCCAAGGTCCATATTCTGCTGCTCTCCTTTCTTCCTCTTGTCAGGATCCTGAACTCGACCATCTCATGGTCACGGCTGCCAGGTTGCCACCCACTTATACATCCCCTACCAATTCTTCCCTGTTTGTGAGCAGCAGGTCAAGAGGAGCATGGCCTCTAGTTGGTTCCTCCAGCACTTTCACCAGGAAGTTGTCCCCAACACTCTCCAAAAACTTTCTGGATTGTCTGTGCACAGCTGTATTGCTCTCCCAGCAGATGTCAGGGTGATTGAAGTCCCCCATGAGAACCAGAGCCTGTGAACTGGAAACTTCTGTTAGTTGTCCGAAAAAAGCCTTGTCTACCTCATCCTCCTGGTCTGGTGGTCTATAGCGGATGGCTATCACGACATCACCCTTGTTGCTCTCACCTCTGAACTTAACCCAAAGACTCTCAATAGGCTTTTCTCCAGTTTCATACCGGAGCTCTGAGCAATCCTACTGCTCCCTTACACACAGTGCAACTCCTGCACCTTTTCTCCCCCACCTGTCCTTCCTGAACAGTTTATACCCATCCATGACAGTGCTCAGTCATATGAGTTACCCCACCAAGTATCTGTTATTCCAATCACATCATAGTTCCTTGACTGTGCCAGGACTTCCAATTCTTCCTGCTTGTTTCCCAGGCTTCTTGCATTCATGTACGGAAGATAACTTACCAATAGCCCTACTTTCTCAGTATGAATACGGAGGCCTCCCCTGTTGTACCCTCCTCCTTGTGTTTCGTCCAGGTATCCCACTTCCCCACTTACCTCAGGGCTTAGGTCTCCATCCCATAGCGAGCCTAGTTTAAAGCCCTACTCACTAGGTTAGCAAGCCGGCCTGCGAAGATGCTTTTCTCTCTCTTTGTTAGGTCGATCCCATTTCTTCACAGCAATGCTTCTTCCTGAACAACATCCCATGGTCGGAGAATCCAAAGCCCTCTCTCCAACACCGCCTGCACAACCATGCATTCCACAATTCGATGGTCGTTACCTGGGCCTTTTCCTTCAACAGGGAGGATGGACGAGAACATGACTTGCTCCTCAAACTCCTTTATCCTTCTTCTCAGAGCCACATAGTCTGCAGTGACCCATTCAAGGTCATTCTTGGCAGTATCATTGGTGCCCACATGGAAAAGTAGGAAGGGGTATCAGTCTGAGGGCTTGATGAGTCTCGGCAGACACTCCATCATATCCTGAATTCTAGGTCCAAGCAAGCAGCACACTTCTCGAGTTTCCCAGTCTGGACGGCTTATGTTTATATGGGCCTCCCATCAAAGCCAACTTCCCTGGGTCTCAAAGAAAGGCTACCAGGGTTCTCAAATGCAAGACAAACCTCACAGGGGTTCCAGTACCTTCCCATGTACCCCACCCCAATTCATTTAACCTAAACCAAGTTAATTTGACATAGTGACATTTAGGCATGGGAGAACATTTTGTTATGAAATAAAAGGTTTTCTAGAGTATTTCACTATGCTCCCACATTATCGTTCCTGTAATCAGAATCTCAGGTCACAAAAACATATACTGAGATTGAAGAGAGGTAATGAGATTTTGCTTAAGGAATATTGTATTTGTATTTTGTTTCCAGATTAGGGAAATGGAATATAAAACACAATGCTTTAAAAACAAAATCTCACCTCCCTTCAAATTACATTTGAGTCAGTGAAAATCCTTCTGACAGTTTATGAAAGCAGTGAAAAGTCTTCACAAAGTTAGAGAAAACTAAACGTACCTTCCCAAAAATCAGTTATTTCTATTTTCCCCTCAGGTATGTTGTAAAATCTGTCCACTAAAGATCATATCACAGGCTTGAGAAGTTTCTCTAATCCAAATTTCTGCCAATTTTCACTCAGAAACTTGGAATAAGCTCTTAGTACTTCCCTCTTGTTTATAGTAATCGATTCACTTTAGGACTCTTAATTATTTTTAATTCTCCTTGTTTTGGATACTGTATCTTCTAACTAGGCACCACACACGGTGGCTATTTTAAATATTTTCTAATAGAGCCTAAATTCCATCTTGTTATCTTTTTAATCTGATTTTCTTGAATCCTACTTTGGCATTGTGCATGGCCATGCTGATGACAAAAGAATCGGAGTAAATCTTTCTAGAGCCAGTCTCAAAATGAAAAGACTTTTCTAAGGACTGTTCAAGGCTGTTGCTGTACGTTGTTAGCAAAGATGTTACAGACTTTTGCACAAAAAGTCTCATTAGAACTCAGACTTCGGTGAACTCTTGGCTCGACTGGGATCGATTTCTGTTTCATTGTGTTGTGCTTAATTGAGGAAAGAGAAGAAGTCTCAGGCTATGTCTACACAACAGACCTTATAGCAGCACAGCAGTCTTGCTGCAGCTGCGCCTCTGTAAGGTCTCCCATGTAGCCACTCTACACTAGGGTGACCAGATGTCCTGATTTTACAGGGACAGTCCCGATTTTTGGGTCTTTTCTTATATAGGCTCCTAGTACCTCCCACCCACTTTCTCGATTTTTCACACTTGCTATCTGGTCACACTACTCTACACCGACAGAAGAGACCTCTCCCATCAGCATAATTAAACCACCCTTAATGAGTGATGATAGCTATGAGCATCTCCTGCCACCATAGCATTGTCCACACTGGCGCTTCTGTCGGTGAAACGTATGTCTGTCAGGGGAGTGTTTTTTTCACACCCCGACCAACAAAATTTTTACCAACAAAAGCGGTAGTGTAGACATAGCCTCTGATTAAACTAACAGAAGGTCTTTAATTTACATATTGTAATATCTGCTCAATTAAGAGGCCCCATTAGGTGACTTCTTTTTCTGATTAAGATGTATATCTGATAAAAGGGCTCAGTCCAACTCCCACTGAAATTAATGGGAGCCTATCCATCCACTTCAAAGGGAGTTAGTTCAGGCTAGCACAGAGGATGCCTTTTCATATGTGAAATGGTGCTCAGATGGATTTACTTTTTACAAGCAAACCTATAAGCTCAGTTTTGGGGTATGAAGACAGGTTGAGGAGTTTTGGGGATAGACATCCCGTAGTAGGGTTGAGGGGTGGGATTTATTTGTGAAGATTTTGGCATAAGAATATGATGGAGTGTCCACCCCACACAAGACTTGAAGGAGTTAAGGTGTACAGGTGGGCCAATTAACTACTCAGGCTGTACTCGGAGGAGGAACCAGGGAGCATGAATTGATTAAATGAGGCTCAGTTGGACAGAAACAAAAGAAGCTGGAGGTAGCTAGGTAACCTACAGTTACTCCCTAAAAGGAAGGAGTTTGGGCTGGCAAACCCAGAGAAGGGGGACAACCAGAAAGGTAGGAAAGGCAGCAAGATATGGGGTAGGGCAGACTTTGACTCCTGATGAGAGGGCCCCTGAGCTGGACCCCAGAGTAGAGGGTGGACCCAGATTCCCCTACCAGCCACTGGGGATGTGGCTCAGGGCAGATGGTAGACAGAAGTTCATGTTGGAAGACTGTTATACCCCTGAAGGGGAGGACCATAGTGACTTAGCTGAAAGGCCAAGTCACAAACAAGAAGCTGTAGCTCCTAGAGCGAGAGGGGTTGCAGGGTGAGAGAAGAAGATGGGTGGAGAGACTGCCAGAGGAGGGCACAGCACCTGGAAAGAGCTAACCCCAGAGTGACCAGGAGGAGGTACCAGTAGTGATGAGTGGAACCCATGACAAGGAGCAATTTATTTTAGTGGATATTATGAAGCTGTAAATTGCAGCGATCATAAACACACCCATAATAATCTAGATGGGCACTTACTTTTCCAGGATTGTAAATTGAAATAAATAAATAACAAAGACTTCAATGGTAGCAGAGGCCTGCTACCAACAAAGGCCCAGCGTGCTATTTCCAAAACTTCTGGCAAAATGCAATTGAACTACAGACGTATAATGGAACCAAGTTTCTGAAAAGTCTGGTGATCCTGCCGGCCTGAAGAGAGTTAATTTTAAGGAACATTTGAAATGTCCTGGAAGGGGACATTAAACCATGTTTGCTGTAGATTTCATTTAGCAGAGAGAAAACACCAACAGCTTCTTAGTATCATGAAGATCGTAGATGAGTACCACTTCCAGGGGTCCTAACTCATCAGAATAGCCATCTCAAGGAAGCAGCATTGTGGCATTCTCAATGTCTCATTGGGCTTAATTCAGTTCCATAGGAAAGGTCTCAATCAAGTGGGATTTCCCAGTCTACTGCATCCTCGATAAGGCTTTGGGTAAAATTTTCAAAAGAATGAAAGTGAGTCTAAGTCCTGTTTACATTTTTAAAGTATTTAGGCACCTAAAGATTCAGGTTCCAATGGAAGATGAGCACTTAGGTGCTTCTGTAAATCCCACTAGGTGCTTACCTGGATTTTTAGGACCTATATACCTTTAAAAATCTGGCCCTTAGGCACTTCTGTAAATGTTACCATTTGTCCATGGGGGAGGGATAGCTCAGTGGTTTGAGTATTGGCCTGCTAAACCCAGGGTTGTGAGTTCAATCCTTGAGGGGGCCACTTAAGGATCTGGGGCAAAAATTGGTCCTGCTAGTGAAGGCAGGGGGCTGGACTCAATGACCTCAAGGTCCCTTCCAGTTCTAGGAGATTGGTATATCTCCAATTATTACTAGGAATAGTCCCTGTACAGAAACTGGTAATAAGTAATTGGTGTAGTTGTACCAGTGCTGACTCCTATGCGTAGAAAAGTATGTGGAGTATGATATACCTATAGTAGCAAATTGTAAGAGTGAAGGGTAGAGCTCCTCATTTCCAATAGTTCTTGGTCTTCTCTCTCTTTAATTCAGTTATCAGCTACATTGTCTTATATTTCTCTCTCAAGGGGAGAATAGATTATGCAAAATACTGCATACAGAGACAGGCATAAATATAAACTGCCAATTAACCAGGAGGCCATTCCAGCACACATACCCAACCAGTGCACACTCCTCTTTCTAGACATAGTTGCTAAATGCTGCTTCTCTTTGCACATATCCTGTCTCCAACTGATCTGACTTAATTCTAACCATAGCTAGTTTTTTGTGCATCAGGTTAATGTAACCCACCATTGTGAATGCCCATGCTCTTGAATGAAGAACTAACTTGAATACTGAATATGTTAAAAAATGCCAAGAAAACCAAGCAAATTAGTGAATAGATGTGAGGGGAAACCTTGGTATCTCAGAGTCTTGCTCCACCTGGCTAAGCTCTTTTAACTATTTACCCACTGGTTGGACCACTGAAATCTTTCATTTGTCTGAGAATTGTAGTATAAAGTGATTATAATTGGTAAAATGTAGTGCGTTTTTTCACTTCTGCACTTCCACAGCCTGCAATACTTAAGCGTCATAGTTTTACCCATCCAATATTTGAGAAGGAATTTTTGCAATTTTCCCACTCTTAGACCCAGATCTGGGTACAACACTCACTCCATGATAACCGCTTATTACCATGCAGGTCTGACTGGACATGGGGAACTCTTCAGGAGCTTGTGACAAATCTTATAGTGATGGACAGACTTAAAACAAGTAGATTTGTTTAATAAATGGAACAGAGCATTAGAGAAAATGATTTCAAAACAATAAACAGCCTTGACTCATCTAATCTTATACTTCACTACCAGCTAAGATAGACAGACTTCCCTCTTGAGTTATGGGAACAGAACAGATCTACCAGATGTTCTTTTAGCAAGCCTAGGAGCTTGTAGAACCCAGCCTGATCTCAGCTTGCCTTCTAGAGATTATGTTCCCTAAACCATTTCCTCCCCTCACCCCGGTCAAGGATTCTCCAAGCCTTACCCTCCCTGTGTGAACCTGAGCTCAGTATCCTATATCTCAATGGCTTTTGTTACAGGGCCTACGTGTGAAGCCTTCCTTTGCCTGAGGGTGTGTCTTCACTGCGCAGTTAACCAGGGTATCTAGCACCTAGATCTGATTATCCACGTTAGCCTTAGCCCAGATTTGAGTGTTCCCACTGCATAGCCACATTACTGTCCTCACTGTTTCTTCAATTACCCACATACGTTTGTGGGGCATAGCCCACAACTCTGAGATGTTCTGAGTTTCTTTCCCAGTTAATTGTATTAATAGTGGGACTGTGGGAGGAATTGTAGGAAGGGCATTGGAGGACTAAGAACTTGAGTGATTTTTTTTTCCTGCATCCTCACTGCAAAGTAGGTGGGTTCCTGCCCGAATGAAAGCAGCACCCAGGTTCCAACCTATACCCCCAGCCAGGTAAGCTAGCCCAGACTTAAAGCACCTCCAAATCTGGGTCCGAAGTTTTTGTGTATAGATGGTAGGGGGGTTGGGGTTAAAACCCCCATAAGACCACAGGTTAACTCTGTAGTGAAGACATACACTGAGCCTGTCTACAGCAGAGGTCAGCAACCTTTCAGAAGTGGTGTGCCGAGTCTTCATTTATTCACTCTGATTTAAGGTTTCATGTGCCAGTAATACATTTTAACATTTTTAGAAGGTCTCTTTCTATAAGTCTATAATATATAACTAAACTATTGTTGTATGTAAAGTAAATAAGGGTTTTAAAATGTTTAAGAAGCTTCATTTAAAATTAAATTAAACTGCAGAGCCCCCTGGACTGGTGGCCAGGACCTGGGCAGTGTGAGTGCCACTGAAAATCAGCTCATGTGCCGTCTTCGGCACCCGTGCCATAGGTTGCCTACCCCTGATCTAGAATATTCCCCTGTGATGGCTGCTCCACCGTTTGGCGGTTAGACCTATTCAGCCGTACTAGCTTGTAATCCCACTTCTTGCCTCTGGGGGGGAGAGTGCTGAAAGTGGCTACTCCCCTGACATTCCAACACACTGCCCAAAGAATCCTATACACATTTTGGGATGTAGATCAATATTCAAGATCAATCACCCACATTCATTACCTTATTGCTGCTAAACCCTTCTGCTGAGAGAATGCCTTTAATCATCAAAGCACAACAACTAACTTGGTAGTGCTGTGAATGGGGGCCCACCCAAGTTCTAACTAGTGAGGATGCAATTTTGGCCTCCTGATCCTAACATCCTACTCACTCTGGCTGTGTAAACATTGGCACCATTGTGCTTGCAAATGGACCATACCAGTCAGTGCTTCACTCTGTCCCTGGGCTCAGGCAGAGGCAACCGAGCACACCAATCAGATAGAATGGGGAATACTGAGCAAGCACTTCCATAGTGGGTGGGGGAATGAAGGGGTGAAGAGAGAAAATACCACAGGTAATGTTCTAGGGAAGGGAGGAGAGAAGAAGCCTCTCATTAGGAATGGGAAGTGAGGAAATGCCTGAGGGTTGGAAGGCAGGGAATGAGTTTCTGCTTCATTTTTCCCCTCTCATCCCAGGCAGTTAGTGTCAGATCCTCTCTCACTTCTAAGTCCAGTAGATTCAAATTTTAAAACCGAAAATGCCCTTAGGGACAAAAGTGCCATGATCTATCTGACATTGAGGCCACACCGACACGTACCCCATGCATCACTGATCTTGATTTTTGCCAGCAATGTATTTACTGTTCTTTCCCCCACCTATTTGAACAAGATGTAACTGTTTTATTTGCCATCTGTGAGCTCCATATGGTCACAGCTAATAAAAGCAAGAAGTAGGTTCAAAAGGTGACACCACTAAGTAACCATAGTTTCATTGAGTACCCAGGCTACTGCTCACAGACTATCCTCCTTGTTACTAAACATCAAGATAGATTGTGTCTTGTAATATCTGAAGTCCACATTGTATGTGATTTCTGGAAACATTTGGGCTCTCAAATTACTACTCCAATTAAATTTGTTAAAATGATGTCCAGAGTCTAAATTCCTCCTGGATCTTTTTTGCTTAGATGTGGACCATTCATAACACCATTTCTTTATCACTACTCAGCGTTTCATAAACAGAGCGTCCCCACAGTTCAGTATCAACTGGCCCTGTCAGCAGCAAAAGGAAACTGACATTTCATTACTTTTTTTAACCCTACATAGTTTGATTCCTTTATGCATAAGACATTGCACAGATCTCTGGTTCCTGAGCTCATTTATGAATTTTTCATCTAAGAATGACAAGTATTGAATGAATGGAAATTGCCCTGGTGTGTTCTCAGGCGCCACACATTCTGACATATTTCTGAATGCTTTGTGTGGCGTGAACAAGAAAGAAACTGCTGTCCTTCCCACTGTATTACCCTCTCACTTGTCTTTCTCAGGGCTTGTCTACATGGGGAATTTGACTGGAATAGTTATTACAGAATATCTCCCTGTGTGGACACTCTGTTTCAGAACAAAAGTCTCTTTATTCCAGAATAATTAGTCCACTTCTAAAATGGAGTAATAGTTCTAGAATAAATTATTTTTATCTCAGAATAATGTCCACATGGGGAGCTATGCCAGAATAGTTATGGCAGAACAACTCATTCTGCAATGGCTAGTCCAGTCAATTTCCCCATCCATTGATAACCTTCCCATCTAGTTGAGGATAAAAATATTTTTAGGCCTATATCTGCAGCAAGGAGGCCTTTAAACACTGTGCATTCTGCCTTTCTTAAAGGATGTCCTAGGCTGCTACCAGAATCACATCTGTCAAGGTGTTCCTGTGGAGCTCTCTGAGGAAGTTGCTTTCTCTGAAAGTTCTTGAAAGAAGATGATAAGCTGTGCTGTTGGTATAGTTTTAATTTTCCAGGACCAAATTGTGCCCTCACTTACTGCCATGGAATCCCATTGGATCCCTCACAGCCATTGGTGGAACCCTTTGGAACCAATGGCGTTCTTAGTTCCATCAGTGTAGCTGAAGGCAGAAATGAATGCCAGTGTTACATTGTTGTGGTGCTTCTATTATATACATGACTTGCTGTTTTTATTATAAGTTAAATCGCCTAGCGCCTATGACAGGGTGTGGTTATAAAATATTTTAAATCAAAATAAATAAATGTATTGCTTTTTTACTGTTGTCTAAAATATGTAATTCAAATGAGAGGTGAATATGCAATAGCTAATTGTGGCCCTGGTATTCTTTATAATGAAGTTTGAGTAATTAATTGGCTGGTGACTGCATACTTATTATTTAGTATGAGATTTGTATTCTAATTAAACAAAACATCAATCACTGTTTCCTCAGGATAGCTGTTATGGCTTTCAACTGTTTCCCTATGACTGTTTGCACATTTTGTGGAAGATTTTTTCCATTTTGGATTAAAGTTTTCATTATCAGTGTAGATTGTTTATACAAGAGAGGCCAGACTCTGCTGTGACCTACATGATACAACACAAACGACTACTAAAAGTATTTCCCCCCTTATAATAAAACTCTGCATGTATAAAAAGCATGCTGCAAATGTGCCATTGTTAATGACATTGGGAACTTTTTGTCCATTTGTTCATCTATAAGGATTTTATACAACACCCATCATTGTGGAATATAGAACACAAAGGCCTCAGTTTCTTCTTCTCTGGCCCTATCCAGAAGTAGGTAGGTTTATTTTAGGATATATTTCTTATTTGTAGGGCCCTACCAATTTCACGGTCATAGGATTTTAAAAATTGTAAATTTCATTATTTCAGCTATTTAAATCTGAAATTTCATGTTGGTGTAATAGTAGGGGGTCCTAAGCCAAAAAGGAGTTGTGTGGGGGGTTGCAAGGTTATTGTAGTGGGGGGGTTGTGGTACTGCTACCCTTACTTCTGCACTGCTGCTGGTGGCGGCACTGCCTTCAGAGCTGGGCAGAAGGAAAGCGGTGGCTGCTGAAGGCAGAACCACCACCAGCAGAGAAGTAGGCAATGCCATACTATGACATCCTACCTTTACTTCTGCGCTGCTGCCTGCAGAGCTGGGCACTCAATCAGCAGCCACCACTCTCCGGTCACCCAGCTATAAAGGCAGCGCAGAAGTAAGGGTACCAATACCATGACTCCCTAAAATAACCTTGCAACCTCCCTGCAACTCTCTTTTGGGTCAGGACACCCAATTTGAGAAACACTGGTCTCCCTCATGTAATCTGTATAGTATAGGGTAAAAGCACACAAGACCAGATTTCACAGAGGGAAACCAAATTTCACGGTCCATGATACATTTTTCATGGCTGTGAATTTGGTGGGACCCTACTTATTTGGGCTTGTATTCTTGTTCTCTCTTGTTCCTCAGGAGGTTATGGTCATGGAACAAGAGGTAGTATTTGAGACAGCTTGGCTTTAGCCCATTTAAAGCCTTGAAGACCAAAACTAAGACTGTATCCAAGGAGCAGCCAGTGCTGCTGAAGTGCTCCTATTGACCTGTGTTTGTCATCAGAGAAACGACTCCACCTGTATTTCCTTTAGCTTGCCTGGACTGTGCATAGTGTGCTACAATAAGGTCTGAAAGTCACTAATAAATGGATAACCAGAGCCAGGTCTGCGTATGACAGGATGGCTCTTCATCTTCTGGCCAGCCACAGGTAGGAGAAGGCTTTTCCTGCTGATTTTGCCATATGAGAGTCTAGTATCACAGAGATGTCCAGGAGCACAGCAACTCAAAGCTGTTTTGGTGATGGTGGAGCAGATGCCCACTATAAAAGCAATGGGATGGTGTTGAAAACTTCTTCAAATGTCTATCCAGTAGCATCACTTCTGTCTTTCCATACTGAGCTCCATACAGTTGCTCTTCATGCAGGAAGTGATCTCATCCAAGCATGACAATAGCTGGGGAATGGCAGAATTTGCATTTGCAGTAAATGAAATATATAGCAGAGTATCCTCTGAGTAATGCTGGCATTTAAGTACATAGCATATGTGTACTAGCCAGCCTCCCCAGGGACATTCAGGAGACACTGCTGCCAGCACTCTGAGCCCTGTATGACCATGCTGGGATGGAAAGAGAATCGCATGTCCTTTTCCACCTCAGAGCATGTCAATGAAGTACAAGCCCAAGTTTACCCCTTGGTAAAATAAACCCCAAAGTCTCTATATCAGCTGGAGCAAGTAAAAAAGTTCCATGGTGGTTTATCAAATGCAAAGGAGGATATTCTTATCTCAATGGATAGATATTATAAGTCATGGCAGTTACAAAAGCTACAGTAGAAATATGGCACCATGGTTACTATCTGTATAGGAATGACTCTTATGGGTGATCTGGAGATTATGCTAACAATAACCAACCATCTATTTCAGGACACACAGCACACAGGCCTAATCAGTCTAACACCACATACTAAAAAAAACAACAACATGGCAACAAGTAACTTATTTATGGATACATATGGAGCTAAGATATAGGAAACTCCTTATTCATTCTTTTCCCTCATTTTCCCTCATAGACAATGGCTCGATGACTAGTTGGCAGCCGGTACCAATCGGATTGCCTCAGGGATCGGTCCTGGGGCTGGTTTTGTTCATCATCTTTATTAATGATCTGGATGGGATGAATTGCACCCTCAGCAAGTTCGCAGATGACACTAAGCTGTGGGGAGAGGTAGATATGCTGGAAGGTAGGGATAGGGTCCAGAGTGACCTAGACAAATTGGAGGATTGGGCCAAAACAAATCTGATGAGGTTCAACAAGGACAAGCGCAGAGTCCTGCACTTAGGAAGGAAGAATCCCATGCACCACTACAGACTGGGGATTGACCGGCTAAGCAGCAGTTCTGCAGAAAAGGACTTGGGGATTACAGTGGATGAGAAGCTGGACATGAGTCAGCAGTGTGCCCTTGTTGCCAGAAAGGCCAACGGCATATTGGGCTGTATTAGTAGGAGTACTGCCAGCAGATTGAGGGGAGTGATTATTCCCATCTATTCGGCACTGGTGAGGCCACACCTGGAGTATTGTGTCCAGTTTTGGTTCCCACACTACAAAAGGGATGTGGACAAATTGAAGAGAGTCCAGCAGAGGGCAACGAAAATGATTAGGGGGCTGGGGCACATGACTTATTAGTAGAGGCTGAGGGAACTGGGCTTATTTAATCTGCAGAAGAGAAGAGTGAGGGGGAATTTGACAGCAGCCTTCAACTACCTGAAGGGGGGTTCCAAAGAGGATGGAGCTCGGCTGTTCTCAGTGGTGGCAGATGACAGAACAAGGAGCAATGGTCTCAAGTTGCAGTGGGGGAGGTCTAGGGTGGATATTAGGAAATACTATTTCACAAGGAGAGTGGTGAAGCACTGTAATGGGTTACCTAGGGAGATGGTGGAATCTCCATCCTTAGAGGTTTTTAGGCCCGGTTTGACAAAGCCCTGGCTGGGATGATGTAGTTGCTGTTGGTCCTGCTTTGAGCAGGAGATTGGACTAGATGACCTTCCAACCCTAACATTCTATGATTCTATGATTTTTTTTCTAAAGAAGCAAAGTCTAGTTTTCATGAAAATAAATCCAGATCTGAATTAGATAATGCATCTTGTCTAAACTATGTCATTTTAAAATCTTTCCTTCCTCTCTTTATTATTATTATTAATAATGTTTCATTGTTTTTCTTCTACACTCATTAAAGAATAAGGAAGCTCGCAGGACACTAATTTACAAGTCAATATTTCCCTGTATATGACCTGAGGTTGGTGAAATACATTTGTATTATCTTCTCTATTTTAAAGGTAGTCTGTAATGGTAGTGAGTTTTACTTAAAACTCTCAATTTGTTGTAATTCAAATGAATCACTACATTGTTAACACATGGAGCCCCAATCCTGCTGTCATGTGTGCTTTTTCATAGAATCATTCATGAATTAATTCCATTGCCTTCAAGCTAATCCTATAAAGGTGCTGAGTGTGCTCAATTCCTGTTGATGTAAAGTGGATTTAGGGCAGGAAAAGTAAAAAGAGCCTAATGAGATGAGAGGCAGAAGAGGTTGGGGAGGAAGGAGCCAGAAGGAACATTAGAAGAGAGGAGAGATCAAAACACAATGAAGGAAAGAGGATGGATTAAAGAGAAGGAAAGGGGGAACAAGAGACAGTAAGAGGAATACATGCAATTGGCAGGAAATAAATTGGGCAAAGTGAAAGGGATAGTAAGAGAGCAAAATACTATGGTAAAACTAAACAAATTAATGTGTGTGATATTCCAATAATCTGATTACTGCCATTGGGGTATAGTACTAATATGTAAACAGACTGGAAGGATCTATTACCCTGAAACGTTAAGAACTGTTTCTACCTCCATTCATTTTTAATCAAATGAACCAAAGTGTTTTGAAGTATCTGAAGTACCTGATTGCTTATATACAAAGAAATGAAGTAGCTGTTATGTGCGAGGCTCACTTCACACACTGCTATAAGAATTTTCATTATTACCACTTCATCTGGGGAAGAAATGTCCCATAAGGTTGGTCAGGGCACTAAAACTAACTCTCTTTTGCTTGTTGAATAGTGATTGTGGATTTTATTCTCCGCTGTCTTGCACCTTGTGTTTGCATTTACCACTGTGCAAAGTGAGTGTAAAATGCTACTATTCTGATTTGGTAATAATTTATATTCACTTTCACCAGGGCAGTCTGCAAAATATCTTTGATGCCTGTATACAAATGCAAAGAGTATGAGGAACAAGTAGGATGAACTGGAAGTCATGGTATATGAAGAAAATTATGAGCTACTTCACATTACAGAGACTTGGTGGGACAACTCCCATGACTGGAGTACCAGCATTGAGGGTGATAGCTTGTTCCGAAAGGATAAGTATGAGGAAAAAAGGTGTTGCACTGTACATCAAGAATGTATATACTTGCTCTGAGGTCCAAGAGGAAGTGTGACAGACCTATTGAGAGTTTCTGGGTGAGGCTAAAAAGGGAAAAGAACAGTAGAATTGTTATTTGGAGGTCTATTACAGACCACCAAATCAGGAAGGTGGAGTGGATGAGTCATTCTACAAGTGGGTAACAAGATTAGCTAACATACATGAGATAGTATTAATGGGGGATTTTAACTTCCCTGAAATCTGTTGGAAGACTATTACAGCAAAACATAATATGTCCTGCAAATTCTTAGTATGTGTAGGGGATAACTTTCTGATTCAGCAAGTTGAGGAAACAATTAGGGGATCACCTATTTTGGATCTGGTTTTGACCAACAGGGATGAATTAATTGCAAACATGAAGGTGATCAGGAACTTTGGAGGAAGTGATCATGATCTGATAGAATTCAAGATCCTATGGAAAGGAGGACATGAGAACAGCAAAACAAGGACTCTGGACTCCAGAAAGGCAGATTTCAACCAACTCATGGAAATAGTAGGCAAGGTCCCATGGAAAGACCAATTAGAAAAGGAGTTGAAGGGGGCTAGCAGTTCCTAAATGATGTAATATTAGAGGCTCAACATCAAGCTAGTCTGATGCAGAGGAAAGATAAGAAGAGCCACAGAAGGCTAATATGGCTGCACAAGGAGCTTTGGATACATACAGAAAATAGAAGGAGGGGCATGTCACTAAGGAAGTATACATGGGAACAGCACAAGTGTGTAGGGACAAAATCAGGAAATCCATGGCAAAGAATGAGTTACAGCTGGCAAGGAATGTTAGAGATCATGAAAAAGGGGTCTTCAAATATGTCAGACAAAAAAAAAGAAAGATTAAGGATGGTGTGGGACCTCTGCTCAATGGAGAAGGTGAGCTGGTAATGGAAGATGACAGGAAGACAGAGCCGCTCAATGCCTACTTTGCTTCTGTCTTTTCACAAAAAATAACATGTGACTGGATGACTAGTGAAGTTACCACAGACAATAAAGGAGAAGGGCTGCAAATCAGGATAAATAAAGAACATGTCAGATCTTCTGACCAATTTGAATAAATCCAAGTCAGTGGGGTGTGATGCTATGCACCCAAGGGTACTGAAGGAATTAGCAGAAGAAATCTCAGAGCCACTGGCAATAATATTTGCAAATTCATGGATGACAAGGGAGTTCCCAGAAGACTGGAAAAGGGCTAAGTTAAAGCCCATCTTTAAAAAGGGGGGGGGGAGGAGGAGCTGGGGAACTATAGACCAGTCAGCCTGACCTCAATACTTGGGAAGCTATTAGAGCAATGTATAAAACATTCAATTTGTGAATACCAGGAGGATGAAGGCCTAATCACTAGCAGCCAGCATTGATTTACCAAGAACAAATCATGCCAAACCAGCTTAATTTCCTTCTTTGACAGGGTAACTGGTTTGGTGGATAGGGGGAATGCAGTGGATATAATATACCTGGACTTTAGCAAGGCTTTTGACACAGTACCACATGACATTCTGATAAGTAAGCTGGAGAAATGCAGGTTTGCTGGAACTACAACTAATTGGATACATAATTGGTTAAACAACTGTAAACAGAGTAATTATTAATGGAATGTGTCAGATTGGAGGAAGGTCCCAAGTGGGGTTCCACAGGGAGCTGTTTTGGGTGTGGTGTTTATTAATTTCTTTATTAATTACCAATATGTATGAATAGAGAGCATAGTGATCAGGTTTACAAATGACATAAAGTGGGGTTGCCAATACTTTGGAGGAGTGAGCTAAAATTCAGAGAGATTGACAACTGGGCTATAGACTACAAAATGAAATTCAACAAAGACAAATGTCAGGTGCTACAGTTAGGGAAGAAAAACCAAATGTGTAAGTACAGAATGGGGGGTAACCGGCTTAGCAGCAGCACTGCTGAGAAGGATCTGGGAGTTGTGGTGAATCACAACCACAAAATGAGTCAGCAATGCGATGCTGTTGCAAAAAAAAAATGCAATTTTAGATTGTATTAACAGAGACATTGAGGGAGGACATGACAGTGGTCTTCAAATATTTGAAAGGCTGCCATAAAAAAGATGAGGAAAAGTTGGCAAAAGGCAGGACAAGAGGCAACAGGTTCAAATTACAGCATAGCAGATTTAGATTGAATCTCAGGATAAACTTCCTAACTGTAAGAACAGTAGGACAATGGACCAGACTGCCTAAGGAAGTCATGGAAGCTTCTTCACTGGAGGTTTTCCAAAAGAGGCTGGATAGCCATCGTCTTGGATGGTTTAGACCAGGGGTGGGCAAACTTTTTGGCCCAAGGGCCACATCTGGATATGGAAATTGTATGGCAAGCCATAAATGCTCACAAAATTGGGGGTTGAGGTGCGGAAGGGGGTGAGGACTCTGGGGTGGGGCCAGAAAAGAGGAGTTCAGGGTGTGGGAGTGGGGTCCAGACTGGGGTGGGGGGGGTGAGGGCTCCAGCTGCGGATGCGGGCTCTGGCATGGGGCTGGGGATGAGGGCTTGGGGGTGCAGGAGGGTGCTCTGGGCTGGGACCAAGGGGCTCAGAGGCCAGGAGGGGGATCAGGGCTAGGGCAAGGAGTTGGGGCACAGGAGAGGGTCAGGGGTGCTTACCTCAAGCAGCTCTCGGGCTGTGCTTACCTCAAGCAGCTCCCAGAAGCAGTGGCATGTCTCCCCGCCCCTGTCTCCTATGCAGAGGTATGGCCAGATGGCTCTGCGCACTGCCCCATCCACAGGTGCTGCCCCTGCAGCTCCCATTGGACACAGTTCCAGGGCTGCAGGGGTGGCACTTGGGGTGGGGGCAGTGTGCTGAGGGGGGACATGCTGCTGCTTCCAGGAGCGGCATGGAGTGGGGCAAGCCCCTGACCCTGCTCCCCGGGGGGAGCTTGAGGGCCGGATTAAAACATCTGAAGGGCCGGATGAGGCCCCCGGGCCATAGTTTGCCCGCCCCTGGTTTAGACCGAACAAATCCTGCATTTTAGCAGAGGATTAGACTAGATGACACTTGCAGCCCCTTCTAATCCTATGGTTCTATGATTCTAGGTGTACATAGCAAAATAAGGTGCAGGTCACTGGATAATGTATCTTTCTCATCCATCTCAGTAAGCAGCAACAGATTACTTCAAGTAATTTGACATATTATTGATTATTTTCCCAGAGAAGTAAGAGATTTCCCATTACTCCTGCATCACATATGTGAATTTTTTCATGATGCTGTGGCCAGACTGGATACCAACAACCATTGTTGCTAAGAATAGGAATGACAGCATTACACGCGAGAGTAACTACAGTTAATCCTTGGTACTTTGGAGCCTGAAAAGTAACTAAATTACTCAGCATTATTCTTTAAAAAAAAAAAAACAGTGCTATAGCCACTTCAGAAGGAATCTAGCCCTGCCAACTAGCTCCATTGCACCAGTCATGCCAGCCCTGATGCTCTCTTTGCCTTTTACAAATGTCCATAGGCTGGATAAGCATTTTGCAGTCTATTCTGAATAAGGAGCAGCACATAACTATGCTGTCCAGGAGCAGAGTAGGGACTGAATAGTGTCTCTGAAAGTCACAGTAGTAAATAAGGGGACAGGAGTCCTTATACCCCCTTAGATCCCTGTTTGGGAGCATAGACAGCATTCCCAACAGGCCTTAGATGCTTTATTCCACGCTTTCCCTTAAACTTGTAACATGCTATCCTAACTTGCTCATCAAGCCAACTTCCTCACCTGATTAAAATTCACTTCTACCAAATAAGAAACAATTTTTTTTTAAATTAACATGTTAAAATACGTAAAACACTTAATCCCAGCTATCAAGATGCAGACATGCCTTCCTGAGAGACCACATGATCTTATTATCACCTTTGTCCCATCTCTATCTCTTTTGCTTGCTGTGCAGGTTAAATGTAGATTGTGTACTCTTTAGGGCAAGAGCCATGTATTGACTGGCTTTCTGAGGCCCGCAACACACTCCTTGTCTCTCCAAATGTAATAAGTATAATCAACTACAATGAGGGTCTGCAGCTGCACCTGCCCAGTCATCAGGCAATGTGAGCACAGCTGGGCCATAGCAGAACCACCTGATCAGATAAGGCTTGCGCTTAAGCCCAGCAGCTGCTCAATGCATGCTTCTGTGGATTCTCTGTCTCTCTGTGCTTGCTTTGCTATCAGCCCTACTCTTGCTTCTGCACTGCTCCATCTTATGCCTTGCCCTGCACCCAGCCCAGACCCTGCTCTGCACCAGCTTTGTTAAGTCCTGTCCTAACCCTGCTTCTGCCTTGGAACCAGCCCGGCTTCTATCTTCAGATAACCCGGTTCTGACCCTTGGCTCTAATTCCTGGCTTTTACTCTGTCTCAATCCTTGGCTCTGGCATGTGGACACTGACTACGATTCTGATCCTTGGCCCTGGTTTTGACTCTGCTTTGACCTTGGGCTTTGGCATTTGGACTCTGAGCACTTGGCTTGACTGCCTACAAACCAGTCTTCTGACAGTAGCCTGATGAGCCTGGGTCTTTAATTCCAAGCCCATGCTCTAATCAAGCAGAGTTTTTATCCTAAATCACTCTAAATCAGGCACAGCAGTGACTTGAATCTGGCTCTCATATATCCCACCAGGCAGAAGGGATAGTCTTTTACTCTCAAGAGACCTTCATCAAATTGATCTCTTCATGAAACGTTTTGGCTTCAATTAAAAGAAAAGTTGAAATGTTCTGGCCAGTTCTAATAATCATATTCACTATATGCTTTTGTATTAATAATTAATTTTGAAGATATTATCTACTTCCTGATATTCCATGACTAGAAAGAGAGGCTACCTTAATGCATTAAAGGTTTGTAGTGAGTTAGTATTTGCAGTGTTGGTGTAGCTGTGTTGCTTCCAGGATATTAAAAGAAAAATTTAGCTCTGTGAAACCTGAATACTTGTTCCCTCCACCAACAGAAATTGGCCCAATAAAAGATATTACCTCACCCACCTTGTCTCTGTTGTGAATTAGACACTTAGGTCTATTGATAGCTAATGGAGATTCTTCTTTAACGCAGGTGATGGAGCTGTTCTTATGGATTCTGGACTCCTTAGTTCAAATCTCTAGAGAGAGAGAGATTTTCCACAGCTATATATCCTGTTTATAATGAGTCAATAAAATAGAAGTAGGTAGTGCTGGTGTCAGTTTTCTCTGAATCATTTGTTCTTGAGTTTTAAATTCCATCCATGTTACTGTAATCAGTTGGTTCCATTTCATTCACCATATTATGAGCGCAGAGAAAATACTGATAGGTCTGTGGTTGAGATTGAGTCAGTTAGATGCAAAAAGCAAGGTGCTTGTCATAGTGGGATTATAGCTTTATAAACTTTTTCAGATAACGCTGATGTAGAAATTATCATGCTTTTGAAATTAAAAAGATAAGGTGTTTTGGATCCAAAAAGGCAACAATATCCTTTTTCTTCTAAATGAAGGGAAACATGTAATGCAACGAATCGGTCAGGAAACCAGAATGTATTTACATGATTTAAAATATATGTTGGACTAGAATTATGTTATACCAGGGGCTGGACTTTTTTATTAACATTGCACAGAGTTGTGTGGGGAGAGCAGATGAAATACATGCACCCAAGAGGAAAATGGACAGGTTTTGACCTGCCCTGGGCCTATTGGTGGTTGCTTTGACAATAGTTTCCTTTCAGGTAACAAGCATCATGTACTATTTCCCAATATTGTTGAGTTAGGACATGATCCAAATCCTATTGAATTCAATGGAAGGACTACCACCTGCTTCAAATGGTTTTGGATCAGGCCCTTAGGGTGGGATTCACAAAAGTATTTAGGTACATAACTCCCACTGAAATCAATGGGAGCTAGGCAACCAGCTTAGGAATGCCAGGCATCTGGTTTCTGACCGGAACGCCAGGTAAAAAAGGGACCCTGGCACTGCTGACTGGGCCTTTAAAAGTCCGGTTGGCGGCACAGCAGGGCTAAGGCAAGCTTCCTGCCCTGGCTCTGCGTGGCTCCCAGAAGTGGCTCGCATGTCCCTGTGGGACCCTAGGCACGGGGTGGCCAGGGAAGCTCCGTGTACTGTCCTCACCTTGAGCGCTAGCTCCACAGCTCCCATTAGCCGGGAATTACGGCCAATGGGAGCTGTGGGGGCGGTGCCTGGAGGCACAGGCAGCATGCACCACGCAGAGCTGCTTGGCCATGCCTCCGCCTAGGGGCCAGACATGCCAGCCACTTCCAGGAGCAGCACAGAGCCAGGGCAGGCAGGCATCCTGCCTTAGCCCCGCTGCACTGCTGACCAGGAGCTACCTAAGGTAAGCACTGCCTGGCCAGAGCCCGCTCCCTGAACCCCCTTCCCCAGGTCAGAATCCCCTCCTGAATCTTAACTCCCTCCCAGAGCCCGCACCTAGCACACCCACCCATACTCCAACGCCCTACCCCAGGTCGGAACCCCCTCCTACACCCAAACTCCCTCCCAGAGCCCACACCCTGCACTCCCTCCTGCACCCCAACTCCCAGCCCTGAGCCCCTCCTGCATCCAAACTCCATCCCACAGCCCACACCCCCTCCCAGATCCCAACCCCCTGCTCCAGCCCTGAGCCTCCTCCCACACTCCAAACTCCTTGGCCCCAGCCTGGAGCTCTCTCCCACACCCCAACCCCCAGCCCAGTGAAAGTCAGTGAGGGTGGGGGAGAGCTAGCGACGGAGGGAAGGGGGGCTGGAGTGAGTTGGATAGAGCCACAGAGAAGTGGCGGGGCAGGGGCAGGGCCTCAGGGAAGGGGGCAAAACAATGGTGTTTGGTTTTGTGCAATTAGAAAGTTGGCAACCCTAACCCAGCCCAATGCCCAATCTGAAATACCCCAAATCAAGCCTTAGGCAGCAAAAATTGTTCCTTCATGGGACTCAAAGCAATTAATACAGGGGAGGGATAAGTCAGTGGTTTGAGCATTGGCTTACTAAACCATGGGGTTATGAGTTCAATCCCTGAGGGGGCCATTTAGGGATCTGGGGCAACAATCTGTCTGGGGAATGGTCTTGCTTTGAGCAGGGGGTTGGACTAGATAAGGTCTCTTCACACCCTGATATTCTATGATTCCAAAACTAACATCTCCTGTTCTTCACCAGGTGCTAAACAGTTCACCCTCAATGTGAAAGCAAATCTTGAGGCATTCAGGTACAATAAGGCAAGGCAGGTAGACTAAGTAGAAGTGACTATACTAACATAAATAGAGGATATAGAAAATGATCATCCTTTACTCCAGAATAGATGGTGTAGCTGATGGATTAGAGATTTGCTGGAATCAAGGCAGCTTGATACTTTTTACTCATCTTCCTGAGAGTGCTGTGTACTCCTCAGCTAGATCTGGGAATCTGGGCCAAGGAGTTTCACTGTTTATTTTAGTCATTTGGTTCATTAGTTTGTATAAAAGTAAAACTGACAAATATATCACTAAATATGTATTAAGAAAAATATAAAGAGAAAGAAAAGACTTAGGATAGTGTGAGGTTGTGCATTACATCTTGCAATACCATAATCACTTAACTGTGCAATTACTGCTTATAGTCACAATACGTTGTCTATCACCCTACAGAAGTTATCAGAAACTACATATTATTCACAGAAAAATAAACTTCATTAAGCTGGAGTTTTAAAAGTAAAATCACTTACAAGAACATTGTATTTATTTTTTTAAAGGTCAGTAAATTCAGAGTTAAGGTTAAATTAAAAGAAAACTAAATATTTGAAAAAGCTGAAAATTGCAGTTAAGAATCCCGGCTATCCTGAACTCTGCCCCGACAACAATCAGAATCGTAGAAGATTAGAGTTGGAAGAGACCTCAGGAGGTCATCGAGTCCAACCCCCTGCTCAAAGCAGGACCAACTCCAACTATGTTTTAAGAAACTCTAAGACAGCCATATCATACATAACAAATAGTTTCACCTGTACAGCATGCAACTTGGCTGGACTCCAGATTCTGACCCAGTGAATGCATTTTCTCAGTATAGAATTGTTTTACCCTTTAATGGATACATTGTATATAGGGGCGGCTCTAGGGATTTTGCCGCCCCAAGCACAGCAGGCAGGCTGCCTCCGGCGGTTTGCCTGCAGAGGGTCCGCTGGTCCTGCGGCTTCGTCGGACCTCTCGCAGGCATGCCTGCGGGAGGTCCTCCGAAGCCGCGGGACCAGCGGACCCTCCGCAGGCACGCCTGCAGGAGGTCCACCGAAGCTGCGGGACCAGCAGACTCTTCGCAAGCAAGCCGCCGGAGGCAGCCTGCCTGCCGCCCTCGCGGCACCAGCAGAGTGCCCCCCGTGGCTTGCCGCCCACGCTTGGCATGCTGGGGCCTGCCAGCATGTATATATGATTGTATATATGATTAAGTGCCCAGGGGGATTGATATAGATCGATTGTATATATGATTAAGTGCCCAGGGGGATTGATATAGATCGATTCAGAATATCGTATTTTAGAACAAGATTAAGAAGTGCTAATTCACAAAAATTGCAGTAACTCTTTAAAATAATGACATAACGATTAATTATTTATTGTATTAACATTAATCATCATGACTGTGCAGCATTTGGTAATAACATAAATGACACAAACACTTCTACATAAATAGTTTGGTCACTTCCATTCAGTATTACTGAGCCATAATTTTGAAGTGTTGCCAAAGAAGCAACCTAGTGTTATGCAGTAATAAACATATTAAAGAAATTAAAGTTCATTTTTAAGAAACTTTTCTTTTTTGACAACAGAAGTAGTACTAGTTCACTCAGAATACTAAATAGCAGTCTTGCAATTCTTAGCATATTTGTATAATTAAATAAAAAAATTTGGATTATAGAGATATTACATCTGAGTCCAAATACTGTAATAGAATAAAGTGTCAAGAATCAGTTTCTGCAGCAGAACCAGTCACCGGGTAACCTAATGAGCACAGCTGGCCTGTAGCAGGCTGCTTGATTGACTACATCGCCTGATTGTTTGGAAGAGTCAGCAGACCGACTCTTAAGCCCAGCAGCAGCAGCTGTTCAAAGCATCATCCACAGCTGTGATCATTTCTGTGTCTGTTGTTCCCAGCCCTGTGCCTGCCTTGGACCCAGCCTTGCTTACCTTGCTCCAGGTAACCTGGCCCTGATCCTTGGCTCCAGTTCCTAACATCTTGGCTCTGGCGTCTGGCTCTGACCCTTTGGCTCAGATTCTTGACTTCTGACTTTGGCTCTAACCCTGAGCTCCAATTCCTGGCTACCAACTCTGGCTCTAACGACTGGATCTGACTCCTGTTCTAACTACTGGGCATGCCTGCCCACTGCCCAGTTACTGACAGAAACCTAGCTGCAGGAAAAGTAGGTATATATATAACTACAATACTCATAATGAGTACTGAATATTGACTTCAAGAATGAAATACTGGCCCAGCCTACTACTGGTCCTCAGTTTTGGTCTGATTCATCTCCTCTTGAAGTCAATGAAAGGATTCTTATTGATCTCAGTGGGAGTTGAATGTGGGCTGGTCTACACTAAGGGGAAAAATCGATATAAGATACGCAACTTCAGCTACGTGAATAACGTAGCTGAAGTCGAAGTATCTTATATCGATAACTTACCCGTCCTCACGGCGCGGGATCGATCTCCGGGGCTCTCCATATCGACGCCGCCACCGCCGTTCGCGGTGGTGGAGTTCCGGAATCGATATAAGCGCGTTCGGGGATCGATATATCGCGTCTAGATGAGACGCGATATATCGATCCCTGAAAAATCGATCGCTACCCGCCGATACGGCGGGTAGTGTAGACGTAGCCTCAGACTCTTTATCTGCCAATAAAGCACACATCAATTAAAATAGAGCTATTGGCACACTCCACTAGGATATCATCATCCAGTGACCTCAGTCCCAGTCTGTCCATTAAATCCCACTATATAGCAGTGACAGTAAATAGCAACTCCAAAAGTTTGTCAATGAGTGTCAAAGGTTAATAGAGAGCTCAGCACTAAAAGCATGAAGGGACCATTCTTATTCACACAACATTTGGTTAGATCTTTTAACAGTAAAACATTAGGAGTAATAATACAACGTAAGTTGTCCCTTAACATTTTAACATACAAGAAATATTGAGTGTTTCCACTCACTTTTTCCCAACAAGGAAAATAGGTCACTCCAAGTGTCCAAACTGAGTTCTCAGAAGCTTATGACAACTGGCATCAGCAATGTGGAATATTTCCAGGGAAGGAAATTGAGATGATGATGGTGTATAGTTCCTGCTCAAATAGAGATTGTAGCTGTCATCCTGGAAGAACTAAAATCTAGCCAAGATCCTTGTCCAAAGCAATTGAAAGCTGACATTCATGTTTCACAAAAGGAATTAAAAGATGACATGGAATGTGGCCAGAAGCAGATCAGCACGGCATTAGCAGTATGTGAGCCTCTAACTACCGTAGCTTGGTATTCTTTAGTTGGGATTTAATGGCTTGCTATACTGAGTCCTTAACTGTCTCGACCGGATGGTAGAGATACATGCGACAGGAAGCACATATCACTGCCAGAATCTTTGTACAGCTTATGTGAATGGATTTATGGGATTTACTCCTTTCATTTACTAGACAGCAGATTTTTCACTATTTTGATTTGAACAGGGTTAATACTGAAAAGTGTAAGCCTTGCCCTGAGACAGGAAATGCACTGGGGAAAGAGGAATATTTGGAGAGACCATGTACCTTTAAAAAGCAATTTTGAGTCTAAAAGGAGATTTTTCTGGGAGAATGTAAACAACAAGGGGTCATCATTTACACACAATACTGTAAAAGGGAATCATGTATTCATTGTTAAAAGGTATCTCAACATTTTTTGTTGTAAGTTTGCATTAGGTTATGCAACAGAGTGGGCGGAGACATCTAGAACATGACAGGCCAAATTATCCTGCCAGTTACATTGTGTAACTCCACTGAAGTCCTTGCCAGTATGTGTGGAGGGCTTATGTGTGGTTGTATCTATGTTATCTTCTGCAAACCAGCAGTGGAATTACTTTGGATTAATGGCTATTAGCCAGGATGGGTAAGGAATTGTGTCCCTAGCCTCTGTTTGTCAGAGGGTGGAGATGGATGGCAGGAGAGAGATCACTTGGTCGTTACCTGTTAGGTTCACGCCCTCTGGGACACCTGGCATTGGCCACTGTCAGTAGACAGGATATTGGGCTGGATGGACCTTTGGTCTGACCCAATATGGCCATTCTTATGTTATGTTCTTATGTTCTTATAAGTAAGAGGAAAACTTAGTCACTTGTGTCTCATTGCAGCCACTGTAAAATCCCATTGAAGTCAATGGGAGCTGCTGGTGATCAACACCTCTTCAAATGAGATCACTTCTATTTAGAGGCCTAAATGTGGATTTCAGAGCCTAATTTTAGGCACCTCGGTTTGACCATTTTAGTCAGTGCAAACAAGGGGATCAGTTCTGTTAAGTATGCATATGGTGAAAAATTTGACTGGCCTTAACATGAAAGAAAGAAAGAAAGAGGGATGTGAAGTGAAGAGACATCAGGAAAGAACATCACTAGTTGGCCATTTTGAATCATTTGTTGTAAATAATTAACACAATGAACTGAGCCCTTTCTTCTGTTTTTAATTTATACACACAGCGGTTGTCATTGTTATTAATTTGTCACTGTGTAATTGCTGTGTGAGAAAAAATTATAGCCTGTAAAAATTATAGTTTGTAAACAGATCCCTATACGTTTTCACACCATATAATTGGCCATCAGTGGTAAATTCCATGGTGTTGTTTCTGTTCCATGATTAAATTATTTAAGGCTTATTTAAGTTAAGATTTTATGTAATTATTTAAGAAAACAGAATCCTTTTCTTGTCTGTAAATTATCCACAAGCATTGTAAAATTAATCTATTTTGAGGATAATAAAAAGAGCTTTTCAAAATGGCTACAGGAGCTCTTCCGATGCAAACAGTCTCATAAATATTTGGCACAGTAGAACCCCTATTGTGCTAACTAATTGGGGATTGAGACATTCATACAATAAAAAGGTGCATAACATTAAACATTTCAATTACAGTTTGTATGGTGCATAATTTAATTTGCTCAATGATAATGTATATAATGCATTGTAAAAAATATAGAGTGTGCCTGATTTTTCTTTGTGTCAGAGAACTGCACCTCTTCTTTGCCACCAAATCTGCCTTTTCAAACCTGTTCAGCTGCTTGAAAGTTGGCTGAAGGACTGAAGATGCATTCAGCAGCAGAAAGCTAAATTCAGCAGCAGAAAAATGGTTCAAATAGTCAGCCATTCGTAAGACTGATATTTACAACATTAGCATTCTACTACTGCTAGTCATGGTGTTTTTGCTTTGTGGAAAAAAAGGTCACCTATGGGGATGTTTACCAGTAAAGCAATATAAAGGGTTGTAAATTACAAAGAAGTACAGTAGAACCTCAGAGCTATGGACACCAGAGTTATGAACAGACAGTCAACCACACACCTCATTTGAAACTGGAAATACACAATCAGGCAGCAGCAGACAAAAAATAATAATAATAAAGCAAACTGTACAGTACTGTGTTCAATATAAACTACAAAAACAATTTTTAAAAAAAAGATTTGACAAGGTAAGAACACAGTTTCTGTGCTTGTTTAATTTAAATTAAGATGGTTAAAAGCAGCATTTTTCTTTTGTATAGTGTGACAGCATCAGGCCAGATAGCTACGGGAGAGTGATCGAAGGTAGATATATTAGCCCCAGGTTAAGTAGGTCCCCTTTCCCTAGGTAAGGTAACAGGAAAGGTTCCAGAACAATCAATAACTTTCTGGAAACAATTAAGGCAGACAGGCTGATTAGAACACCTGCAGCCAATCAAGAAGCTGCTAGACTCAATTAAGGCAGGCTAATCAGGGCACCTGGGTTTAAAAAGGAGCTCACATCAGTTTGTGGTGCGCATGTGAGGAACTGGGAGCAAAAGGTGCAAGGAGCTGAGAGTGAGCTGCTGGAGGACTGAGGAGTACAAGTGTTAACAGACATCAGGAGGAAGGTCCTGTGGTGAGGATACAGAAGGTGTTGGGAGAAGGCCATGGGGAAGTAGCCCAGGGAATTGTAGCTGTTGTGTAGCTGTTCCAGAAGGCACTCTAGATAGCTGCAGACCACAGGGCCCTGGGCTGGAACCCGGGGTAGAAGGTGGTCCCGGGTTCCCCCCAAAACCTCCCAACTCCTGATCCAACACAGGAAGATCTCTGAGGCTAGCAAAAATCCACCAATGAGCGCAGGACCCAACAAGGTAGAGGAGGAACTTTGTCACAACCGTAAAGTTGTATTAAGTCAATGTTCAGCTGTAAACTTTTGAAAGAGCAACCATAATGTTTTGTTCAGAGTAACAAACATTTCAGAGTTATGGACAATCTCCATTCCAGAGGTGTTTGTAACTCTGGGAATCTACTGTAACTCTGGGGTTTTTATTTTCAATAATATTTACTAATGCATTTTTGCTGTATTTGCCCAACCCTGATCACAAGTGCATAATGACAGCCCCTCACCCAGTCTAAGAAATGGACTGAAAACGCTTGGATTAACCTGGAGTAGCTTAACAGTTCTTGTTTAAATTTGGGGTAAACAGTATTAAAGAGATTCTGGTTGTAGAATGGGAAAAAGAAAATAGGGAACTCACAGAAAATGTAGACAATGGCTCAACAACAACAACACCAACAAAAAACACTCACAAATAGTCATTAGGCCAGACCTGCTCTAAAAACATTGAGGGATAGAATGCAGATTCTAAAACAGTGCAGCCAAATTCTCAAATGGAAACTGTCATGGAAACTAGCACCAATCAAAAACCCTGGAAGATTGGTTTAACATTTTAAGCAGTTGAAAACTAAGCACAATGGATGCTTATATTGGATTTTGGATTTAATTTGCACCCAATAACTGTAGGCTGAATCTTGAAGTTCTTACTTGGTAAATTCTCATTGAAGTGAACAAGAGTTTGCCTGAACAAGAACAGATTTAATACAGAGGGCTTCATTTTTCCATGTGTAAGAATAATCCACATAAGTGAGAGAACTAATTTTCAACTCATGGAGTTTTCTTTTCAATTTTCCCTCGGGGAAGAAGACTGGGAGGGCAAGGGCATGGCTTCCCACCACAGAAGAAGCTGGGGAGGAGGAGCGGGTTTCAATCCCCTTAACTAAGAATTCTCCATGATTAGCAGAATGTCAGAGCAACCACATGGATGCTCCATGCATCTTCTCTATCATTAAGCCCAGCTGCTCAAGCCAACCTCCTGAAAGCACAGTTCCTGCCAGAGACATACTTGCTGGGGTTCTTCTATACCCCAGTTGTCGATAAGACTCCCTTAAAAGGGGATTCCATGGCATGATGAGTGGGGGAGGGAAACAGCACAGTCTAATATAGCCCTCACCTGTAAAGGTTGCATGGTAGTAAGAATCCTGAGACCAGCCAGTTCCTCAGTCCTCAACTATGCTGAGCCAACCTTCAGAGGACTTTTGCAAGGTTAGAAGAGGGTGAGCATGTCACAGAGGCAGAATTCCCCTTCTGTTGACCCAATCTCCCTATCACCTCTTGATGTGGGAGGTGACATGGGACGCACAGTAGGCACCTAATGTAAGTGGGAACCTAAAGATTTGGCCCTATGTGAAAAATGTCAGTAAAAGGCAGTGTTTTGAAAGATAAGATCTGGGTGGAATTTTCACTGCAAACATTCTTGCAGATCTACAGGAGGGAAGTGTTCCAATTAGGTAGCACAATGTTTCTAGCAGGCAACAGAGTTCAAGAAAAGGAACAACTGTGGCAAAATAAAATGTGAGCTTGTGAACATAGTAGACTCAGGTGAAGGAAATCATTAAGGGAGAAGGGGGATGAAGGTGAACTCCTGGCATTTTTAGTGGATTTGTTCCAGTGTGGTGCTGCATTGAAATGAATAGCAGCAAGGTTTGAAACAATTTCTGATAACGAATCAGGATTTGTCCTTTCAAGCCCACAAATCTATAGACTATGCTCAGCTTATATGTCATGTTGATTTCCTGCACCATGCTAGTTAACAGTTTGGATTCTATAAGGGCCTTAAAAATAAGTTGATTTTGATATCAAAGCCTTGATTATTTTATTCAGCAGTGGAGATTGAAGACACAAGTATGGAATCCTTCACAACTTCATGGGAATAAAAGCATCCTTCATTCAGTTCATTACAACAATTGATTCAAGAACAGACCACATAAACTAAAAGAAAGGAAAGAAAGATACAGAAGAAAATAGGAACTACAGGAATAATTTGGTGAACTCAGGTCTCTGTATTCTCCTCCCATTTCCTCTTGGCCATTAAGGCTCTCACAGGTGTGGACAGGACTGGCAAATCCAGTGAACTCTTTAGGATTCATGGCATTCATCACTTCCTCAGGAACAATGCCAAGAATTTATAAACAACTGTAAAGTGTACAATTCATAAAAAGTTCCCACCCTGTTCATTGAAGCATACTCTCTTCCTTTAATTCAAATAAAATATCTGAACTAAATGTTATTTAAATCCACAGCTGAAAGGAAATGTAAGAAGAAGGCCATTTTCCCTTCTTTATGACTTATAAAGAAGACCTGCAATGTTGGTTTTTTTTAAAGTGGGTCTTTTTTTTTCTTCTCTTAAAATACTCGGACAGATTGTAGGCTCCACTACAGCTCCTTTATAGAAGCTGTGGGGAATGAGTGTGCACAGCATTGCCTTAAGAGGCCCTTGGCTCATCCTCTGAACACCTTAACTATGCAAGAAAGTTAGCTCTATATCCATGTACATATAGCATGCCCTTCCTCGGATGCACATATGGGACCAGGTCCAAATCTCATTGACATCAGTGGGAGTCTTCCCATTCACTTCAATGGACATTATATTAGGTCCATTCTGAGCATATGGGCACTATAATTGTAACAGATTTACTGTGCATGCTCACTGTGCAATTTTCAAATGTTCATGAGTCAGTCAAATCAAAACTAATCTTCACCTGAACAGCAAAACACACTTCTCAATTCCCATACCAATACATCTGTTAGTCTATAAGGTGCCACAGGACTCTTTGTTGCCCCATACCATATTTCTCCTTTCTACCCCTAGATACTAGAGCTGTTAAGAACATTATTATTAATCAAGAGAAAAATATAGTTTCACTCTCCTAGATTTCAAAAATAACAGGTTTAGTTTAGCATTAACTTTCCAAAATACTTTACCATTGAACAGAAACCAGGCCTGAAAAGTCTAGTAGATGACAGTTTCTGAAATTAGACAGCTTGAATGGGAATTGTTACACGGCAGTAATTAGAGTTTTCAGCTGCCCTCAGTAACATCACACTGAATTGACAGTTCTTGAGATTGTGTAATGAGATTGTGATAATTGTCAGTTCTTGAGATTGACAATTGACAGTTCTTGAGATTGTTCT
The DNA here is from genome assembly GCF_020497125.1 of Mauremys mutica. Classification (NCBI taxonomy): domain Eukaryota; kingdom Metazoa; phylum Chordata; order Testudines; family Geoemydidae; genus Mauremys; species Mauremys mutica. The sequence continues at coordinate 314,638,374 of NC_059072.1, read as the reverse complement.
TGAGATTGTGACAATTCTTGAGACTGTGTAATGTCACACAATCTCAAGAATTCTTCCAGACATCCTAGATAGGGGACAATACAAATATTGCACACAGCAGGAAAACAACAAATTGATTGGGCAGAAGCTGGAGTATACTAATAAAAGCGTACCTAAGATCAACAGAAGTGCAAAGTCTCTGAATCACCTGCGGAACAATACTTCTATCATAGCAGGAAATTGCCTATGCTTTAAACAGAGAATACCACTGGAGCCAGTAATGTTCCTCAGTCTCAACCTCTGACAGTTGAATAAAGTTGCAAGGGTACTAATGTAATGTCACACAATCTCAAGAATCTGTTTAAATTCATTTTGATTAAATGTGAAAAGAAGATATGAAATATTCAAAGTATTCTGTTTTTAAAGCTATCAGGTTTCAGATGATTGCATATAAAAATATTTTCCTATGTGACCAGGGCCGGATTAACAGTGGCCCTACACCACTCCCAGAAGCGGCCGGCTGCTGGCACATCTCTGTGGCCCCTGGGTGGGGAGGCAGCTCCATGCGCTGCCCCCAGCACTCTCCCCACATCTCCCATTGGCTAGGAGCTGTGGGGGTGGAGACATGCTGTCCCCCTCCATAGCTTGAACACCCCTCTTCCAGAACTGCAGTATGAGGGTGCTCTGGATTTACAGTTAACCTCTTCAGGAACACATGGATAGGTCTAATATACTCACAGACTTTGCACAGGATTCTAAAAGATCATGGCTCTTTACTTAATAGCATAAGAAATACACAGATCTATAAAAAATAATGAACCCCTGTCTCTGTTTCTTCAGCACTCTGGAATATTCTTTGAGCCGGGTCAGGGTTGTCTGAGGATGTCCAGGATCTTTCTACCACAGCTTATGGCTTGACTTCTGAGCCATTTGAGCCTCCCTCTTCCTAAATTAGCTTGTTTTCTTTGATCTTGTTTCTTCGTGCTGCAAAAGCATGCCACCTATTCCCCTCTCCTGCCCCAAACTTTCTGTCTCTCTCTAAAAAGCCTTCCCCAATGAGTCCTTTTTAAACCTCTGTTTTGTCATCTCTATCTCTTTAACTTGTTTTGAAATTTTCCGCTTTCTAAATGATTGGTCCCTGTTGAGTAGTTGGAGAAAACTGGTTCTCCAAACTTCAGCCAACCTCCTTAGCATACCTATTGTGTGGTGACAGTGCAGTAGTTAAGGTTAACTACTCTCCTTTGTCCTTCGTCTCCTGGGTATGTGTGATAGGCCCTGCCAAGGCCATGATGGATTCCATATTTACATAGAGGCATTCATTGACACAGCAATTTTCATGGGAAAAGATCAAACTATCAACCACAATTCATAACTTGTACAGACAGATCCCCAAATGATCACACAAGAATGAAGGTCATTCTAAAGGAAAATATCTGTTTGCTCTTGATGTATGGAAGAATATTAGAGGAAACATTATTCAAATGGGAGTTAGGTGCCTTGGGGATTTTCAGTTTGTACCTGGGCATTCCCATGTTGCTGGGCACTAGGAAACTTGAGAGATTCAAGTAAGAGAATAATGCTGTAATTGTGAAATATAAGCACCAAAGAGAATTTTCAGAAGCATCCAGAAATTCTCCAAGTACTCCAGAATTAGTCCCCTTTGAGGAGAATAAAGGGAAGAGATTCAGCCTGCAGCAAGATATAACATGATTGTAATGGCTTTATGTAGTGCAAAGTTGATGTTCACGGCTGTGATGGCTAGATATATAGATTTTTTTTTTAAGCTGATCTCATGATTTTGGGGGAGCTTGACTAATGATTTTTTAATACCTGTGGTTGGCAATACTGAACTTCTAGCGCAATGGGACACCAGTGTTGGTTGGCTGGGTCCTAACATAAATAAACGGCCTGCTTTTACACTTCCCATCTAGGCCTAATTAGCTTATTAAATAAATAATTTATATATGCTAATGTGCACCGACTGGGCATTTCTGCCCTGCCCCAGGCCCACAGAGAATTTGTTCAGCACAAGGTGCTTTAAGCCCTGTGCACCCTTTGGGTGCCCTAAAAAATATGTGAGCTTATGCTAAGCGCATTCATTGGCCAGCAATGTGCTCAGCACTAGCTAGTCACAGAAGGTAAGTCACAGAGCGTTTACTGGCTACGTATTATGGAAATAGCGATATTCATTGTTACAACAACATCCTTTATTTTTCCCAGTGCTTCTCCTTTTAAGTTAGTGCTCTGGCAGTAACCAAAATTGTTTTCGCTGTCTGTGTGGATGGAATTTGAAAATGACAGGATATGCGTATTGGCTGTGCTGGTTGCAGTTCAAAGAAACTAAAGGGGCAGAGGAGGGCGAGTGACAGGAGATTACAGTGGCACAGTTCACTGCCTGTTCTAGATGGGGTCTGAAAAGTGGTTTGTCATTCCACTTTGTTTAAATACCTCTGGACATTATTAAAGGTGTATGATACTGGGAAAAGGCGGGTGCTCAGACTCATCCACACTGTGAATCCACCTTGATGGCTTATTTGCATAATACCACAGTTAAAGCAGACTCTGGAGTGGACACTCTGCACTTTCTGGACATAGATTCATTGATTTTAAGGCCAGAAGGGACTATTAGATCTTGTAGTCTGACCTATGTCTGTAAAACACTAGAATTGCACTCAATTACCCCTATATGGAGACCCACAACTTGTGTTTGGTCAAAGCAAATCTCCAAGAAAGGTATCTAGTCTTATTTGAAGAGATGGAGAATCTACCACTTCCCTTGGGAATTTGTTCCCATGGTTAATCCCCCTCAATGTCACATATTTCTGGCAAATTTCTAATTTGAATTTCTCTAGCTTCAGCTCCCAGCCAGTGGTTTTTGTTATGCCTTTCTCTCTAGATGAAAAACCCAGTCACTTCTCAATCTTCTTTTTGATAAACTAAGCAGATTGAACTCTTCAAATCTCACTGTAAGGCATTCTCTCCAGTCCTCAACATAAGGAGAGTTTGACGTCTGTATTTGTGTGTGCGGGGCGGGGGGGGGGGGGGCGTGGCAGAGGGCTTAATAAGTATAGCTCTGATTTTTGAATTTACTGATTATTATTAGTGGTACTTAAATTACAATGTACTTAAAACCACAAACACAGTTTATTATTTAATCATCCTTCATTTTTTGTTTTAATTTAATTATTTGATGTTTACTAGCTACCACTAAACAGAATCAAGCACTTTCATGTAATTATGAATCATGTCTCCTTAGTTTTAGAGATACATAAACATTGTGTTAATGTAGAAATACTGTATTTACCTTAATGTAGATGCAATCGTTTTTCCCTTCAGTTAGCATAAACATCCACAAAGTTCTAAGGAATCAGCTTTGCAGTTAAATCAGCTTCTATGTGAAGAAGAGCCAGTGAAGAAAGTATCTTTCTTCTCTCATCATTGAACACAACCCATTTCTAATTCATCTCATTGCAGAAAAGCTTTGTTCCGATGTGGCCATCCCAACTGGCGATCTGAGAGCTAACTGAATGAGTTTGTAATAGTTTGGGTATGTAATTTGAGATATTTCTTCTTTGAAAGGTAACAGGAGATTCAGTACTGTCAAAAATATCCATTTCTCCAGCTGCAAGGTGAGAATTTATGTTGAGTGGGAATGCATATTTCTGCAAGAGTGGCTGATTGCCATTTTTGTCACACCTTAACACTGAATCAGAAGCTTCAGCAATTGCCATTAATTCTCTCTAACTCTGCAATTATGGATTCCAAAACAGGAAGGGATAACTTCTGATGCCACCTGTTTTTTTCAGGTGCACTTACAGTCATGGGCATTTCATGTGCACTTGTTGCCTCTTCTACATACTTATTTTGACCCAAATTTATTGGGACAATGAAGTCCATAAGAGTTGCCAAGGCTTTTTAAACTCTTCTTCTTTTTGTTGGTTGAAGTGTGTCTTCATCTGCACTGCAATGTTGTTGTCTTGGAAGAATTCTGGGATTCCTTTCCATGTTTCATTCCAGTCTTCTTCACTGGTACATTTTCGTTTTTCCTATGATAGACAAAGCATTTGCAAGTGGGGTACTGATGCCTTCAAGTGCTTTGTGAGAGGCATGAACAACTTTCATAATATGCTGAAAGATAATCAAGCAGGCAATGAATTAAACTCCGCACATGTGATGATAAAGGTCACTTGCTTCTAGAGAAATCACTTTTCGCCTTGTTCTCGGAGTTCTTTAAGATGCTGTATGATGGCAGTGTATTGCATTTTTCTGCAAATACACTTTTCCATTTACATGCCCAATGCATGTCACTGGGCTGCGCAGTCTCTTGATGCTTAAGGCCTGAAGCTGTCTGCATGTCGGGGAAAACTGTGATGATTGCTTCAGCCCACAAAGACTGAGTACAATTTCCCAATTATAATAAGAAAGCCCAAAGCACTTTGACTTACTTTACTTTACAGGATTCCACGAAGACAACATTGAATTTGTGTGCCACACAATGAACAATCTTTGTGCTCTTACACACTAACGTCATCTAATTCAACTGGAAATAGCTAGACATCTACGCAGTTGCATATTGTTGCATCACTCTCTGCATCATCTGCAAAACTTGTGATACCTGCTGTGAGGGGCGGAAACAGAAAAGTCAGTTGGATTCCAGATGGCTTTGCCCTTCATATAAGAAATCGTGGGTGCATAGAAAAAGTAATCTTTTATCCACGTATACAGTTTGGGGGGAGGGGAGAGAATGCCCCTGTATGCCTCCTCCCCCCCCAGTCTCTGCACATGGTCTTCAAATAATTTTGTGGAACAATCAGGAGAGTTGTGTTGGAGGGTGCTCCAGCGTTAGGCTGTCTCCATGGCTGTGACTAGGGCCCTCAGAACCTGCCACGTTCTCAGAGCAGAACCCTTTCCAACTTTAATAAGAACCAAAAAGAAGAAAGGTTTGTGTGCTGTCCCAGCTTCTAGAGAGAATTACTGAAGTGTCTGCAGTGACCTTGAATGGTATGGAAGGCAGAAGAGAGCTGGGACATTCAGAAACAATGAGACCAACCAACTCTGTCTGGATGGGATCCAACACTAAAGCTTTCAAAATCCCAGTAGCTAGGCAGGTAGCTGAGGCCTGAGCATCCAAACAGGTTAAGCACTCCAAAAAGAGGCCCAATTTTCAAAGAAAACAGGTGGCTAAGATCTGCTTTGAAGATTCCCCCTTGTTTTCTGAGTATCCTAAACTGGCCAGCCAAATCCCTGGGGAGTACTCAAAAGTAGTCTTTTGAAAATTCCTGCATAAGTGATTTTTCCAAGATATCACACAGTCTGGTCAGATTTCTGATGCCCAGTCCTTGCTGGGCCTTAACCCACGAGACTGTCCTAAAGGTTTAGCTCTGCCCTTATTTTCTCTAAATCCATTTGCCCATCCATAATTGTTTGTATTGTCTCTGAAAGTCTAACTGTCTATAACAGAACTTCAGTTCTAAGTAAATAACATCTCAGCAGGTATGCTACTTATAACTGCAGCCACTTGAAAACACTATCAATAGGAGAACAAAGTTAGATTATCCTATGCTTTCAAGAACAGAACAAAAAGTCAAAGAAAACACAAATCTCTCTGAAAAATAAATGCTAGTGCAATTATAGAACAGGAACATCTTGTGTTCCGTTTCCAGCTATAAACAAGTATAATGATACTTCAAAAAAGGAGAAGGTTTTTGTTTTTAAAAGACTGAATACAATACATTTAAATAAGTTTTAATTGAAGCTGCTAAAAGAGGTACAGAAGTCTCAATGGCAATGGAAGTGATATGTGTAAATGGAGAAGAAAATATTACCTAGCACACCTAGCATGATAACAGATCTTAAATGAATTAGACTACAAGGTGATATGTGCCTTATAAATACTGTACACAGACAGGGGCCACGGCCAAAACATAGGTACCTAAAGTAAGGTACTCAAATCTTTATGTAGGCACCTAAGTAAACGTGACCTGATTTTCAGAAGCAATGCAAGCATAAGTCAGTCCGAGCTGCAGATGCTCAGCACCCCTGTCAGATGCTACTTTTGTCAGACTACTTTTACATTAATTTAGGAACCAACTTTAGTCACTTAGGTTTGAACATGTTGGCCCATTTTCTTTGGGTTCTCAATGGAAGATAGCCAAAAATATGTAATGGCCATGCAATGAATCACTGCATCTCATTCATCCCTATCAAACCAGGGGAAGACAGAAAGAGGCTACAATAGTAGCCGGAAACAACAAAAAGAAAGGAAGGATGATAATGGGGTTTGGGAAAATTACATTTCCTCGAGGAATCAAATGCATTCTATACAGCACTTCATGTATTGAAGTCTTTACTTAAGAGAGCCCATCTCAAGGTTCCCCTGGCTTAGGCTTTATTTCTCTCATTCTTTTTACTGAAATTGTCATGTTTTCTGTTTGATTTTTATATCAAAGGTGCTTCCTTTTATTTTCAAATCATCACTAACAAATGTGTGGATTATAATGTATCTGCAATGTGCAAAGTATTTTGTTCTTTATCTGGAAATCCACTAGAGCTGGGCTAATCATTGGGGGAAATTATACCCAAACATGTTTGCCAATTTTGAATTGCACTTTGACCTGATTAATAGTGATTTTGTGGATGTGGGTGTGGATGTTTGTGCAACCGCATTTTGCTTTCCTGAATGTTTTGGAGGAGTTTCATTTGTAAGAATGCACATATTTATGCACATACAGATGCTGGAAGTCCTCTCCTGGACATCCTATATATACACTGGCTCTATTTGTTTGGGAGTGAGGATGGTAAGAGGCAAATCACACTGAGGATGAGGGAGATCAAGGAAGTAGAAGTGGGAAGCCCAGAGAAGTAGAAAAGTTCTTTGCATAGAAACATTACACTAGTTCTAGTTCCAGAACATGAAAGAAGTTATCTGTAATGCAAACAAATACCAAAACAGGAGGAATAAACATCTCTGCACACTGCACAAGTCATGGATACCAAGGCTGGAAGGGACTATTGCAATCATCTATTCCAGTGGTTTCAACCTTTTTTCATTTGTGGACTCCTAAAAAATTTCGAATGGAGGCGCAGACCACTTTGAAAATCTTAGATATAATCTGCGGACCCCCATGGGGTCCATGAACCACAGGTTGAAAACCACTATTCTATAGTAACAACAACCTTTTGTGGACCCCTGCGACATAGTCTGTGGACCCCCAGGGGTCCACAGACCACAGGTTGCAAACCACTGATCTAGTCTGACCTCCTGTGTAACACAGGCCATAGAACTTCCCCAAAATAATTCCTAGACCATATCTTTTAGAAAATCATCCAAACTTGATTTACAAATTGTCAGTGATGGAGAACCCACCACAACCCTTTGTAAATTGTTCCACTGGTTAATTTCCCACACTATTAAAATTTTATGCCCCATTTCCTGTCTGAATTTGTCTAGGTTCAACTTCCAATCATTAATTGTGTTATACCTTTCTCTGATAGATTGAAGAGCCCATTATTAAATATTTGTTCCCCATGTAGGTACTTATGGACTGTATTCAACTCACCCTTTAACCTTCTCTTTGTTAAGCTAAATAGATTGAGCTCTTTGAGTCTATCACTCTAAGGCATGTTTTCTAATCCTTTACTGATTCTCATGGCTCTTCTCTGAACCCTCTCCAATTGTTCAACATCTTTTTTGAACTGTAGTTACCAGAATTGGATACAGTATTTGAGCAGTGGTGGTACCAGTGCCAAATATAAAGGTTAAAATAACCTCTCTACTCCTACTCAAGATTCCCCTGTTTGTGCATCTCATCACTGCATTAGTCCTGTGGCCACAGCATCACATTGGGAGCTCATGTTCAGCTGATTATCCACCATGATACCCAAATCTTTATCCACATACTGTATATAATCCTACATCCACATAGATTATTTACAGGGTGACACGGAATGGCTGTTGACAAGGATAAAAGTCCTCAGCCTTACCACCATCAATGGGAGAAACAGGCAGCCAGCAAGCACCTGTACCATGCACAGAGGAATGGACCACAGCAACATTTGGATCAATTAGTTGTTGGAGTGTGTTATAAATGCTGCTAAACAGCCAATAAATGGTCATGGCTGCCCTGGGGGTAGCGCTGGCTACACTCTTTTATAGGGTGTATCATCAGGTGCCTTTCATCCTCCCTCCCACATGCCCAGAAGGCATTATACAAACAGTGCCATTCAGATGCCTCCTCCCACTCCTAAGCTTGGTAGGCCTCAGAGGAGCCAGGATTTGTCCCTTTGTATGTAAAGAAAAATGTAATAAACATATACATTTAAGCTGTTTTGCATCTTCCTGACACCAGATGTTCATATTAAGTTTTCACAAAGATCAGCAGGAAACCAGTAAGTAATTTGATTTTAAAATGCCTAGATTAGTCAATGTAACAAGCCAGAGATTTTAATGAAAAAAAACCTGACTCCTTCTCCAGTGACAATAATTAAAATGATTTCAACTATATTATTGCTACATGCTCTCGGTTAAATGAGCTCAGTTCTGTTTCTAACACAGTAGCACACATCATAAATCCTCTATTCATTTTCTACAGCCAAACAAAGTGGGCAAATGTTGTTCCAGTAATGCTCAAAATCATACGAATCCAGAGAACACTATCTTGTCTTGTGTATTTTTTTCATGCATTTTGAAGGGTGAGTCATCTCTCTCTGGTTAAAGCAGCAGCTTATACATGAATGGTGCATGTGAAGAGAGACGCTCTTGAGTCTAAACGTGTGCAGCTGGCAAGTGCTTCCTTAACCTGGAAATTAACTGATATATTTTCAGTCATGTACTTGATACACACACTGTGGCCCATATTCTGCCAAGCTTACTCTTGTTAAGAAGTACCTTAGCGTGCTAGTAGTTCCTTTGAAATCAAGGAGAATCCTGGCATAGTAAGGTGCTACTCAATATGAAAAAGGGACACAGAACTTGGCCCTATATAATTACTTTAAAATAAAAGGCTGCAATTGCATTAAATACTGTGTTAGCATTCAGAACCATTTTCATAACATGGAGAAAAGAAACAGGGAAAAGGATGGAGAGTATATAGATTAGCAAAATAACTAAAAACAAGAAGAGGTCATTGGAGACCTGGGTTGGGGAAGTTTTGCTGGAGTGCTTTTCTTTGTATAAAAACAACAAGGAGTCCGGTGGTACCTTAAAGACTAACAGATTTATTTGGGCATAAGCTTTCATGGGTAAAAAAACCCCTCATTTTTTCAGATGCTCCTTAAGGTGCCACCAGACTCTTTATTGTTTTTGTGGATCCAGACTAACACGGCTACTCCCCTGATACTTGACACCATGCAAGGCACTTGTCTTTGTATAGTGCTCTGAAACAGTACATCAGTGTTAAGTGTTATTAGCATTATCACGTATTATTATGTACAGTGGCTATATGAAAGGGAGAATATATTTGGAATGTGTATTGTAAAGCCAGAACTAAAGCTTTGCCCACACAATGCACATTCTGTACCCACTGCTGGCAACATATACAGTATGTTCTAGTGCAGGAAGGGTGATAGCATTTTCTACACTACCCGAGACAAACAGTATATTGCTGAGGAGGAGGGGCAGGGAGAGCATTCAATGGGTTTCTCAGAATGGCAAAGGTTATTGAATAAATGCTGTTCTTCCATTAGTCATGTGTTATTCTGGACCATTAATGAATCGGTAATATCACACCTTTTCAACTGATGCTTACTATTTTCACAAAACTGATCAGTTTTCCCTACTACCAATACCAAAATTCCTTGTAACCTACCACTTTACTTCATGCCAGTGAAACTTTACTATGGCTTTGTTTGGTGGTTGTTTGTTTATCTTCTTCTACATAGTGTTGTTCTAGGGATTCCCCGCTCTGCTGGCTCACCAGCACCAGAAACTGGATTGCGGTATTGGAAATCACTGTTCTGCTCTCTTCGTTTTATGAAATGTTGTTTACAATATTTGACGTGACATTTTGTTTGTCTGTATATATCTCTACATAGACCTAAATTATGGCATTTAGAATGGAAGAATTTTAAACCCAAGTACTGACAAAAAGCAGTGCCTCAAGTTGGGCTGGATGAGCAGAAAAGGGGTTAATGCACTACTGCAAACATAGCTTTGGGATGTTAAGATCATGGTACGTACCTATTATAAAGATGGTTGAGCTGGAAGGGGCTGTCAACATCTCTAGTTATCTCCCAGTGACTAGTACAGTGTATCCTGAAAAATGCAAAATTCTCAGTAGTGCACAGCCCCATATTACCTTCCCCTGCTCTGCCAAAGGTATGCTGGCCATTGTCTCAGGGGCACATCCAGTGACCATGGTACGTTGTACCAGAGAGTGTGCTAAAGGTGCTCTGTACATACCTATAAACTACTGCCATCTCCTGCTAGATAAGCTGCCTCAGGCAAACTGTGTAATTCCAGTGTTCTCTTACTCATGAAGGCAGAGGGGACAACGTGTCTCTGTCTTGTGGAGCAGGAGACAGTACAGTATCTGTGAGCAACATTATTGCTCTTTGTGTCAGGGCACTCCACCGTGCTGTACATACAATGTACATTTGCTAAGAGTATCTTTCTTCCCCTCAAACAAAAGGGTGTGTCCTTTGCACTAATATACTGCATTTTCCCATCTTAGAGTGAGTTTGTTGTATCATCTATTTGTGAGTACCACTCTCAGGTAAGATGAGCTGTCTTTGAAAATCCACTATCCTGCACATGCAAACGAAGAAAACGGCAAAGAACAACCAAAATCTTTTCTTCCACAGAGCACTCATCTTGCTGCCTTTGAAAATGCCTCACTAAGTGTGTTCCTTCTAGTAGGTGTTTTGTACCAAAAATAGAATGCCTTATCCAGTCAGTCTCCATGGTAACTTTGTTTCTTATTAAATGGTAGGAGGAAAAAAGCATAATTAACTCACATGACCTCCTATTTTGCTGAAAAGTTCATCTGTATCTTTGATGGACAAGTCTGTCTTGCACATTGGACAATGCATGCACTTACGACTAATTTTCTTTTTTAAAACTGCAGATTCTTCATATTAAAGTCAGGTGATCCCATGCAAACAGGGAAAAGGTGTATCAAGGGAGAGAGTGCTGCCTATCTTACAACCTGCCCTTTTTATACACCCTCTTGAAACTTCTCTGAACATTCAGTTATAAAATTACTTTACCTTGAGTCGACTGGAAAACCCGTTATATTCATCACTGTCCTTATAAGGCCATGTCTACATGTACAGCGCTGCAGTTGTGCAGCTGTATCAATGCAGCTGCACTGCTGCAGTGCGTCTGGTGAAGACACTATGCCAATGGGAGAGAGCTCTCTGTGAACAGCAGAAGCTATGTCGGTGGGAGAAGCTCCCTGTTGACGTAGCATGGTGCATATTGTGACATTACACTCCATATTAATTATGAAAATATGCTTATGATATGGATGACAACTGGGATGTACTTTATGCAAGATGGCTCATGTAAGATATCATTGTAAAGGTTATGATTTACTGAATGTAATTATCCAATTTGTATGCCAGTATCATTTCTGTATCTGAAGTTAGAAATATTGACCATGTATCTGTATTTCAAATGTGCTATTTTGGGTGTCACCCACAACTAGCCCTTCAGGTACAACAATGAAAAGCCAGAGAGGACTGATGGCCCATTAGCAAAGACAATGGACTGTGAAAGGGCTTAGTCTTCCTGTGGACATTCCAGACAGCCTGCAAATAATGGCTGCCGTAGCCCTGCAGAGACATGGGTCTGGGTCATCTGGTACTGGACCCTCTCTTCCCTTGGAATGCCGGTGTTTTTCCACTGGAAGGCAAAGGGTTCCTGCCATATCCAAAAGCTATATAAGGAAGAGGAGTGACATCATCGTGGTTCTCCTCTGCCTCCCCATCCAAAGAGACACTGAAAAACACCTGGAAAAAAGAACTGAACAGGGGGGAGAAGATCTGAACCCAAGTTAGAAGGGTGTCTAGCTTGTGAGTAATACCTGAAGTCTCAAGCTGCTGTCCAGTGCAGCTGCCTTTCAAGACTTTCTGTAATCTGCCTTTGACAGTATTTAGGGTGAGAAATTACTATTTGTAGCCAATTTCTCTAGTGAATCGAGCTTAGTTTGCGTGTTTTGGTTTAGTTACTTAGCAAACAGAACAAAGCAGATTAGTATCTCTTTAACCACTTAAAATCTGCCTTTTATAGTCAATAAAATTTGTTTTGTTTATTATTAAACCCATTTTATGTAATTTCTACCTGGGGAGAGTGGGGGCATGGCAGGGGCAAGAAGTCGTGCATATCTTCCTCCACATTGAGGGAGAGGGCGAATTTATGAGCTTACATTGTATAGATTATTCTACAGTGCAAGACAATATTATTTTGGGTTTATCTCCCAAAAAGTGAGTACTGGATGAGTCCTCTCACACAGAGCTGACTTCAGTCTGTGTCTTCAGCTAGGTGTGGCCCTACCTGTGTGTGTGTGCTGCAAGAGGCCGGAAAGCCTAATTCAGCAAAACAGGGAGAGGGAATCCAGGCTAGTGGAGTAGGAGAGGACCAGTGAAACCCCATTACATCAAGTGGCATCCCAGATGGGTGGTCCAACTCATCACACACATATGCGCTTATGTCAGTGTAACTTATGTTGCTCACGGAGGTGGTTTCTTCACCCCCCTAAAGGACATAAATTATGCCAACATAGGCTGTAGTGTAGACATAGCCTAAACTCTAAGTGCTAGGCTTCCAACAACAGTATGTGAATGTGTGTATTAACTGTGATTGGTAGACAATTAGTTTAACCACTGAACCTAACAGATGAACCAAGACAAATACTTCTACCGAAGCCTTTCAAAAGCAAACAAAATATGAAACCTTCAGCAGTAAACAGTAACAGTAGCAAGGATTTTTTTAGAGGCAAAAGAGGATTCTGTGAGCCTCAGTTCTTATTTACACTAAGGGCCCGATGGCAGGGCAGATGCCCTCGCACCAGCTAGGCAACTGTTAAGGAACTCCTGTGGTCACAATCAGCCCCAATCTGCTGCACCTGTGAGTTCTTCCCTTTTAAAAAGGAAGAAACTCAGTGCCATAGAAGTGGCATGCAGAAGCAAGGAGAGCCAGAACACAGAGCATCCAGACTGGCAGCCTGATGGCACTAACCGACCTGTGGTTTGCGTAAGCTATCAGCCCAAGCTGTCCGAGGAAGAAGATAGACCAGGCTGGTTTTCTTTTTACAAATTCCTCCATGATTAAGCCCTGATATCTACTCTCAATATGAAGCAGGAACTGATGCTGCCTGCAGGGCCTGAAAGACTGCTTTCTTCTCCCTAGCACAAAGAATGGGGTCAGGGAAGTATTTTCCTTTTGTATGGACTGCTTTATATCCCTCAAAATAGGGTGGACTTACTAAAAGGCACAGCTGGAGGGCTGTACTTTAGAACCAGACCACAGGGTTGCAGCTGCCCAGAGAATGACACAGGAGGTAAGCAATGTGCCTGCTCCAACCCTAAGGGGACGACCTCAAGATGTTAACCTTCGACAGGCCCTTTATAACTCTGAAATGTAACAGAGTCTTAATGTAGGCACAAGTGACCTTTACATCTGTCTTAAAACCCCTTCACTCTGCCAAAGCTGTGTTAAGAGGCCTTAGTGTATTTGGGAATCTGTGTGTTTAATATTACAATCTGTTTCACTTTTAAAATAACATAACAAAACAAGTCAGACAAAAGATGAAACCACAAACACAGAATAATACTGATATCAACTAAAATATTCCTTAGACTTTTCAAATAATTTATTTGAATAGAGTTGAGCGAACAATTTGCAATGAAATATTTATTCAGTGAATTGAATCCTGTTTTGTGTTCCTTAGTTTGACTGAATTTTACGAATTTGGGTTCAGATCCTGCAAACACTTCAGCATAAGCATTAAGTATTTGCAGGGTTGGGTCTCATTCACTATTTGCATTTGTTTGCATTTTGGTGGGGGAAATAAAACAGATACAGTTTCCATCTAAACCAAATTTTGTTTTGTAATTAAGTGACTCTTGGCAACAGGCTCAAAATGTAGCTTTATATGAACTTTCATCTGCACAGGACTCTGCTTCACAAACAGAGAGCAAAAATAGATGAAACGGCAATCAAAATTAAAGTCTGTTTAGAAGTCAATGAAAAGTCAATTATTTTTCTCATTATTCACAAATCTCCAGAATACTGCTTCCTTTTAAATAATAGGGTTTAAAGATCTAAAGAATTACAGTAAAATTATCCTTAAAAACCATCCCCACAAATAACTGATAACATACATACAGTAAATAGATTTTGAAGGAGACTCAGCTTATGTTCACAGAATAAAGTACAGATTGAAATGTAGGTTGCTTGTGGATCCCAATGTGTTATGGAAAAATACTCCATAAACAATAAGAATGCTTTTCTATCAGGCATGGAGGCAAGCATATCTGGTAGAGCTTTATTGTAGTCTCCAAAAACAGCAGATATAGGATGTCCAGATGTTCTGATTTTATAGGGACAGTCCTGATATTTGGGGCTTTGTCTTATATAAGCACCTATTTTAACCCACCACCCTCAGTCTTCTGATGGTGAGAGAGACAAGCTTTTGAGCCACACAGAGCTCTTCTTCAGGAGATATGTCCCTTCTTACCCATTCCCCTGAGAACAAGGGGAAATGTTTAATATTCAATATATTGTGCAGACAAAGGAAATCGCAAACTTTAATTCTTTCTTGGGGCATAACAATAAAAGGCTCCTTTAATTCTCTAGACTGTATTATTTCTGTAGATTGACAAGTGACCAAGTACTTGATGTGGTCCAACAGCCTGCTCATGGGCATACCTTACAGCAAACTAAACACGGGAGATATTCTTATCTTTGAGGAAGATGGTGATTGGCCAGAAGGATACAATGAAGCTCTTTGGGATGCCTCCAGAAGGACAAGGGTGGATGATAGTAGCAGTGGAGAATTCTAAAGAAGGTGTTTATTGTATATAATTTTTGTAAAGCCTGCATCCCTTCCAGTGATAGGAAGAAGGTCCTGACATAATGCTGCTTTATTATTTTACTGTTGGCTATTTATAAGAAATTGTATATTGAAATGGATGTAAACTTGCTTTGGACTAACTGCCCTCTTTGAGAACCATTGTATCACCTGGAAATATGGAAGTAACATATCTTAAACAATACAATGAAGAAAGGTAATTGTTGGTGAACTCAGTGTCTGCACAAAGAAACAGAAAGATTGAAATGACATACACATACAGGAGATGGATGCTATGAAAGCTTACAGTCTTCATCAATCTACCCTGCAAAGGTATCTGCAAAGGATACAGAAAAGAACACATCTCCTTGAAAACACACACAGTTTAGGCACAAGAACTGCTATGAAATAGCTAAGAACATACTAAGTATCATCAGGATGCAAAACACCACTTACTTTGCATCATATTTTGTTTGCATCTTGAGCCAGAGTAGTAGCTTGGATTGCTCATCTGCACACTACCCAGAATGCTTGTCCAGCTGACAACTATTTCATAGCTATGCTAGTGATTGAGGTCTGGGAGCAAAGTGAAAGGTGGGATGTACTTCTGGATGCAAGTTCTTTTCTTTAGAATTTAGGTCATCAAAGTACCTCATATATACAACTCCACAAGGAAATGTATTAAATTTGGGATGTGTGTAGGAAAAAACCTATTTGAATAGTTATTCTTATCCATTTTATAAAGAGATCAAGTGATGAAAACTGCCATTAGAGCTTGAAAGTTTTGTCACCGCCACGGGGCGTGCGATCGGCCCGAGGTTATCTAGAGTCACCAAAAGCTTAGCGGCATTAGAGCTTGAGGCATTACTAGTTAGTTGTGCCAAAGGATGATGAAACTGAGGTATTCTTATGTTGTTGCCACAATCACTCCATCTATATATGAATCCCCTTGCAGTTGTATTGTTCCACATAGAGTAAAGTCTTAAAGTCAAGTGACTGTGGGGAGATCAGAAGAGTTTCTAGTATTTCTGTCAATTTCTTATATAAAAGCCTGGTGCTTTTGAGAAGTTTTTCTCCTTAAAGCAGAGACATTGTTTAAACTGTGCTAGTGCATCAGACTTCTATTGGTTTCATTTATAAAGAGCAGCTATGCTTTGACACAGCACAAAACACCGCATGTTGATACAGAGAAACTTACTAATTGCTTGTATTAGTGATATTCTGGTCAGGACAATGATCTTTAACACGAAGCTCAAGGAACAATATAGAAACAACAAAACGTTCATAGATTTTTATAGTGAGTTCTTTGTTAAATTACTGAAGCACTCCAAAATGTTCCCTACAATGCAGAGGAAACTGTGAGATCTTACCCCATGTGCTCATCAAAATGTGATATAGTTAACGATGTAACAAATTAACAAATTTTCCCTACTTCAGTGCTTTGTTTTATTTAATTTAGTGTCCATTAAATGTGCTGGGCTGACAATGCTTGTCATTATCCATAGAATAGGTGCAGGACAGGCAGAGGCAGCAAGTATAAAAGAAAATCCTATTCTCAGGCTCTGATCCTATTTTATTTCCAGAACTCAGTCCTTATGTGTTAAAAGTTCTTTGAAATGCAGTCTGGAGCCATGATAATTTGTAACCTCTATTGTGCAATCTGTCAGATGGGATATGTGGCCGTTACATGTAATCTGACTGTGCTGTTCACTCTTTTTGTCAGTATCTTAGAAACTGACTTGAAGGTAATTTGTTGACAGGGTTCCAGAGCTGGTTTCTAGATATATGGAGATAAGTGTTCAGATCCCCTAAACGATTAGATGTACAATAACTGTCTTCATCAATTTACCCTGCAAAGGTATCTGTTGCCTCTTAGTTTGCACAGAATTGTATTTTTAAAAGAATTAATTGCAAGAACATTTATTATTCAGGCCACTTCTGACAATAAAACACAAAAGATTCCATTCTTGTAGGTGGGAGCTCTGCTCTTGATTTAAATGGGAGCAGCTTTGTATTTTTAATCCTTTATTTTGGGCTGCTGTTTATTAATAGCAAATATTTCCTGTGGGACTAAGGATATAACATTGAATCCAGTTCAATACGTAAGCACAAACCTGTTCTGTATTTGAATAACTCCAACAGGGATAAGTAAAGTGATGAGCATGAATGAGATGAGTGGTAAATTCTGAAACTTCAAGGCTCTTCAGTCCAGTATTTCAAATCTATGTGAATGGTTTGCATAAAACCAGAAACCTGTCAAATCAGGATTTGTGATTCTCTCACTTTAACAAAGTAACTGAACAAACTGATGTCAGACTCAGGAAGCCATAGGTCAATAGAGATGTATTATTTAAGCATTCCTTCCTGCATGATGTCAAGCATCTATAAATTATTTTGTTTAGCAAGACTAACATTCAGGTGTTAACCATTTTGAGGCCAAATTTTCAAAATAGGTGCTTAAAAGTAGCCATGACCATGCAAGTAACTGTAAGAGTTAAATGGATACTATTGCTCTCCTTCACCTACTTACTCATACACTTACCCATTCATGCTACAATTACCTATCTGTGTGCACATCTTAGGTGTTTGTTTTTTACAGTTTGGCCCCCTCACATAATGAACTGCCTACTGCAGGAGTGTTTATTCCATAAATCGGTTTGTAAACTCACCAGCTAAATATAAAGCCCTTCCATCTGCACACAAACCCATCTATGGTTGGAACTTTGTAGCTCCAAAAGCACAATGTTATTCTGCAGGATGCAGCACTGCTACTAAATCTCACTGCACAGAGAGGCAAAGTGATTTGTTTAAGGTAAGACAGAAGGTTAAAGGTAGATTGGGGAATAGAACATAGGGCTCTTGACTTCCAATCCAGTTGGCCACACTCACTCCAAGTGCGAGTACAACAAGGCTAGTAAATCTGTCTTTGTTAGATTTGTGCCCTGGTTCTGATGCTTCACTTTATCCATTTTGGGCTAGGCTTTGGCTCGAAGCCACAGACCACAATGGAAGGAGGTGAGGAGGCCCAGACTGCGATAGCAGGAATTCTGGACAGCTCAGCAGAAATTTCTCCAGGGGCTATAGAGGAGCAAATATTAGAGGCTATGAGATATGCTTCAGCCTCCCACTTCAAACCAGCCCTGACTGATGAAGAGGAGGTGCAGCTCATCGCTTTGAGGTGGCTGGTGCCCCTGGCAGCACTTAAGTGGGAGCAGTCCTGCTGCTAGGTTCTTGCACAAAGGTACCTCCCTCCTTCTTCATGCATCTGCGCAGAGCTGGACACAATTTGATCCAAGTGTAGGGAAGCACTTTCAAAAGAGACCATTATGGTCAGGAAACAAATCACATGCATCAAAGCTGTTAGAACTCTTCTTTGAACATTCTGGAAGCTTCAGCATCAGCTACAAATACAATATATAAAATATTGGTTTTTGGGTTGGTTTGGTTTTCTCTGTATGCCACGCTCATAAATTCTATAATGAGATTTAATATGCATCAGTCAGGGTTGGCTTGCCACATATGGCTGGGTAATGCTCATGCTGCCCTGGAAATACTTAGCTCAATTAGTTAGCATTGCTCCACTGAGTATAGAAACAGGAATTCCTTCAGCCCATTGCAGCTGGAGAGTGGTATACACAATAGGGACCAAGACACTTAGTGAGGATTTATTCTTTGTTTTCCTTTTCTTTTTCATTGCTGAAATACCAAATGATCAGGAGAAGATCTGTATCTTAAAGTTGCACACTATTTACAAGCTGCAGTTGCTTGCAGTTCTGTTTTTATAAGGAGACAATTGCTTTTCTTTAACCTCTATCTTCTGTTGCAATGGCAGTGGACGCCCTTCTTCCTTGAATTTACTAGAGGAAGCAGAAGATAAAAGTTACTCCTCCATGTTGGTGTCCTGTAGATCTTTATAGGATTGATAGTTTTCTTTTCTTTTTGGCAGTAAACAAGTTCAGTGTAGGGCTGTGTCAAGGCAAGCCGCTCAAATTAACAGTGTAATTCCTCAAGTTGGGGAACAGCAGACTGTAGTATGCAGGTTTTGTGCACAGTAGTTCACAGAATTTTAAATTCTGTACATCACTCTAATTTTAAAAACTATTAAAAACCCAAGTTTTTTTAAAGGGATGGAGGTTCAGCGTTTGTGTGTTAATGACTATTCTCAGCAATATGATGTTATGGGCAATCTACGGTACTCTGCAATATGGCATGCTTAGACTGAGACATATTTCAGAACTAGTTTGTGCTAGCTGAGATTCTTTGATGGAAAGGGCAATTTTACTACTAGCTAAGACTCCTTTGACAATCCCAGCGATTTGCAGAATGTAAACTGGTGCAGTGAGCCATTTGCTCCACAGTATATTCCCAAGGTTATATTCCTGAGGTTGCAATTGCAGTTTATACAAAAGAAACGAAAAGGGTTTGGGCTTTTTAGGGGGGTGTTGTTTGTTTTTACCGTAATAGAGACCAAACAGAAAAAGGATCCTTTCAGGCTACAACCCAGCCTTCTAACATGTAGATGTAGATCTCTGCCAGCTAGAAGAGTTTTCTGACTGCCGATGAGGGAGTTGATTCTCTAGAGGTGCCTGGCTGGTCTTTCAGTCACCAGCTTTGTTTGCATTTCTGCCCTGTACTTCTGTGGGAGCTCTGGATAGGCAGTTAATGTTGTGTCTTATGGTATTTGGCCAGGACTGCTGCACTCAGTCACCCTCATGTATGGAATACAAGGCCAAAGTCATTCGAAAAATTTGGGTTTGCACATGGCCAAAATATGCCTTAATCCTCCTAATACACAATATACAGCCATGTCTAGATCCACAAAAGGACATAGGCATTGCAAAACCTAATTTTTGGGTGCCTAGAAAACCATTGAAACACCCCTGGCATCTACGAAGTCTGAATTACTGACTAGACTCCTATGCAATGAATGGAGAGAGATCAGTGCCTAAGAATGGGATCCACAAAAGCTTGCACCGTAAGTGTGGAGCTCCCTAAGCTAGTCAGTGGTAGATGCTAAGAAGAGGTATGTCCCCTCAGGGAGTTCAGTGCCCAAGTCTGAGCTGATGGGAAGCATCTATCTCTGCTAGCAGAGACAGGAACCCCTCTCCAGGAGTTAGGCAATTTAGGCACCTAAGTAATTTCTTGCAAGAATGAGTAAGGCACCTACCTCACTCCACACAAAATGTCTGGCAGAGAAGTAGGAGACCATATAACTTTTAGCCCAGTAGTTAGAGCACTCACCTGGAATGTGGGGACTCAAGTACAATTTCCCCCTCTATCTGAGTGGAAGAAAGTATTTGAATAGGGTCTCCCAACTGTCAGGAGAATGCTCTAACCACTGAGCTTTGGGATATTTTTATATGGGGCTCCCTCAATCTCTCCTATTGATGCTCTTCCAGGATATATAAATACTTAAAGAGTCATTGGGCCAGAAAGAAAGAGTATAGGAATGATTCTGTAGTCCATGGTTAGGACACCCACCTGCAAAGTGCGAGTCCCAAAGTGTAGTCCATTGGCTCCCATGACTGAGTGTGAAATTGAACCTGGGTTTCCCACCTCCCAGATGAGTGCTTTAACTACTGGGCTAAAAGTTATAAGATGGTGTTAAGGCTAATTCCCCACTCTGGCACTTCGAGTGCAGAAGGTGGAGGCCTGCAAGGACTCTAAAAATTAATACTGGCCACTCCAGGCTTGTATTATTCCCAAGGTTACAACTTTTCTCTGACCTTGGATTGGTAGATGCTGCCACCACCCAAGTGCAGAACCCCTTTGAGAGCCCAGGAAGGTGCACTTGGGAATTCCTTCCTGTGGGGTACCCTCAAGCCCTTTCACCCCCCCTCTGGGGACGAGCTCAGAAAGGAAGAGAGAAAAAAAAGGAAATTCAGCTGTTGCCACCAGCTAATTAAACAACATTTGAACAAACCTCTTAAGACACAAAAATTCAATTCTGTTCTTTAAAAAAGGTAAATTTTATTTTAAAAAAGAAAGAAAATACATCTGGGAACTCAAGCTATTGCTAGATTTTTAAAAGAGCAGCTACAAGGATTAAGCAACAAGAATAGCTTTCTTGAGGTCCAGGTTAAAGGTTACAAGCAAAACAAAAACACCTTGTGTTAGCACAGGAGAATCCACAATCCATAAAGAAATAAAAGGGATAAACCTAATTACATCTTTCTAGACATTTTCTGATCTACTTACAAATCTGGGTTTTAAATGAGTAGTTTCTAGGTATGATACTGATGATTTTTTTCATACTTGTCCCATGCTTCTTACAGCATAGCTGCTGCCCTGTCTGCCTCTCCCTGGGAGAACAACAACAGACAGACAAAAAGGGAGTTTTTTCTCAATTTAAAAAAAGTTCTAGCCTTCCCATTGGCTCTTTAGGCCAGGTGCCCATTCACTTTCTTTGTATTGCAGTGAGACTTTTTAACCCTTTACAGGTAGAGAAATTAGAGAACAGCTACTAAGAGGGATTTTATAGCTACTGGTTGGCTATAAAAGGGAGCTCCCCCCACACCCCTACATTTATCACAGATTGGCACCACCACCTCCTCAATTTGATTAGGGCATGATGCGGTAGCTGAGCTCAGAGCTTCTCCACCTATCTTCTCCTGGTTTGTGGATCACACTGGGGCTTAAGCGGCAGACAGGCAGCTAGACACCCCAGTGTGAGGGAGCAGTGCATATGTCTAGAAGCTGAAACTTAGGTGCCTAGGGGAGTTTTACCCTGAAAATTTAGCCACCTACCGGGTTAGGTGGCAGCCAAGTAGGGATTTTGTGGATTGCAGTGGTGCCTAAAACTGGGACTGAAGCACCTAAATCTGGAATTTAAGCAGCTAAGTACCTTTGTGGATCTGGGCCTCAGCCATGTAGCAATGAGGGAGGTTCACAACATTGACTTTTCATATTGGTTTCTTTCCTGCTTATTCTAGATCGTAAATATTGGATCCATCCTGCCTAGCTATCTATTTCTAAACATGGACTGGATTTAGATTTTCCATTTCACATTAGTGGTACTTTGTTTTAATGCATATCCTTAAAGAACTGAGTGTAAAAATTGCATACGTCCAAGCTACTTTGAACTAGGCACATTTTGAAAAGCATTTGTAAACACAGGCCAGTGTAGTCAGAGCTGCCGAAGCTACTTCCAGCTAATGCAAAAAACATCTCAAAAGTGAGCCAATGAATTCCAAGTTGAAACAAGTCATTATCACTTCTTTACAGTGATCCTATTCTACAACTGACTTCAGTTCTGTTATTCTACCATTCCTCTTTCAGTTGGAGCAAATGCAACATACTAAGGGTTTTCATATTTTTATTGTTTCCCTCCCCAAACTGAAATGTATCTGAATGTTTTAAGATCAAATTCTATTCAGCTTTGATGACACTTAAAGTTGAACTTTTTATTCAAAATTTCTGTCCTTAGAATGCCAGAGGAATTTAAAATATTTCTCTTGCCTATTTGTGAAAAGTCTGTAAGTACAAGCCAACAGGAGAAATGTAGTAAGTAAAATACATTTCATACAGTATGAGAGCTTAGAAAAGTAACTATGATGTGATAAGCACTGCAAAACTAAAGAGAAGCATTAAGAATCTTCACTGGATTAGATACAAAAACCCATAGTGATCTTTTGATATGATGTCCCTTAGTTGTCCTCTGGTGACGCTATCAAAAATATCCTAAGTATTTCACTAATGTAAATTATGCTTGTGCAAGGATAGCTCAGTGGTTTGAGCATTAGCTTCCTAAACCCACGGTTGTGAATTCAGTCCTTAAGGGGGCCATTTAGGGAATTAGAGGAAAAATCTGCCTGGGGATTGCTCATGTTTAAATTACTTTTTTTAAAAGGTGCTCTAGTAGTGCAGGTGCTCCAGTGGTGCAATTGGTTAGCACACAGTACTTTTAGGGCAGTGCTGAGAGGAGCTATGCTGAGGTTGAGTTCAAGCCTTACCTGGAGCACTGGCTTTCATTAACCAAGTGGCATCACCTGCCTCATTGAGGGGAGGGATAGCTCAGTGGTTTGAACATTGGCCTCTTAAACCCAAGGTTGCAAGCTCAATCCTTGAGGGGGCCAATTAGGGATCTATCTAGGGCAAAAATCTGTCTGGGGATTGGTCCTGCTTTGAGCAGCAGGTTGGACTAAATGAGGTCCCTTCCAACCCTGATATTCTATGGTAGTTGTCTTATGATAACTGGACTAATCTGTAGAGAATAGCACATATTTTGGTAATTGCAATTTAAATAAAAGGATTTTTTCCTTGATTATTACAAAATTATTACTTGTGCAATAAGTTCAGTTGTAAAAGAAAGTACAGTATATAATACTGAGTGTATATACACACATTCAGTATCATATACTTTCTTTAAAAACTGAAATACACATTTCTTCATCATGTAATATGTGAAAAGACAGGAAATTTGACTGATCAAAACACATAGTTTTGCTTCAGGAAAATGAAGAGAAAATAGAGAATTAAATATAATTTTTATATTAATTTCTATGTGCTTGTACATGTATACAGAGAAAGATACATACGTTTCCTTCCATGCAGCATTTATAAAGTACTGTATAATCTCTTTGATTCAACCTACAAAATGACAATTTTCAGTTTTATAGTAACCCATTTGCAATGTGTTTTCATTGCATTACTTTCGCTCTCATATGAAAACTATTCCCAAGCTACCATTTTTAATCCTTGTCAATTTTTTTGTAAACTTCAACCTAAAATTTTCTTTTAAATGCTTTCCATGGTGGTGAAGTGTTTAAGCCTTTGGTATTCTCACAACTTTGATTCAAATGTAAAGGAACATGCTTCAGGATAATTTTTTTTGAAAATTAACATTTTCTTAGATTTTTAAATTTGCTCTAATGACTTGACTGGTTTTTGCATCCCTTGCTAATTGTAGAATAGGATAAACACAAACTGGCTTGAGCTATAATAAAAGTAACAAGAGATCCTACAATGTTGTACATAAATAATTAGTGTTTGAAAAAAGAGCCTCTTGGAGCTAGAATGGTGACTCAGCAGGCTGAGAATCCCAAGTACACACAGAGTATTACATTTTGGTATCTGTGTGCTGTGATTTAGCTTATAAATCATAATTTGGGGAGTTTTTATATATTGATGAGCTGTATAGGACATATATCCAAATAATGCTGATCTCTCTAAGGAACAACTCAGAAAAAAAGACCAGTTCCAGCCAAATCTAGCCTGATATATTGCACTAAACTGATGGCCAACATATGTGTGGAGTGTTGTTCATCAAAAATAGTTGACATTTAGCCAGTCAGGTAGCTCAAGAATTACTTTCTGCTGGCAAAGGCTAAAAACCCCAGTCTCATTCTCTCTCTCTCCCTCTCTGACCAGAAGGATATTACTGCTACACATCAGTCCTAGAAGTTCTAAGGTGCTTCAAGAATGTCACCAAGAAATGGGTGGCTGCACCTCTGTAGCGTGAACAGCTCTATAACTCTTAGGGTTTTGTGTTCTGTGTAGTATAGCTTTACATTACTAATATTAGGCATGATTCTTCACTGCCTTTCACCTTGGATAGTCACATACACTTGTGCAAGCCATTACCTAATCAGAATGGTGTTTTGCACCCACTTTGCACAGGTGTAAGAGACTGCACCAGGTGCAGGCAGTGGAGTATCAGGCCTAATGTGTTCAGCAGCAGATCATCAGATCCTTTATGCAGCAAGTTACAGACATGGAGTCTGAACCTGGTCCATATACTGTGTTCTTAGGTGGAGACTTTATTTTTATTCTTTTGATCTCCCTAATTTAACATGAATCATTCAACCTGAAAACATAGATGTCAGGCTCACCATTCCTAGAGTTTGTTAAACTTCATTGTTTGTGGTCTCCAGAGTACATTTCTCCATGATTTTTATGGAAGCGACCATCAGTGACTTTTTTTTTATGTGATGGTGGTGGTGGAGAGGGCCTCATTTGAGGATGGAAGTGCCTACATCTCCACCTGGTCCCCTCCCTATTACCCCCTCTACCATCTCATTATGTGCCTAAAGGAGAACTAAGCTATATTTGAAAATTTGTCCACAATTGTGGTGCTGAGCACTTGAAAATCTGTTCCCATATCTGCACAGAATTCAGGAAATGTAAGCTGCATGTCTAACCCCAATTTTATATACTGTCCGTAAAACCAAGCGAGCACTATTACAGTTATCTTTGCAGTAAGCCCAAAAAGACTGGTTCTGACCCTCACACAAGAACTTTAACCCATAGTATGAATGGGCAGTGGGCCATACATAGTGCAGGGCCACTCGGGGGGGGGGGAAGTGGGGCAATTTGCCCCAGGTCGTGCAGGGGCCCCCACAAGAATATAGTATTCTATAGTATTGCAACTTTTTTTTATGGAAGGGGCCCCCGAAATTGCTTTGCCCCAGACCCCTGAATCCTCTGGGCGGCCCTGACATAGTGCATACATGACAGACAAGGAACATGATTCTAGCAGTGTAAGTGAAGTAATTGCACAGCAATCTTCAACCTCCTGCCCAGGCTCAACTGCTGAGGTCCAACCTCACCTCCCTGCTGCCCTACATTCCAAAACACAGAGCACTCTGCATGGAGAACTTCGAGGTGGGCACTTTTACAATAGCAACCTTTCACAATCTTATCCTATTTACTCTACACAATTCAAAGATGAGCAAAACAGAACTTGTACCCTGGGGAAATACAATTCCACTACCTCTGAGGCCTTGTATGTCTGAGCACTTTCTAAATCAATGACTCTCTTGTTTGCCAGATGTGTGTTGCTGTTAAGCTAACATACCATGCAAACCTGAACTGATTGTAAATAGTTGGGGAAACCTGCAGTATTTCTACAAAGTTTTATCACTGTATTGTTATGTTACACCAGCAGGCGTTTCACATCTGCGGTGGGTTTACATAGGTCTGATAGCACTGCTGTGTGGTTCATTGTAAGACTTGTACACTGACAGTAGTTTTACAAAGTTGTGCTGTTATGTCATGGCAGCAAGCAACATGATGTTTTGATGTGTTACTAGCACTCCCAATAAGCAGTTGTCTCGATGTTTTCAGAGACACCAGTCAAAAGAGAATAAGTAACTGCTAACAGCTAAGCAAAAATTAAACTAAGTTGTTTTAAGTACATTAAACTTGATGGTCTCAAAATGTTCAAAGATCCAGAATTAGGAAACAAGAATCGCTTATAATAATGGCTCATTCACCTGATAAAAGGGAAAGAAGGCCATAACAAATCCACAGTGTATGTCCACACAAAGTCACCAGCAGGTGAGAGCACAGGGCATCTCTTATGCATGACTGTTAGCAGTTCTATTCCTAATCTGGAGTTATGCATCTCTGCTTGGTCTCTGCCTTCAGGCAGCTGGAAATGACTTGTCCTCAAAGTCCATCCAGGCTTGAAAAACCTTCTCTTTGCTTTCACAAGTGTTAAGGGCACATCAGGCACCCATGATCAAAATGACATTGTTCACTGAGCAGTTGTTACAAGGGAGCAGGCATCTTCATGGGGGTTTCTACCTACAAAAGACATACGTGGCTACCACCAAGCATCTGCTATGAGTGTAGTGGAACCATCTTCTACCTGACATCAAGCAGTAACTTCATAACCCAAAACAATAGTGGGTGTGCTGGATCCACCCTCTGAACAGAGACTCTAAGTCAATATTGTTCTGTTGGGAGAAGAGTTCCTACATGCTTAGTCTCAGAGGGTGAGAGTTCCTGAAAACCTTCTTGCCAGGCACTTTACCTGTGCACCCAATAGGTGTCCATGAATATCCACGGTAGTCCATCAAGGCCTACTTTCTATTAATGACTACTTATTAAGGGGGGCAAGGGAATATGGGGGATACAGGACAGACAATGGGTACCAATGATTCACCAGCATGTTTCAGGAGTCCTAGCTGCCAAAATCCCTCAATTTTTGAGACGGCCACTTTTAACATGTACCCATGAAACACAATGTTTGTGGTGTCACAAACCTTAACTACCACCACTGCAACGTGTACTGGCCAACACTGCACTAGTTCTTAATGGACCTATACCAGTCAAGGGTGGCCAATACACATAGTGCCATTGCCACATATTTTAGCACAGATATTGGGGCTCTCTTCCTACTTCGGTGCTGCAGCCCAATACTAACTCCTCACAGAGTTTCAAGAAAGCAGCCGACCTAATCTAAACATTCTGTAGGCACTGCTCATCATCCCAGCTCTGCAAAACAATGTAGCTCCACTGCATTGTGTGTGTGGGTGAGGGGAGGGCTTGGCCCAGAACTGCTGCTTGACCATGCACATTGTGTCCAGCAGGAGACCATGCAGCCACTTGCTCCTCTTACATTCGTGGGCCTTATCTGCTTGCTCACCTTCTTGCACTCAGGTTCTCCATTAGCAAAGCTAGAACACACACACACTACAGATCTGCCACTTCAGATGACTTGTTGATCTGTGGCACAGTTTCATGACACCCAGAAAACGGTAAACCTGACATGACAATCAGCAATCCATGGTAGAGGAGATCAAAATTTTCTAAAAGTTGGTGGGTGACAGAAGCAACTTGCAACTGGTACCCATTTAGCTTCCCAGCGATTTGTAGACACTAGAGGAATTATGGGACTTTCCAGAGTAGGGGTTGTGGGAGGTTTGAGAGTTTGATCTTTCCTCCTGTAAGCCCTCCTGAGGTCTATGAGGTCTTAAGAAGGCAGTCATCCATAGTACACTGCAGTTTGGAGTGGTGCCAGAAACTCTAGGCTGTGCGCCTGGAAAGCATTATTATTAAATACATTGAGCTGAGTGCTTGTATCAGTGAAAAGTGTAATGGTGACTGTGCTGAATATATATGAATGCTGTGTGTGGATGCACACTGAGACATGAAATGTACACTCAAGGTAACTACATGAAGTTAAGTATAATCAAGGTAACTCTAGCATAGAAAAATCCTAGGGGCCAGATATCCCTGCAGCTTTGTATCCAGAAAAGCTACCTGTCTTGCACTGCAGTCCTCAATCTCTTTCTCTCTTCTGGGGTAAGAAATCTGCAGAGAAATATTTAGAAGACAATCAAATGAGGTTATGAATCTGAAATCCATGCTGCACATTTTCAAGACAAAATTTGGAGGGCTACTTTCCAAAATGTGTTGTTTACTGATATTACTGTTACCTGTGGTGGTTGTCAGAGTTGTTTTTTAACATGTTTGCACCCTATGTTCAGGCATGATAAGCAGGGGCGGCTCTAGGAATTTGGCCACCCCAAGCACGGCGGCATGCCACAGGGGGCGCGCTGCCGGTCGCCGGTCCCGCGGCTCCGGGGGACCTCTTGCAGACGTGCCTGCAGAGGGTCCGTGTAATCAGTTGGTCGGGGCTCGACCCTCCAGCGGGCAGGAGGGGAGCCACCCTGACTCACTTCTTATCTCCTCTTAGTCTGCTTGAGTGACAGAGAACAACGTTAGAAGGCCCAGGCCCTCTGGAGCAGGGGCTGGGCAACAGCAGTACAATCAGGCCCAGGCCCTCTGGAGCAGGGGCTGGGCAACAGCGGTACAAGTAAGCCCAGGCCCTCTGGAGCAGGGGCTGGGCAACAGCAGTACAAGTCAGTACAAAATAGGCCCAGGCCCTCTGGAGCAGGGGCTGGGCAACAGCGGTACAAGTAAGCCCAGGCCCTCTAGAGCAGGGGCTGGGCAACAGCAGTACAAATTGGGCCCAGGCCCTCTGGAGCAGGGGCTGGGCAGCAGCAGTACAAGTAAGCCCAGGCCCTCTGGAGCAGGGGCTGGGCAACAGCGGTACAAGTAAGCCCAGTGTATAAGCCCAGGCCCTAGCTCAGGGTGGGGCAGCAACAAACACAGGGCTCAGACCCTCAGGCAGGGCTGAGCAGCAGTTCAAGTTCAGGGACTCAGGTCCTCAGTCAGGAGCTGAGCAAACAACCGGTAAGTCCAGACCTTTGGGTCGGGGTGCTGGTGTGAGGGTGGAGACTGCCACCTGTGAGTGGGGTGGCAGGGGGGACACAGGCCCACCCACTCCACTGTGTCCCAGCCCGGGGCCCTAGCAGCGGCGTGGATCCGCTGCAGTCAGTGGGGATCCTGGCCGCAACACACTGACATCAGCACTTCAGTGCCTGCAGCCTGACAGGGGTCGGCTACCCCCGGGCTACACTCCATTTCCCCTTCAGGACCTACCTCGTCGGTTGCACTGGGTTCGGGCCAGTCCATCTGCATCAGCTCCTCTGGACCCGGGCTTGGCGGCAGGTCCGGTAGCTCCTCCGGGAGGTCGGGCCAGGACTGCTCAGGCGGCTCCTCCGGGTAACAGCAGGGCCTGGGGGGCTCCTCGTCATAGCGGGCGCTAGGCAAGCCTGGGGGCTCCTCGTCATAGCAGCCGCTAGGCAATCCTGGGGGCTTCTCCCGGTACCGGCTCCGGGGAGGCTCCGGGGACTCCTCGTCGTAGTGAGCACGGGGAAGCTCCGGCCAGGCAGGGTAGTTGCCTCGGGCCGAGGAGGGTTCCCAGCCGGGAGCTCCCGCCGGCACATCTGCTCTCGGCGGTGGCTGGCCTCTGACTGAGCTTTGGTGCGCTCCTTTTCTACTTCCTGCCCTGCCCCTTGACTTCCGGGGGACGGGGACTGGTGGCGGTAGCTCCGCCCACTGGGGGGTTGGCAAGGGAGCTCCCTCTGCCGGGCAGGAGGGGAGCCACACCGACTCACTACAGTCCGCTGGTCCCGCGGCTCCGATGCAGCATCTGCAGGCATGCCTGCGGGAGGCCCACCTGAGCCACGGGACCAGCGGACCCTCCGCAGTCATGCCTGCGGGAGGTCCGCTGATCCCGCGGCTCCGGTGGACCTCCCGCAGGCATGACTGCGGAAGGTCCGCCGGAGCCGCCTGCCGCCCTCCCGGCAAAATGCCACCTCAAGCGCGCGCTTGGCGCCCTGGGGTCTGGAGCCGGCCCTGATGATAAGTGTTGGAAACAAAAATGCTCCTCCCATCTCCAACAAATGGGGACAAACAGATTTGAACAGTTATTTTGAATGTACTGGCCCTAATTTACAAGACTTTAAATCAGTTACTCTTCAAGAGCATGAAATCCTATCTCACTATATACAAACCACCATGTTACTATGCTCCATAGGAATAATGACCCTAGAAAACCCTGGTTTAGACTTCTGAGGTACTAGGAGAAGAGTTTTCTCAATGGCAGAACTCAGGCTGTTGAACACTGTGCCAGAAGAAATCAGATGGAGACTTAGCTCGGTTTGGTTCAGATCAAGATTCAAACCCCTCTTTGCCAAAGCCTTCCCCTGCAATGACCTCTTCTATTGGTTAGCACCTGAGTGTGACTGGGGGTGGGGCGGGAGAAGAGAGAGCAAATGAGGAAGAAAAGAGAAGAAAATGGGGATTTAGGGTCGAAAATCATGAAACCATGTGTTGACCATATCAAACAAGATTATGCTGAATCTTACTTGTATTTTGCTTAGACAACAAAGTGATAAGTCTTTTGAGAAACATCTCAGTTATACAGACTTGTGTCCTCTGGGCTCAGCTGTTGTAATAGTAATGCACAGTAGTGGGGAATGCATCCATCAATTCTAAAGAAGCTGTAGCTACTGCTGCACCTGGTAGCCACATGCTTGCTGACAGAAGCATAGCACTTGAGCACTCAGATCTCTGCACTGGGTGACATATGATCAAGTCCAAAGACTTAGTCTTGATCTTCAAGGTTTTTAAATAGGTTTGGGACCAACCTATCTCAAAGATTATCTCTCCCTCTGGAACCATGATTTACCAAGGAAGATGCTGTCTGAAGGGAGAATGAAACTGCCACAGACAGGATAAAATTGGTGCAAACGGGAGACAGAGCCTTTTTTCAGTTGACCCACAAGTGTGGCACCTCCTGCCAGATGAACTGAAGATGGCAATAAAGCCACCATCAGGTTAAAACACAAGACAGCTTTTTGACAGACTTCACATCTCACACACACACTCACACCTCCAATTAAAACAAAACTTAGAAGGGGGGAAGAAAGAACAAGGAATAGCAAGAAAAGAATACTAAAAAAAGATAAATTTTGCATGAATCTAATCTGCACCTAGACAGGGAAGGAGAAGCAGATCTTTGTGTAAACCACGTATTTAGATTATATAAACTGTCAAACCTAGATTCCAGTACAGTTCATTTTGTTCTTTTTATTTTTAAAGATTCTGCTATTCTGCTGCAAGCAATATGTTACCTGGTTTTCTCAGATCTGTAGTATCTTTACCTCTATGTATATTTCTGTAAAATGAAAGGCACAATATTTTGTGATATACATTTTTTTATCATTTTGAAAGACAGCAGTTAAAAAAGCCAATGCATTTACGACCAGTTAAAAAAAGTCATATGCCTTTACTACAACTTCATCTTAAAATATTATGGATATACAACTGTTATCAAACCACACATGGTATTATTTACCATAAGTTTCTTCCTTATATCACTGGGTAGAGACCTATACATTTGGAATCAAACATTATGAATTCTATCCTTGGCTGCTGACTGTGGTGTCTCCATGTACAGCAGTCATAAATTGTTACCCTGCAGTCAGAAGAGCTGTTACTGCCAAGATCGTCATTGACGCTGCCTGATTTCCTATCTGCAAGTATAAGAACTCATAGCTGCAGCCAACAGTGGCCTCAGGAACCTGTTTGTGTGTATGTATATAAACGTGTGTGTGTAGTATAAAATATACTTGTGATCTGTTTTTCCTCAGAGGTCCTCCAGGCTCCACAACACAGCAGTGTCACAACAATTTCCTCCCCATTCTTATATGCTCTCTCCACCACACATTTATTCTAGTAATCCTTAGTCTGGTTTCCTTTCTGGTAGTTCCAAAGTTTTGATCAAGAATATAGAAGAGACCTTCCCTGGCCATTATGTATTACTCTGAAGATAATCGCAAAAAGAAATTCTCAGTATGTGTCAGATTCAGCCTTAGAAGTTGGTAATTCAGAAGCATAAAAACTAGTCAAACGATCACAAACATTTAATTAGTAGTTGCTGTTTGGCCCTTTGGATGACTCTGGGATACACTGGAGAGGTTCACTTTAGCCCAGTCATAAAATCTATTTTCAAGTGCTCGTTCTTCCAAATGGAGAAAAGGGTTTAAAAGTCTACATAAGAGCAGTCTGATACGTTGAACAGATCAATAGCTAAGTGATTCAATTCAAATCTTTCCCTGTCTTGTCACTTAATAATTAAAAGGTATTTGGACCCTTCATTAAGAGTGTTTCAAGAATTGTGAAATAACTGGTGGTAATTTTGGTTGGACGTATTCCTGGAGATCACATGACATAATCGTTAATTAAATATTAATCTTTGATTCCTAGAGACTCCAGACCAATCCTGGAGGGTTGGCAACCATACCCTACTAAGATTAAGCAATTAAATTATTTTGTTAATACAAAAATACTTCGCATTTGTGGTATGCAGAACTTTCTGTTTTCAAAGTTCTATACAAATATTTCATCTTCACAATACTCTTGTGTGTTGTACGTAGCTATATTACTTATGATCTTATTTTCAGTGTACTGCACCTTTATTAAAGCCTTATCCTCATACACATCCTGTGCTTGTGGGAAATGTATTTGAAAATATCATTTTTTCCTAGCAATATGAGAACTGATTATTTTTTCTTGCCACCAACTTCAACAGCACTTTCATAAAAATACTGCTCAGTTGTTAGAAAACATCATCCAAATTCTTCCACTATTTAATTAAACTGGACGCCTTCCATAATTCCATAAGGGCCACTACTTTACTTTCCCTCCCCCACAATTTTTATCAGGTTCTTTCTTCACTGCTTCTTCTCTTTTTGTAAACTCTTTTGTTTTAGATCTGAACCTCAACAGCAGAATTCTGTTCTGTTGTCTATACACAAAGACCAAATCAATACTTCAAATAACTCAGTTTAGATTAAGGTAAAACAAAGCAAGACAGAACAAGAGTAAAATTTCTATTAGAGAGTATGCTGTGTATTTTCTTTGTAACATGCTGCACAACTCCAACAAAATGCATCCGATGAAGTGGGTTTTAGCCCACGAAAGCTTATGCTTAAATACATTTGTTGTCTCTAAGGTGCCACAAGTACTCCTCATTCTTCTTCCAACAACATAGTAGATGCCTTTACAACCCAGAGCACACTGAAAACAAGAGCATAATACAGGACACTGTGAAGAAGCTAAGTAGTATTCTCACTGAACAAATTAGAAAACGATCATATCACAGAGAGGAAATGTAACAGCTTTAAGATTATTTTATTGTTTAACACAGTACAACAAAGGAAGACATCCTTTCTGAGCTTAGTTACTAGTGTCTCACAGTTTAGTACCAGGGTGATTTACTGTGGTCCTAGAGAGAAATCCTGGCCCCACTGAAGTCAATGGCAAAACTCCCACAGAGCATAATGGGTCCAGGACTCCACCCTTAAACTCAATCTATGTTCTCTGTATTCAGCAAAGCAACTAAGGGTATGATGTGC
Organism: Mauremys mutica; assembly: GCF_020497125.1. NCBI lineage: Eukaryota > Metazoa > Chordata > Testudines > Geoemydidae > Mauremys > Mauremys mutica. Next base: position 314,604,887 of record NC_059072.1, on the reverse strand, counting down.
TTCACCTTGGAAATAATTTCATTAGGGGAGTGGAAATTCAATGAGTTTCCTTGTAATTCTTCCATTCTGGAGGATTTTGATATTTTGAAATTTGGTATTGTTCCAATTCAGGGGAATTTTTAAAAAAAATTCTCTAAATGAAAAGGAACCTGGAAACCTGGGCTGCCAAGTAGCCACAAGCATGGAGGCCCGGGCTCTACAGAAGCCAATCAAGTGGGCTGAGAAGGAGCTGAATGAATGAGGTGGCAGGAAACCAGGCATGAAAACCTGCCTGTCAGGCAGAGTGCTGATGTACCTCTACCTGTATTTTGTCAGAACTTCATCAAAATCTGTCTCTGAAAAACTTTGATTTTGGGCAATTTCCAACAAACATTTTGCAGAATTTTTCCAACTAGCTCTACAGATTAGCCTCCCTTACCTAGCTGGAAAGATCCAAATGTTCCAAACCCCAAATCCTCCCAGATCTGTCAAGGGCTATCAATGGAGACACCTCATACTCGTTACGTTGCCAATCCCACCTGGCTCCTTTCATCTCTGCATAGGAGTCATGTTATCAAGTCAATAGATTCTCTCACTAGTTTGGAAGAAGGGAGCAGGAGAATGCACCAATGACCTGCCAACCTCACCACCCTATCTCTGCCTCAGTCTCTCCAATCCATGATGCCATAATGCACACATAGAAAGGAGTCCACAGTACCAGGCTGAAAAGTGGAGCATGCTGTGAAGGTGGTACTTGTGCACTTCCACACACACCTAAGCTGGAATCCAAACAAGCAAGCTCACCCATGTGGGAACTTGCAAGGAGGCATGGTGGGCTAAGGCAGAGAGGCTCTGACTTACTAAAGGCCATTGATAGTAAGAGTACTCAAGATACAAGAGTAGTGTGTTATTCTTTCAGAATGACTCTTTTGTATAAGTAAAATAAGTAGACACTGTCCCAGTTCCAGGGTAAGCTGTACCTCTGCCCTCTTCATGTTCTGCTCAAGCACTTTAGGTCTCAGACTGCTAGCCATCATCACTACTCTGTGAGGTGGGAGGACCCACATCCTGCTCCCACCAAACCAGGGATTTAGGCTTACAGTCCCCCTGTAAGTGACAGTGCTTATCCCAGTAGGTTTGACTTTAATCCATGGCCTGCCATTCTGCTCTCTCCCAGGGGCTCTAACAGGGCTTAGCAATGAACAGCCAGCTTTCACAAAGCACTGTATGTGTACATTGATAAAGATAAAAGCATTAGAGAAAACATATTATAAAAACACTCTACGTGTGTTATCTTACCAGGTGTCACCCATCTTCCCCCTGGAAACCCAAGTAGGTTTCCAGAAGATCAAACCCTTCTAGCAGGGTTTTGCCTGGTCAGTTACAATCACATGTCAATTTGAAGACCAAATGAGTGTTGTTCTGGCTGATCTTTTATACCAAAGATGCTGTATACCTGCTTGAAAACCCCTGCCTTGGTTAACTCACTACTGCACGAGTACTTTGGGATTTGGTCAGTGTCTTTTCAGGGGATCCAGGATTCCTTTTCTCTTCCTGCACAACCTTGTTTGCACCTGGTCCAGGTCTACTCCCTGCCCTCTCTAAAATAGCCAGTCAAAAATCCTCTCTTTTATAAATTGCCAGTCTCCCCCATCAGGTGATTCTCCTCAGTACTTCAAGTTCCTTGTCAGGTGATCTATTGCTTGGTTACAAGCTCACCTAGTTTAACTAGTTCCTCAAGTGGCAGCTAGCTCAGTGGTTAGGTTGCTTAATTTGAGTGATTAAACCCTGCAGGTTAACAACTACAGCTAGTCAGAGAAATTCTGGCAAAACAATGTTTTGTTGTAATTTTGTCGATTTTGGTGAAATCTAAGTGCTCTGGAGACTGGTTGATTTTTTGCCTGGTTTCCTGTCAGCCCATCTATCTGGCTCTTCAGCTTTGTGCCTGGTGTATTATTGGGGAGCCCGGAATTCCAGAGTCCTCAGCAGGCTGACAGGCACATTGCTATGGCAAAACAAACCCCAGGGCTTCTAAGGTACATGACCTTGGGGCAGTCTGCCATTTGAAAGTGCCCCATTCCCTATGGTAGAGATTTTTGATTTTTTTAGTTTTTGTTCCAGAATAGAATTAAACCATATTTTCAAATATCAAAATTCTCCATGGAATGGAATTACTTTTCTCTGCCCAGCTATGATGGGCCGTATTTGCCCCACACTGGAGATGAAGGGGTTAATCCCACGCTCTTGGCAGCGGAAGCCACACACCCCTCACCCCTGCTGGGCATGCTCCAGCTAGAGCTGCAGTATAAAAGAGGGCAATTCAGCTCAGTCTGGGCTGACTAGCAGAGAGGAAGGATGCATGTTGTGAGCTCCAGCCTGGGAGAAGCTGAAGCCCCAGACTGTGGGAACTAGAGGCACCAAGACCCAGGCAGAGGTCCAGATACCTATGGATGCCCAAGGGAGTTTGGAACTACTGGGAGCAGCACAGGCTGAGGAATCTGGAGACCCTGAAGATACTCAGACCACAGCCACAGGAGATATGGTAGGAAGTAGCCTGGGGGGCACTAGCTATTGTCCTGATGGCTGTCAGCATGTTTTGGACAGTTCCCTGCTGACTCAGTGATGATCCACTTGCCACTGCAAGGGACAAGGGCTGGGACTTAGTGAAGCAAGGAGGGCCCAGTTCCCCCTACCCTGGCTGCCACCCATCCCTGGGTGATAGCACACTCCCCCACTGGCCACTAGGCCATGAAGCCCCATACTGGAGGGTGACCCATATTGACTCTGGCCACCAGGCCATGCAGCCCCACTTTGGGGAACAACCATATTGATGCTGGCCCCAGGGCTGTACTGCCCTGAAGGCAAGAGCCACCATATTGATGCTGGCCCCAGGGCCATACAGCCTTGAGGGCAAGGGCCGCCATATTGATGCTGGCCCCAGGTCTGTATTGCCTTGAGGGCAAGGGCCGCCATATGATGCTGGCCCCAGGGCTGTACTGCCCTAAAGGAAAGGGCTGCCATATTGATGTTGGCCACTGAGGTGAAAAATAGTCAGGCAAGCTTAACCCTGGGGCTGCAATGCCCTTGCCCTGCCCCAAAGAGGGATGGGGTGTATTTGCCACGTGACATGAGCTCTATTAATGACACTTGATTGCACTGTATAATTAGCCTTCTTCTAGGTGCCAGAATTTTTCCTGACACCTCCACAAAGATTGCAGCACCAAATGGATAGTAATAGGCAAACATGTAGACACAGTGTATTCTTACTATCAAAATGGTGTTCACAAAACAAAACAGAATTTGTAGTCTAATATAGATCATTTAGACATATGCTAATCTGTCATTGGAAGATAGTAGTTTGTAGTGGTGTTGAAAAATTAATGAACATTTTAAACAGAAAACAAAGTCCTTCCTAGTATAAAAGTGAAGCTCACTGTGGTGTACTGTATATACAAACACAAGCACTTCTTTATTCAGAAGAAAACTCTGTAGTAGAGCAGTCAAATTATTTGTTGTGAATAACTGTCTTTTGAGAACTAACAAATAAATATGCAGAGGGCAAAAACCTTTCAGTTTCATTAACTGAGCTCAACTCCCACACAAATAATATTTTTCACTTTAATTTTATAGTTCACTTAAATTTTGCTGCATGAAAAAGCATAGTTGTCATTCTTTTTCTCTGATATTTATAAGATTTCCTAGTGTTAAGTTCATGCCATTCTTTATACAATCACACAGCAAAATCTGAAACTGTTGGCTTTAAGAAATGGATTCCAAGCTTTCCTTATATGGTGCAGAGTTGGCACATGCCTTGTCTGGATATCACAAAAATGTAATTATAATGTCATGGGGTTTTATCATTCAGATACAGTCCCTATTAGCTTGCTTGATTCTACTGCATGGGACTTTGAGACTAGACAAAACATGAAAGCAAAACATTGGCTTACAATGACTTTTGCTGTCTCAGATATCCTCATCAGTCATATGTTAGTGTGTCTGTATCAGCTACCCTGATCCTCTACTTCATCACAAATAAAATGGATTTTCCAAATGACTAGTCTGTAATACAAGGCCAGTCTTGAGAATTTACACTAATTCCTCATAATATATTTCTACCTCTTCCCTTATGGATATGCGGGTAATATAAAAGAATAAGGCACAGAAGCTGTGTGTGTAAACATTATGAGAGACTATTTTTAAAAAGCACAGCCGAGGGAGGAGAGAGGAATACAATTTTACCTTTCATACCCATTGTGAAATCTCCATATCAAATATGTACAAAATATGGGCATTTGAATGTGACTTAATGAACAAAAAAATGTGGTATTACTAAAGCTGAAGGCCTGGGGGAAATGTTATGGAAAAATCATAGTAATAGTGTTCCACTTGTTATGGAAATTATGGAAAATCACTGATATATTCTGCAGTAACCAAACTATATGTAGAGAACCAAGCCAATACACTTTTAATCTTTTTCAGAAGCCTTAGGCCCCTTGGTGATTGATTGCCCTTCACCTTCCCTTGATTCCCTGCTCACCCTCAGCAGCGAGATATCTTCCATAATGAACACAGCCTGTGGAAAATGTGGGGACAGGAATGATTATCAGGCCCCCCCTACAGTGCTGACTTTCCCCAGGTGCCCAGTGTACAGTAGGATCCGGGAACACTGATTTCCCCTGTGGTTACTCACCATTTTGGGGGTCTTGTGGCTCATGTGTGTTTGCCTGGGGTCAGCCAGTTAGTGACAGGTATGTGAATAGTGGCTGTGTTTTAAATCACTGAATCAGTGTTCTGTGCGTTGCAAACAATACTGCTCCTGTAAAATGTTGCATTTTGGCTTCACAGAGATGACCTGGGGAGCCCAGCCTCCCTCTTTGTTATCACCAGCTGAACAGCTGTGCAGAATTAGAAAGCGGCCACAAAAAACTAAGGAGGACTTTCTGCATGAGATTATGATGCACTCGCAGCCGAAAACCCCTGCAGCTGCTGTCACAAAACTTTCCCATGCCTCCCACAGGCACTGTCAACACACTCTTGTCAACCTCCTGGCTCCAGTCTGTACTCGTGGCATTCCACTCCTTCCCACTCACAGTCCAGCACTGCGGACTTCCACTACCCACTGCACTCAACACCCATCCCTTTGCAGCTTAGCCCTTCTGAAGTACAGTACCCACTGCACTGTACTCCAAAGGATATGATCCCTGGACATAAACAAATCTTTAACTGTTCTGGACCCCACCTCCTCCTGGGACCTTCCCTTTCCCCATCCCCCTCAATGCTGATATGTTTTTTTTGTCTCTCTCCTCTGGTGGTTGTTTTTAAATAAAAGAATTGTGTTGGTTTGAAAGCAATCTTTATTCTATTAATTTAAAGCAAATGGAGCCCTGCAAAGCAACAGACAATTATCTTATACCTTCATAGTACGTCAGCTGCATTAATCACAATAACCTCCTAGCATTACAAGCACTACACTTCCGAGCACATCAACAAATATTAGTGGATTCAGCTTCAAATTGCTGCCTCAAGCCATCCCTGATCCTTATGGCCCCACGCTGTGCCCCTCTAATAGCCCTGGTCTCTGGCTGTTCAAATTCAGCCTCCAGTCCAGCCCTGAATGAAGCTTTCATCCTTCCCTTCACAAATATTATGGCGCATATAGCACACGGCTATAAGCATAGGAATAATGTCATCGGCCAGGTCCTGTTTCCCATATAGGCAGCGCCAACAGGCCTTTAAATGACCAAAAGCACACTCAACAGTCATTCTGCACTTGCTCAGCCTGTTGTTGAACCACTCCTTGCTGTTGTCAAGGTGCCTCGTGTATGGATTTATAAGCCACAGCATTAAGGGGTAGACAGGGTTTCCCAGTAACACAATGGTCATTTTGACTTCCCCGGTGGTGATCTTCTGGTCCAGGAAGAAAGTCCCTGCTTGCAGCTTCCTGAACAGGCCCGTGTTCCAAAAGATGCATGCATCATGCACCTTTCCGGACCAGCCTGCATTAATGTCCATGAAATGCCCTCTGTGATCCACAAGAGCCTGGAGAACCATAGAGAAATACTCCTTCCAATTAATGTGCTAGGTGGCCTGGTGCCAGAATTGGAATATGTATGCCATTTATTGCCCCTCAGCAGTTAGGGAAGCCCATTTGTGCAAAGCCATCCACAATGTTACGCATCAAAGAGTCTTGTGGCACCTTATAGACTAACAGTCGTTTTGGAGCATGAGCTTTCATGGGATGCATCCGACGAAGTGGGTATTCACCCACGAAAGCTCATGCTCCAAAACGTCTGTTAGTCTATAAGGTGCCACAAGACTCTGCTGCTTTTACAGATACAGACTAACACGGCTACCCCTCTGATACTTGAATGTTACGCATGTTGCCCAGAGTCACAGTCTTTCGGAGTAGGATGCGATTAATGGCCCTGAATACTTCCATCAACATGAGTTGAATGATTGACTTTCCCACTCTGAACTGGTTAGTGACCGATCGGTAGCAGTCTGGAGTAGGCAGCTTCCACAGTGCAATCACAATGCACTTCTCCAACCATAGGGCAGTGCTCATTCTTGTGTCCCTGTGCCGCAGGGCTGGGGCGAGCTCATCACACAGTCCTATGAATGTGGCTTTCCTCATCCGAAAGTTCTGCAGCCACTGCTCATCATCCCAGACGTGCATGATGATGTTATCCCACCACTCAGTGCTTGTTTCCTGAGCCCAAAAGTGGCGTTCTACTGTGGTCAGCACCTCCATGAATGCCACAAGCAATCTTGTGCCATAGCTAGTACGTGTGGTGAGATTAATGTTGCACTCCTCTAGCCTTTGTAGTTTAAGGAATAATTCCACTGCTACTTTGTGACATGTTAGTCAGAGTGAGCAGCATACTGGTCAACAGTTTGGGATTCCTGGAGACCAAAGAGGCAGAGCGCACAGTACACAAACCGTTGAAAGACGGCACCAAATGTGGACAGAAGCACAGGGATTGCTAGGATGTGAAACAATGCATCACAGGGCATTGGGACAGGACCCAGGATGCCCCGTGACCCCCTCTGCCTTCTCATAACTCTTAGCGGCAGAAAAGGAAGAGATGCTCTGTGGGATAGCTGCCCAGAGTGCACCCCTCCAAATACCACTGCAAGTGTGAACACGCTATTGCGCAGGCAGTTGACAATGTGAACACACAACAGCGGTTTCCCTTGAGCGCTCTCTGAACGTCACTGTAACTGCCAGCGCTGTAACTCTGCCAGTGTAGGCATACCCTTAGTGTGGTAGTACAGGAATAAATGAAGGCAGAATGTTGCCCTAAATAAAGGGTAACTTTATCAAAGTCAATGGACTTAAACTGGTGCATGTGAGATCAGAACTGTGTTCTGTTTCTTGCTGATCCCAGCTCCCTTTGAAATAAACAGACATCCTTGTCATATTCATTGCAATGGTACTTGTCATTTGAGATCCAAACCCTTTATGGTGTTGAGTGATCACTCAGTGCTTAAAGTGCACAATGGTCATTGCTGTATTCTGCTTTATTCTGTATCTTGTTCCAACAGACCATGCATAACAATAGCTTTACAGCCATCTGCCCAAACTCTCTGGGAAGCTCAGCCCCTTAAAAGCACAGACCGCAATACCACATCTTCCTAAGTAAAAACTTAACACCTAAACAACCCAACATTAATATAACACAAAATTACAAATATTTGTAACTAACCTAACAACAAAGGGTATGGCTACACTAGGCAGTTTTTAGCAACACGGCTGTGCCGCTATGGCCGTGTTGCTAAAAGCAGTGCAGTGTAGCTGCTGTTTGTTGGCAGGAGAGAGAGTTCTCCTGCCGACAAAAAACTTCCCCCCACCATGAGCGACAGCGGCTTTGTCAGCAGGAGAGCACATCTGCTGACAAAGCGCTGTTCACACCGGCACTTTTCATCAATAAAACTTTTGTCATTTGGAGTGGAGTGTTTTTTTAATGCCTGAATGACAAAAGTTTTGCCGATGAAGTGCCAGTATAGATAAAGCCTAAACTTACCAATAATGTTCAGGTTTCAGAGTGGTAGCCATGTTAGTCTGTATCAGCAAAAAGAACAAGGAGTACTTGTGGCACCTTAGAGACTAACAAATTTATTTAAGCATAAGCTTTCATGGGCTAAAACCCACTTCATCGGATGCATGCAGTGGAAAATACAGTAGGAAGACTATATATATATATATATATATATATATATATATATATATACACACACACAGAGAACATGAAAAAATGGGTGTTGCCATACCAACTATAACGAGTGTAATCAGTTAAGGTGGGCTATTGTCAGCAGGAAAAAAACTTTTGTAGTGATAATCATGATGGCCCATTTCCAACAACTGACAAGAAAGTGTGAGTAACAATAGGGGGAATAGTTCTACTTTGTGTAATGACCTATCCACTCCCAGTCTTTATTCAAGCCTAATTTAATGGTGTCTACCTTGCAAATTAATTCCAATTCAGCAGTTTCTCGTTGGAGTCTGTTTTTGAAGTTTTTTTGTTGTAGTATTGCCACTTTTAGGTCTGTAATTGAGTGGCCAGGGAGATTGAAGTGTTCTCCGACTGGTTTTTCAATGTTATAATTCTTGACATCTGATTTGTGTCCATTTATTCTTTTACATAGACACTGTCCGGTTTGGCCAATGTACATGGCAGAGGGACATTGCTGGCACATGATGGCATATATCACATTGGTAGATGTGCAGGTGAATGAGCCTCTGATAGTGTGGCTGATGTGCTTAGGTCCTATGATGGTGTCCCCTAAATAGATATGTGGACAGAGTTGGCAACGGGCTTTGTTGCAAGAACTCCAACGAAACTCCAATGAGAAACTGCTGAATTGGAATAAATTTGCAAACTAATTTGCTTTCCCAGGTCCTCCTGTCCTAATAGAAGCCCTAGCAATCACAGTCCAAATTTAATCTGAGACTGGATAGGTGTTTTTTTAATCAAATTGACGTACAAAATCTTGCTCTGGGCTTTGTTTCACTCTCTTTTTGCAAATGTTCTAGAGCAGAGGTTCCCAAACTTTTCTTATTGTGTACTGCCTTCCAGATCTGCCAGATGTGCACGTACCCCTATCCTTCTCATTACTGATACTTTGTGTGTTCTTCTTAACTCTACCTGTCTTTAGCCATCTGTCCATATTTCACTGTTACGTACAGATATAGTTCTAGTGGTTCCCTGGGGGTTACGTACAGATATAGTTCTAGTGGAACCCTGGGGGTTCGTAAAATGTTACAGGGTGTTCTCAGGGAAAAATTCCCTAATGGCGGACAGAGCTGTCCCTAGGGATCCCGGGCAGCAAGCGGTCAGCAGCCCGGAGGCCCTGGACTTCCAAGAGCTAAGCAGATCAAAGCAAGCATATCTATTACACTGAGGAAATTTAAACTTAAAGACTCCTTATAAGAAATGGAAAGGGAGGTAGATATATTCTGCTGTTTTTAAAATTAAATAGGCAGCTAGTATTGTTTTTAAAATTATTATGAAGAACAAGTTTAAGCTTTGTTGTAATGTGCGTTGTTTGCCTGGACTGCTCAAGCCCTGAATGCTTGTGTAGGAGAAACTACTTGAGTTGGCTTCTTAAATACCTTCATGCTGTTTCACATCTGACACTCCTTGATGAAACATAGGAGACTTGTTTTATAACAGGCTTATTCAACGTGATACAAGCTACAAAAGTGAGATCTTGGAAGAATGTTGCCATTTTCATAACGTAATACCTGGAAATATTCATTTTTAGGAGGGGGTTTGCGAGACTTGACATTTTGTTGAAAGGGGTTCACAGGTTGTTAAAGTTTGGGAACTACTGTTCTAGTGTGACATATATAACGAAAACGAAAACAAAAACCCTGATGAAATTCTGAGATTAGTTAGACTGAACAGTTGCTGGGGAACTGAATCCATGTTATATGGTGATTGGAGGTAAGGGCCCTGTACACTAGCATCTCTCTGTATCTGTGTTCTCACTGGTACATCTTGTATGGTAAATTAACTACCATATTTTATATAACAAATTCCCATGGAGTTTTACAGCTTCATCTGAGTAGCCTATTATGAAAATGCAATAAATAAAATAATTGATAAATAAAATCCACCATTAATTCCTCCTGTGTACCCCCCAGAAATGGCTCACATCCCCCCAGAGGTATGCGTACCACAGTTTGGGAACCCCTGTTCTAGAGAGTTTCTCTGCAACCACCAAATATCTCCCAGGTTTTATGCAATCTGCATTTTTTTCCACTTACAAACATATGATCTGATGTCCGTATGCTAAGAGAGGCATTTGCCAGATCCCTTTTGGCAATGGTAATAAGCAATTTATGATCAGCTTCAGCTAACGCAGGCTTCCCATAAATAAACACACAAAACTTTTTACACCCATGGACTAAGGCCAAAGCTGCCTCCTCTACTTGACTGTATTAACACTTAGTGTTTGTTAGCCCCTGTGAGGCAGAAGCCACTGGTCTCCAATTTTGACCATGATGTTCTATGCAGACTTGGCCAGTAACCTCCTTGGAGACATCTGTGGACAACTTAGTTTTGTACTTACTGTCGTAGTATCTCAGGACTGAGGCCTCTTTAATTAACTCCTTCCATTTCTCAAACCCCTTATTAACATTTGCATCCCATGCCCATTGGACATATTTCCACAGTGGAGGTCTCAGGTTGCCGCTTTGAGCTGCTAGATAAGGCACAAATTTCCCTTTACAGTTCACCATTGCAAGGCCTGCCTCAACAGACAAGGCAGACATGGTAATGATGGCCTCAGCCTTACTATGATCTACCAATACTCCTTGCTGTATTAACTTCTCTCCCCCGTGTGCTATTTCTGTTACACATTATTTACATTTGTGTTTGTTTAGCTTTAGCCCATCAGCTCTGCTTCTTTCTGAAGCTGCTTGGAGCCTCTGGCCATGCGCTTGTACTGTTTTTCCCAGATCAAAACATCATCTATGAAAAACTTAGTAAACCACCCCGCCACCCCCCACCACCAAAATTTTGTTTTTTCACCAGAAAATACACCTTGGGTGCTGAACACAACCCAAACAACGGTTTGCCATTTCCCAAGGGGGGTGCTAAATGTGCACAAATATGTGCTTTAAAAAAAAAGCGGGGGGGGAAGGCACCTGCCAGTACCCTACTGACACATCAAGTGTAGAAAAATATTTGGCATCGGCTAACTCCCCAAAAATGTCTCCCCTTGTAGATAGTGGAAAATGTTCCTTTTTCATATAGTTATTTAATTATTTTCAGTTTATACATAAGCAAAGTGTTTTGTGTCTCTCTCTTTTGTTGTTGTTGTATTTCTTCTATAGTGACTGAGTGTACCCACTCTCTTGGCTCTTCTGCTCACTCTATGATTCCCAGAACAATGACCCTATCCAGCTTCACTTTTAGGAGCTGCCTTTGGGTGAGGACAATTTTCCTAGGGGCATGAATTGTGGTGCAGTTGGGCTCTTTCAGCTCCATTCTATATTGTGTTGAGAGCTTCCCTATCCCTTAGATGTCCTCAAACTCTCTCTCAATTGTTTTGATTCCCTTCCCCTCCAAACAGTGCACCCTATTGGTAAGACCAAGAGCTTGACACACTTTTAGTCCAATAATGGGTGCTCTTTTCCCCAGTACTACTACAAGTTATATCTTTTCAATTTGTTACTTACCCAGACATCTAGTTCACATATGCCTTCAGTAGGGATAAGCTCACTGCTGCAAGCCCTAAGTTTTCCCAATTTACTCTCCAATACTTTTCTTTTAGTGTTATTAACACTGCTTCTGGACACACATTGTCTTGTGCACCAGTGTCCAACTTAAAATTAATAAATGTCCCATTTGATTTCAGGTTGATAGTCCAATCATTGTCCATTGATCCTGTGAAGGATTCATCTGAGCTGTCTTAGTCCTCATTGGCCAAGCTTTGCATGTTTTGCTGGTGCTTACAAACTCTTGAAAAGTGATGTAATCCATTGTATTTCTTGCATCTTTTCCCATATGCTGGGCATTGTTTTGGCTTGCATTGATTGCCACAGTGCGTGCAGGTCCATGTGCTGTTTTTACTGAACTCGGACTTTGAGCTCTGCATGCTTTTTCACCTTAGATCTCTTTGCTTGTACATTTTGGATTCTTAATCATATTTACAGTGTCAGAACCCTCCATAAGCTTCATTCTGGACTAGGTGACTTTCTTTGCATGGCAAATTCTAATTGCTTTGTCAAGGGTTAATGCTGGGTCTTCCAGTAACCTCTCTGAGATTTTTGTTCCAGATTGCAATCACAATCTGGTCTCTTATAAGGAACTAGTTAGCCCCCACCAAAACTGCAACCTTGGTTCTTTGCACTTAGATTAATCACAGACTTTTCTGTGGTTTAACCTTCAGTTTGTACTCTGTTTTAAAAAATCTCTCTCATTTGGTTCTCTCTCATTACATAAGTACAGTACCCTGATATTTCTATAATACAGTTTCATGGTTCGCCTTCTCTGCTGGAGTTAATTGAAGAGTGTTGAACACATCAAGTGCTTCAACACTAGTTAGTGTCAGAAAGCAGGCTACCTTCTGACCGCCTTCCTTTTTGCTGGCATCCATTGTTTGCAGATACAGAGTGACGTGCAGTCTGTACTTTCTCCAATTGTCTTCCACATTTCCTGATATTTTTCAACTCGGGTGGGGCTTTTAATTGCTTCACTCTTCCATTCAAGGTATTTTCTTAGTTCCTTTTTGCTCCTGGTACAATATGGTGTTCAGTGATCACTTGGTGTTTAAGGTGCTTGCAAGAGCTCTACATTATTCTGTGTCCTGTTCCAGCTGGTTGTGCGTAACAACAAAAGCTTCTCAATGCTGTGCCCAGACTTTCTGTCTGGGAAGCTCAGCCCTTAAAAGCACAATCCCTAATACCACACACTGGACCCAAAATGTTTAGCAATATTTTGGGAAAACGATAAAGGGAGTAAGTAGGTAAATTCGATGTACATTCCAGAAGGTACCTGGATATATTCAGCTATACCTGCAACATCTTTACTCTTCAAAACATTTTAGTATACATCATTTAACACTGATGATGTTAACATAATACAAGTAGATTCCAAATTATTTGTGTTATACTAATACGGAACAGAAATAAATGAAATAGCATTCAGAGTTTTGAACTAAGCATTCATAATTTTTAACTTTCTCAGAAGCTGAATAGTTGCTGATTGCAGTGGACTGTATTCTACCTTATTTACAGTACCTAGTAACATCTTTGTTACTAGGAAACCTTTAACACTTTATCTAAAAAAGTTAAATCCCCTAATAATCCATAATTTTGTTGTTTAGTTTTGCCTTTTGCATATGAAACCTTCAAAAATGGATACTTCTTATGCTGTTCTTAAGGGCATTTTATACAGATATACAAAAACAATTTCAGTACTTGTGAAAGGTACTAAATGTATAACATTGAAGGCAGAAAGCCTCTATTTATCCACATGGCTGATAAAGCATAGGCACTGGCAGTACATGCTTCCTCATACTGCCCAATCAAGGTGCCTTTACTGACTTTGAGCAGCCTTTTCTTGGCATGGAAGGATAGTCGTCTCCATGACACATTCCTTAGCCTTTCTGCTGAAACTACCAACAAAGCTAATTACTGTGGTTTCTGTGATATAACCACACATCTGCTGGGAACTGATTCAAGATCACTAGTTTCCCATAAACAACTGAATAACAATTAGATGGTAATGATTTTTGCTCACCATAGATTGCAATGAAACCAGTAACCTAGAAGGAAAAGTCTTTTAATCCTATTGCCAATCTAGTCCAAATCAATGTAAATTTTATTCTCACTGAAGCATGTGGTTCTTATATCTACAGAAAAAAGCAGCACATTATGCCTGACTTTCCTTTCGTTACATCATTTTCATACTGGTGTTACTCAGGGCTAGTCTACACTTACCGTCCGGGTCGACGCGGTGAGTTCGACTTCTCGGAGTTCGAACTATCGCGTCTGATCTAGACGCGATAGTTCGAACTCTGGAAGCACCGCGGTCGACTCCGGTACTCCACCACTGCAAAAGGCGGTGGCGGAGTCGACCTTGGAGCCGCGGACTTCAATCCCGCGGCGTCTGGACGGGTAAGTAGTTCGAACTAGGGTACTTCGAGTTCAGCTACGCTATTCACGTAGCTGAACTTGCGTACCCTAGTTCGACCCCCGCCCTTAGTGTAGACCTGCCCTCAGTTGAGTTCAGTGGAATTACTTCATTGTGCACTGGTGTAAATGAGAGCAGAATCAGGACCCTCGTTCAGAATGACAATGCGGACCTATATAACAAATAAGGATTTAGAGGCATGTGATAGGACATGCCCTCACTCTGGTGTAGGGGTAACTAACAAGCTCTTCTGGGCCTGTTCAGCTCTAACAAGATGCACCTGTAAGGTTTGTTCTGTCTGAAGGGTGGGGAGAGCTTAGAAAGGGAAGACGTGCCACAGGAAAGGGCGGTGGACAGGAGAAGGGCTGTTCCACCGCAGAGATGGCTGACAACAGAGACAGATCAGCCGAGAGAGACAGTTGCAGGCCTCTCTGCTCCCAAAGCTGCGCAGACCAGCTACAAAGCAACATGCCCAAAGAGGAAGGGCTGGAAGAAGACTCCACTAAAAGACAATGGACCCCGCTGATAGACTCAGCCAAAGAGCTGAATCCAGAAAGACTGCCTGAGAGACAGGCTACCTTTCCTTTCTCTTGGATTCCCCTCTCTCATAAGGGAGAGAGCAGGAAGGTGACCATTCTTTTATCTGTTTGTTTTACTCAGTGAAATCCTCATATGCTATGAACTGGAAGGGGTGCATTATAAATTACTAGAAGTGGGGTCTGGAAGGGACTTGAGGAAGAATGCCTGACGCATAAGGTTTAAAAAAACAACTGTAGAGGGAATAGAGCTCAGCTGCTCCACACAAGAGGGAACCAGAGCAGTGGTATAAGTCAGTGGTTTTCAACATGTGGTCTGCAGATCCCCAGAGGTCGACAGACTATGTCTAAGGGCTTGGCTACACTTGCAAGTTGCAGCGCTGGTAGAGGCTTTCCAGCGCTGCAATTAGTAACCGTCCACACCTGCAAGGCACATCCAGCGCTGCAACTCCCTGGCTGCAGCGCTGTCTGTACACCTGGCCAGGTTGGGGTGTAGTGATTGCAGCACTGGTGATCCAGCGCTGCTCATCAAGTGTGGACACACACCAGCGCTTTTATTGGCCTCCAGGGAATAAGGAGATATCCCAGAAAGCTTTTAACTAAATTACTCTCTTTGTTTTGTTATGCAGCCTCTCTTTGTTTTGTTGTGAACTCTGATCGGAGCTCCTTTGAACTGCTTATCTAAAAAACAAACACTGATCACAGCAAACAGGAGCTATCTGTACCTGGCTGTGAACGATCAAATGAGAGGCAGGGAGTGAATGTTTGCTTGACAGAGAAACAGCGTTGGAGGCAGGCTGTTTGCAATTAAGACCAAGGGTTCGCGAACATTTTGTGATTTTTCAATCCAGGAAGCTAAACTGTTGGCTCCAAAAATCCACTCTCTCTCTCTTCCCCGCTCCCTGTCACAGTACACCACAGGGAGTGAGTGAAACAGCGGGGAGTCCATGTTGGAGGCAGGCTGTTTGCAATTAAGAGTTAAAACTAAGGGCTCGTGAACATTTTGTGATTTTTCAATCCAGGAAACTAACACACAGTGTTGGCTCCAAAAATCCACTCTCTCTTCCCCGCTCCCTCTCACAGTACACCACCCTCCACCCCCCTCTTTTGAAAAGCACGTTGTTGCCACTTGAATGCTGGGATAGCTGCCCATAATGCAGCACTCCCAACAGCGCTGCAAATGTGGCCACACACCAGCGCTGGTAGCTGTGAGTGTGGCCACACACCAGCGCTGCTCCTACACAGCTGGATGACCAGTGCTGTAAACTACCAGCGCTGCAAACCGTAAGTGTAGCCAAGCCCTAAGATTTCCAAAGGGGTCTGCATTTCCATTTGAAATTTTGTAGGTGTCTGCAAATGAAAAAAGGTTGAAAACCACTTGTATAAGTGATTAGCGGAGATCCAGCAGCAGCAAGCTGCTCAGGAACAGCAGTTCCAATAGCAATTGCTGCAACAGTGGACCACCCAGCAGCAAGTTCAGACCACACAGCAACAATAGCTGCTGAGTGATCTGATGGCCCTGCAGCAGGAGTTTCAAAAAGAAACAATACAGTGGATAGTGCCAGCCCTCCACTTCCAGGGAGTCCCACCAGGTCACGCTTCCACCAAAGGGATTCCCCCACAAGGACCAGTGAAATAACCAAGATGGAGCCAGATGATGAGCCTGAAGCCTTCTTAGTTACACTTGAGAGGATGGAACTAGCAGCCCTGTGGCAAACAGAACAGTGAGCTTTGATTCTGGCCCCATACTGAACAGGTCCAGCACAGGTGGTTTATTGTAATATGGATTTGGAGCAGGTAAAAGATTACAAATAAGTAAAGTCAGCCATTTGGGATTATTTGGCTATCTCCAAAGAAATCCACCATCAACAAATTAGATTTGAGAGTGTAGCAGGGTGGTCACCCACTCATGCTTTGAGGAGTTTAAAGACAGCCCTTGGAGAGGGCTGGGGTTGAGACAGAAAACCCTAGTCTGATTGGGGAAACAGCCGCAGCTGGCCCCAGCTGGTCTGTATAATCAGGCCCCAGCTGGTCTGTATAAAGAGGCTGGGAGCCAGGAGCTCAGCAGTCTCTCTCGGTTTATAGAGGGAGATGGGCCTGGCTGCAGGGAGCTAGAGACAGGGTACCTGAGTGAAGCAGGGATGGGGAAAGGCAGGGGAGCCGGTGAGACAAATAGGTACTGGGGGTTGCAGAGGGCAGCTCAAGGGTAGGCAAAGGCAGCAGGTCAAAACCCCCCTTGCTGGTGATGAGTAGGCTGATACTGCAGTCTGCCACAGGGCACAGGGGCTAGACAATGACTGGCAGTAGCTGTATACTGAGGCGAGGTGGGGATAGTGGGCGGGGGTTCCCTGGGGAGGGGAGACCCTAAGACTGAGGGGTTACTGCCAGGGGGCAGCGCCCCAGATAAAGGGGCACTGGGTCCTGGGAGGGACATGGCGGGCCAAGAGGCAGCAGGACACCGGCCTGCAGAGGGCGCTCCAGAGGCTGGAGAGCTAATTCCCAGAAGAGACCAGCGGGAGGCGCCGCAGGGGTAAGTCCACGTTGCTACAGAGAGCTATCCCAAGGGGGAAAAAATCCTGGATAGTAGC
This sequence comes from Mauremys mutica, assembly GCF_020497125.1. Lineage (NCBI taxonomy): Eukaryota > Metazoa > Chordata > Testudines > Geoemydidae > Mauremys > Mauremys mutica. Next base: position 314,587,640 of record NC_059072.1, on the reverse strand, counting down.
ACAATGGTTGAAAGAACACTGTTGGAAGTGGCTCCACCTGGAGGAACAATTGGGGGCCCAAGTGGCTGAGGCTATTGTGACAGAATAATTAACGCACACATTACACATGAAAGGCAGGGAGTGGGTACTACAGCACCACCCAGGGATGTTATCAGAAGCGGTAAAGGTAATGGAGGACTTTGTAAAAGCTGAAGGATCAGTTGAGGCAGAATCATGCAAGGCATCAGCTGGGTGGGGGATGGAATGGTGAGAGACCCGGGAGGGTGAACCAGAATCAGTAACAATCCCTCTGAGGGGCCTGACTCCAAAGGGAACACCCCAGATGGTCAGACTAGCCCTTAGACCAGGGCTAGTCCAAGAGGGGACTGGGGGTTAGGTTTGGGTACAACACTGCCAGTGAAACTGCCAGGCACCTCAAATGCTTGGAGCACGACTCACAGACAAGTGTTTGCCCACCACCCCTGGCCTCACCCTCACTTAGAAAAGGTGTCAACGGTGCCAACCTGTTAATGTGCTATTCTTGTAGGCAGACAAGACACACAGAGAGGGAGTGCCCTCTTAAGGAACGCTAATGTGTCCAGGGATGAATGGCAGAAAGCTGGGCATGGAAAACAACTTCTCCACAGTTGATGGTACTGGTGATGGTCCAACGGAAGATGATTCAAGGACTCTCAGACTTCAGCTGCAGCTAGATGGTGGTTCAAGCCTCCATGGTAGGAGGTGAGGTCACTCCTAAGAATATGATCCACCTGCAGTGCACACATGGTGACATCAAAATTTACCTCTGCCAGTGTATACAACTGACAGTGGGAGCCCACAGCATAGTGAAAATGGTAGCCCTAGCTGAAAAAATGGCCTACCCCATAATCGAAGGCTGGGACTAGCACTTTTTCTGGCAAGTCATTAATGCACAAGCCCAGGTAGTGAATGAGAATCCAGGCCAATTATTCAAACAAGTCCCCTGGAGCTTCGGAAGCCTTGGGGAAGCCGACAACTTTGAGGAAAGAACATCCCAAGCAACACAGCTGCTGATCCTCTGAAGAATCAGTTCAGGCAGAATCACGCAAGGCATCAGCTGGGTGGGGGATGGAATGGCGAGAGACCTGGGAGGGTGAACCAGAATCAGTAACAATCCCTCTGAGGGGCCTGATTGCAAAGGGAACAGCCCAGATGGTCAGACTAGCCCTTAGACCAGGAGAAAGAAGAAGTAAGCAGTTGGGACCTGGAAGCCCTCCTACAAGGCATGAATTTTGTGCAAGAACAAAGGGATGCCCCTACACTGAGCTATGCATATGAACAACTGGCCTCTGTAAATGATGAGGTAACAGACCCTCAGCAGGGTGAGCCACAACCTTCCTATGAGAAGGTTGGGAGGAACAAGACATAGGGAGCCTTAGGCACAACCCAATATGTCTTATAGTGTTAAGGGAACAACTCAGAAACATATGGGTGTTCACCAGAGGGAATCTGAGAAAGGCCCAACACATACAGGAATTAAACAGTAAGAGGTGCAACTATGGTCTTTCCACATAAGAATGGCCATAATGGGTAAGACCAATGGTCCATCTAGCCCAGGATCCTGTCTTCCGACAGTGGCCAATACCAGGTGCCCCAGAGGGAATGAAGAAAGACAATCATCAATTGATCCATCCTCTGTCATCCACTCCCAGCTTCTAGCAAACAGAGGCTAGGGACAATCAGAGCATGTCATGGTGTTTCATCCCTGCTCATCCTGGCTAATAGCCATTGACGGACCTATCCTCCAGGAACTTATCTAGTTCTTTTTTGAACCCTGTTATAGTCTTGGCCTTCACATCATCCCCTGGCAAAGAGTTTCATAGGTTGACTGTGCATTGTGTGAAGAAGTACTTCCTTTTGTTTGTTTTAAACATGCTGCCTATTAATTTCCTTGGGTGACCCCTAGTTCTTGTGTTATGTGAAGGAGTAAATAACATTTTCTTATTCACTTTCTCACACAGTCAAGATTTTATAGACCTCTATCTTATCCCCCCACCCATATCCACCCGGAGGACCGTGTCCTTCTGCTACTACCCTCAGCCAAGTCCAAATTAATGGCCCAATGGCAGTGTGCAGTTGAAAGGGTCAGGCAGGTAGAGCATGTGGACCATGAGATAAGACTACCCAGGAGGAGAAAAGAAACCAAGGTCTATCATGTGAATCTTCCCAAACCTTGGAACACGCTGAGAACCCTCTCTCCAACAGAACCTGCATTAGGGCCCCAAGTACCTGGCAGCCAAGCCTGATAATACTACTGAGGAGTGAGTGGCTCTCCCTTGCTCAAAGAAGCAGCTCCTCCAATTCATCAAGGACTTTGTAACTGGATTCTCCACCTGTCCAGGGAGAACACAGTTGGTCAACAACATCTAGAGACCACCCTAGGCCAGCTAGTCAGGGAGAACCCTGAACCATTGCCACAGAGGATGTGGGATACAGTCTGAGAGGAAATGTGAGCTGTGCTGGAGACGAGGATACTTGTGAAATCCAAAAGTGAATGCAGGAGCCCCACAGTTCTCGATCCTATGCTGGACCGTTTGGTTTGGTACTACATTGACTTTAGGAAGGCTAATTCCATCTTGAAATTCGACACCTACTGAATGCCAAGGGTAGATGAGTTACTAGAATGTCTGGGACATGCCCCAAGAGAAAGGGCTGGAGATAGACCCCACTAAAAGACAATAGACCTGCTGATAGACCCAGCCCAAAGAGCTGAATCCAAAAATACTGCCTGAGACATAGTACTGCCTGTACCTTTGTCTTCCTTTGTTTTCACTTGGATTCCTCTCTCTCATAAGGGAAAAAGAGGAGAAAGAAACTTTCTTTTGTCAGTCTGTTTTACTCAGACAACCCCTCATATACTACAAGCATATAAACAACTAGAAGTGGGGTCTGGAGGGAACACCTGCCCCCCAGAAGTCATTTGAAAACAAACAAGGAAAAATTATTTTTCTGTCTTTGTATTTCTTTCTCTGATGCTCCAACAAACTGATGGATCTTCAGAAACAAACCTGGTTTCATTCTTTGATGAGATTACGAGTCTCGTTGATAAAAGGTAACTATGTAGATGTAATAAACTTAGTAACACATAACATACTGTATGATCTCAAAGCACATGTTAAATGGATTAAGAACTGGCTAACTGTGACAGATCCCAATGTGTAGTCATCAATGGGGAATTATCGAATGGGGGTCTTTCACGGGGACTGGTATTAGGCCTAATACTAGTCCACATTTTAAATAATGATCTGGAAGTAAATAGAAAACCACTGCTTGTAAAATTTGTGGCTGACACAAAGATTGGCAGAGTGGTAAATAATTATGAGGGCAGGGCAGTCATACAGAGCGATCAGGATCACTTGAAAATTGGACACATTCAAACAATGTTTGGGTTTGTTTTGTTTGTGTTTTAATACAGCCAATGCAAGGGCATACATCTGGGATCACATAATGCTGGTCATATCTCCAGAGTGAGAGATTGTTTCCTGGAAAGCAGTGATTCTGAAAAGGATTTTAAGGGTCGTAGTGGACAAACAACTGAACATGAGCTCTCAGTGCAATGCTGTGCCAAAAGAGGTTAATGCAATCCTTGGATGTATAGACAGGGTACTAGTGAGTAGGAATAGGCAGGTGATTTTACTTCTGTATACTGCTTTGTTGAGACTGATACTGGAATACTGCATCCAGTTCTTGTGTTCATATTTTAAAAAGGATGTTGAAAAATTCCAGAGGGTGCAGAAAGGAACCAGAAAATGATTCAAAGACTGGAGAAAATGCCTTTACAGCAAGACTTGAAGAGCTCAATCTGCTTAGTTTATCAGAAAGAAATTTGAGAGGTGACTTGATTACAGCATATAAGTACCTTCACGAGGAGAAAATATTGGGTACTAAAGGGCTGATTAATCTATCTGAGAGAGACAGAACAAAAAACAGTGTCTGGAAGCTGAAGCCAGACGAATTCAAATTAAAAATGAGGCACACATATTTAACAGTGAGGGTGATTAACCACTGGAACAAATGACCAAGGAAAGTGTTGAATTTTCCATCTCTTCATGTCTTCAAATCAAGACTGGATGCCTTTCTGCAAGATATGCTTTAGTCAAACCCAGGTTATTGGGTTCAATTCAGAGATAACAGTGAAATTTAATAGCCTGGGATATACAGAACGTCAATCTAGATGGTCTGATGGTCCCTTCTGGCCTTAAACTCTATGAATCTCACTGAGGGCCTGATCTAAAACCCATTAGAGTAAATGGAAAAGTTTTCAATTAATTTAATGGGCTTTGGATTAGCCCTTTTGGCTCAATACTACAAGATGCTGAGAGCCTTCAGTTCCCAATGAAGTAATGTCTTCACTGGAAGTAAGTAAGAACCCTCAGTGACAAAAATCAATGCACTGGTTGTTTCTAATGCTCTAATTCTGACCTGATAATGTAGGTATGGGAAATAAATATTTACGCCAATGGTAATTTTTTTCCCCAATAAACCAAAACCTTCAATTTAAGGTACTGTACTTGAGGGAAACCTTATATCTACTCTCTCACACAAAAAGAATCTGAAAAAATAACAAACCTTAATTTTTGAGAAATCAATGAATATGTAAAGATTGACACCACTTCTTAAAACCATTTCTGTATAAACAGATGTGAGAAAATAAAGAGTTTCTCCCTGATCTAAACAGCAAGATACTTACAGAGAAGATACACAAATATTTCATTAAACAAAAAATCCCAGCAGTTCAGTGCAGATGTACCATTTCTCACAACAAAATAATGGAACGTTTAATCAGTCAATACATAGACAGTCCTTCAGGATATTACACAGTGAATAGTAACATCTCCACCTAATTCTGCAGCTCCAAAACAACAAAGAATCAGTTATTTTCCAGCCAAATAAATGTCCCCCCGCCCCCAAGATTTGTTGACATGAGATGGTAATGTCAGTCAATATTCCATTTGGTAAATAGTGTGAATGTGTGTACAAGATGGCAGTGCTTCTTTCTTTGAAGATTGCCAGTTTGAATTTGGATTAAGCAATGATTATAACTGGTCTTATTTATTATTACCTAACATTTGCTTAAAAAAAACCCACAGGTGCAGCAGTACAAAACAACAGCAGCATTGTCTTCATGGGCCCATTGGAAGTCCTGTAGCAGGTCTGGGGTGTGAATTTTTTTCAACAAATTCCTAAAATCAGTCACCTGGGCCATAGCCCTCCACATCGACCAGGTACTGGAGTTTTCTCCTAACTCACCAGGACTCAAGGATTTGTTGGACTAAGTATTCTTCATGCCCTCAAACAGGTGTGGCAACAGTGGTCAGCTGGAGCAATTCAAGAACCTATTCTCACCACTGGGGCTTAAGGAGGGAAATGTGAAATACTGGATGGAATACTGAGCGAAGCAGGAAGTTGCAGCTTGAAGGCTACAGGACTGACCTGTTCAAAATCTTGAATAGACCCGATACTGGTGATCAGCTTTGGCTGACAAATGGACTGACTTGAGGTTCTGGGTAGATAGCCAGACCTTGTACCCCTACAGCTAGGTTTATGGAAGTCAGATGGCTCTGGTCAGCGTGGTGTCTGTAGGCGTCCTTTGTTACCCGGGGTTCTTTCAACCCAAAGCTCTTGGTAACTTTTACTCTGTGCGAGGTGGTGTCAGGAAATAAATCAGGGGAGACACGGCCGTCCGACCGATAGATGGCTGTCACAAACAGGACAACACAAGAGTGCTTTAACTTAAAGCTAAACTTTACCTAGTTTCAAGCACTTACACATGTCTGCAACAGATTAGTAAAACACCCCCAACCCTTGATAATTACCAAAGCTGAGTGTGGCTCTCAAGTGACACAGCAGCCCGCTTCCAGTGTCCAAATCTTCCGTCTGCTGGTGGGGACCACAAGATGTATCCAGAGGGAGAGTCCAAAAGAGTCCAACTACCTCAAACTTTTTCCCCTTATTTATACATTAGTAATAAAATGTATACTTAAAGAAAACTTGTTAAGTAAGCAGTTTCAATGGTCAAGCAAGAGGTTCCTTCTGATTATTGATTAACCAGGTGTGGGTTTTTCCAGAGTTTGCAGCCTTGAGGCCCCAATAGTCATTCCTGGGGCACACCCTGCTCTTCTAAAATGCATGTATCAACAACTTCAACACAGTTCTTATCAGGAAGGACGCGGGGTCAAGCTGCCTTTTCTGTGGCACCCAAAACCCCCTCCCCTCCTTCCTTGGATAAGCTAAGCCTGCTGACTTGGCTGCTTTTAGCAATAAGCAATAGTGGGTTCAGGCACTTTACTGGTTTGCTGACATCTCCCTGTATACCTTTACAGATCTCAATTGCTCCTTGAGCTCTTGGTGTTCTTGGCACATGTCAGCAGCCTAGTCTGTGGTGTGGTGTGCAGATCAACTTGCATTGTGACCTTGAAGCATGATGACTTCTAAGGGGGCTGTTTGATGGGTGAACAGGCCTGAAGACAGAAGCAATCAGTCAATAGCCTCCACAAAGTTGGAAGGAGTCTTACGCTGGGTCAGGATGTTGTGTACTTGGGCAAATTCCAAAAATTGCTTGAAGTGTCAGGGTGTGCTAGGGCTTCTAGGTTAACCTCCAACATAGCAGGGTGCTGGAGAAGGAGTGGGAGTTGGCAGGGTGTCAGATTGCGATTAGCTGTTGCCAAAGTCCCAGTGGTATCCCCAGCCTCTGTTTGCCAGAGGATGGGAGTAGGTGGCAGGGGATGGATCACTTGGTGATTGCCTGTTCTGTTCATTCCCTCTGGGGCACCTGGCATTGGCCGCTGTTGGAAGACAGGATACTGGGCTAGATGGATCTTTCACCTGACACAATATGGCTGTTCTTATGGATCCGTGTTGGCATGAAGTATCAGAGCGAAGGGGAAGATGCCAACCCAGCCCAGACCCCTCAATCAGGGTTGGGCTTTGTTGTATTCTGACTGGAAATGCAGGACTGGGCTTTCATAGAGCAGCTTGATGTAAGATGTCCCTGTTCACTGCAGTACAGGGATAGGCCCAACGCACAATGCAGGTTTTTCTCTGCATCAGAGAAATAGGGCCAGCCTGGGATGAGAGTCCTGGGGTTGGTGGATCAGACCTGGCAAGATCAATGGGGATTGGGACATCAACCTTCTTGCTAGGTAGCGTTCCATCAGGCAGTAGTCAGTTTTAATACTGAGCTCGATCAATGCATGCAGACTGGCTCTACTCGACCAGTGCCAGCTTGTCTTTGATCTCATATTCGAGGCTGAGACAAAAGTGGTAGCACTGTGCAGCCTCATTACATACAGTGTCAGCTACCAGATGCTGAAACTCCATGGCATAATTAGCAACTGGCTGACATCCCTGTCACAGGGCCTGGAGTGCAGCCTTGGCTGTGCACATACAGCTTGGGGTCATCAGAAATTACTGCCATGTCTTGAACAAAGTCCTCAACTGGTTCAGGACAGGCTACAATTTTCCAGAAGCAGAGAGGCCCCAGCCAATTCCTCTCCAGTCAGCTGACTAATGATATGACCCACCTGAAACTGGTCAGTGTAGGAGGATTGTGGGCACAGCAGGAATAGGAACTGGCACTGGTTCATAAAACTGTGAAACTGACTGTGATCACTGCCAAACTTGTCCAACAGGGGAATTTTAGATTCCTGAGGGGAAGGAGTCACAGGTGATATGGCCTGTGTTTGCACTGTAGCATTCTGCACCTGGAGGATGTCTACCTGCATCTGTAGGTTTTGTAGGGCACCCACTATCTCCAACAGAGAGATTCGGGTTTTAGCAGTATCCATTCCAGTAACTAACTCATTCTTACTCCCATCCTTTACCTCTTTTTTGTTTGTTGGGCTGCTCAAACTGTCTTGGACTAGAGTGTTTGCAGCCTAGCCTATTGGTCAGGGTCATGAGCAGTGCTGCCTACTAATTGGAGCTGGATTCAAGATTCAGGAGTCAGAAACCAAGCAGGGAAGTAGCAAGGCAGGGAACAAGGTGCACACAGGCACAATCATAGCTGTGGGTGTAAGTATTGAGCAGCCACTGGGCAAGTGCTACTGCTGGGCTTAAGAGCAGTCCTGGCAATCCTGCTCAGCCAATCAGGAGATCTGTCTAAGGGTTTCAGCTGTCATCATCCCAGGCCCAGCTGCAGGCCCTCACTCCTGACAGTGGCAGGCTGCAGTGGTGGGGGAGAGTGATTAAGGAAGCAATGTGGGTCTGTGGAAAGTGGTAAACTGCAGTATAAATGTGGGAGGAGCATGGTGGATCACATAGGATGGCAGACTGCAGTGGGGAAGAGTAGGGGAAAGTTGTGCTGGGCTGCTGATAGTGGCAGACATTAGCATGGGTGGCGAATGGTTTGGAGAGCAGTAGTGGGGTCAGAGAGAACTGTGTGTAGCAGGGTGCAACAGGAGTTCAGTCGGAGAAAAGAAGTATCCAGAAAATCTGCAAAATGGAAAGAAAAGAAAGGTGATACAAATTCAGTTAGGCATAAATGCATTCAGCATATGGGAAACTTCTGGGCCAAACTGAACCATCATGTAAACTGTGGTGTAAATTTGGGCTAAGGGCAAATTCAGCCCTCATTTAGAACATATGAATGGCCATACTGGGTCAGACCAGTGGTCCATCTAGCCCAGTATCCTCTCTTCTGACAGTGGCCAATGCCAGGTGTCTCAGAGGGAATGAACAGAATAGGCAATCACCAAGTGATCCATCCCCTGCCACCCACTCCCATCAGTATAAGTTTCACCCACTCCGTGCCAAGTCAGAGCAAATTAAACTACATTGATAATTTCCCCTATTTCCTGACTCACTTAACCTGACTGGTAACTTTCATCATTATTTGCATCAGCTACAGAATGGTAGTGGACAGAAAATCAGATATGAATAGAGTTGAGCTCAGACTGCAAAACTGAGATTTGGATCCAAATTTCCAGTACTCTGTTGGTAGTCAGATCCAAGTTTTGGTTCATACTATCTATATATCAAATTGCAAAAATGATATAGTAGGGGAAGAAAAGACAGAACAATTTTGGGAAGCATGTATGACAGCAGAGTACCAGCTCTGCTATATGTAAGGTTTAGAACCCATTCTGGTTTAAAGCACATTTTTTCTAGGAGCTATAAAACTAACATGCTTACTCTGATTGTCTTGAAATTTGCTGTGCCTCATAGAGGTGTGAGGTAGGTATAGTGATACAAACTTGGGGTCATATGACAAAGGGGTTCCTGACAGACAGCCCCTTAGAAAAAAGAGCATTTCACAAAGACAGAGTCTACCAACAATTTTGTGCACACCAGTGACTCAAACCATGGCTCTGATTGTTCCCCAAGAGATCTCAGTTGCTAGACAATTATCTCACCTAGGGCATGGCACCCACTGCCTCTTTGGGGAAGCACTATTGAAAATGTCACTAAAGAAAGAATTAGGCTCTTTCGATTTGCATGTATTAAATGCTCATACACCAAACCAATAGCAATAAGCACATGCAGAAAGACTAGCCAAAAGGGTTTCTAGTCACACCATCTACATGTGACCTTGGTGGCTCAAGAGGACATGCTGTAGTCACTGAACCTAAGCTGCACCCAGGGACTGTAAAATTGAACTTTACCTTTGGCAGAAATCTGAGACTGAACTGTAGGCATGTTGTTGCTATCTGCCTCTGTCAAGGGGCTTTTTACTTGTGGGAAATGTAATCTGAGTATGCCAGATAATTCAGAATGGGATCAAATTACTTCTGAAAATAAAATAAATTAAACATTTGAGGAGGTCTGATCCCCTTGCCATGCCCCCTATAAGTGCCCCAAGATCCAAGAGGGAGCCGAGAACAGGCATGCTTGGAGTGGGCTGAAACTGGGTTGAGGGACTCAGGAGGAGCACACTTGGTGAATATGACAGGCTCAACAAGCACTGACAAGGGTGGAGGAAGCAGGAGGGATGAGAGATGAGAACACCCAGTGAGATGAATGGAGTGTGTCACATATTGTTTCAGGCTGCATTCCTCTCCACGGGGTGCTCTCAATTAGATGTTCTTAGATGAATGAAATTATTGGGCAATTTCACACCTCTCTGAGCCTCCTATGCTGTGGACAGCTATGTAGAGACCCTTCCTAAAATGTCCCCCTTTCTTGGATTATATTGTGCTGGGAATCTTAATATAGAAAATCAGTCACTGATTATTAATTTAATACAAAATATTGTATCATGGGGGGGGCAACAGCTCTGCTATATATAAGGTTGGGAAGCACTTTTTATTTAAAGGATGACTCTAAGAGCTCTAAAATCTGCATGCCTATTCTAATTATCTTTAAATTTGTTTTGCCTCCTGAGGGTATTGGGTCAAATTAGTTGCCCAAATTTGGGATAATATAAGCAAGGGGTTCCCAACATACAGCCCCCTTGAAAAAAAACAGCATTTAAAAAAATCAGTAAGTTCTTTATACAATTTTTTTCCCACTAACCTGGGATTCAAACCATGGCTCTGATCATCCCCCATTTGATCTAAGTTGCGTGACTTTTATCTCACATTGTGCATGGCATCCACTGCCCCTTTGAATAAGCACTGTTGAAAATATTATTAAAGGAAGAATTAGGCTCTTTGGATTTGCACGTACTAAACACTTGTGAAACCAAAGAGATTGGAAAGTGCATGTGAAGCAAGACTAGTCAAGAGAATTTATAGGCAGCCAGTTGTCACAGTAATTTGGTCGCTCAAGGGGACATGCGGTGGTCATTGAACCTAAACTGAACCCATGCACTGAAAATGTGAACTCTACCATTGGTAGAAAACTGACACTGATATATAGGCATGTTGTTACTATCTGCCTCTCTCAAAGAGGGTTTTGGGAAATATGCCTGCTAATTTGTACAGACAATTCAGAAGCACCTCTAAATATTTTCTGAAAGATATTAAATTATACATGCTCTACACAGGTATGCAATGACTGCTGTTTGAGCCCATCTCCCTGCCCCACCACATTGGAGCTAGGATCTCTGGGTGCCTGAGTCCCTCATCCTGCCTCCACATGTGTGCCAGGATCTGGGGGGCTCTGCCCCTTTAGGTGTGTGTGATGCCTGCTCCTGCCACTCTGTGACCCTGTATATGGGGGGCCCTATCCCTCTGGGGAGGTATGAGCCCCTCTCCCTGCTCCCCCATGTGAGTCACGATCTAGGGGGACACTAAATTTAACACAAGTTCAAACCTCTAAAAACCAGGAAATACAAAGATAGGGTACATGCCACCCCTGCATATGTGTGTGGGGAGGAAGGGGCAGGGAGGCTGGCCATAGTGTATGGGAGCCAGAGCTAGCTTGCAGGAGACGCAGACTGGGGATGCCTGACTGGATTGGAGACCAGGCCGTGCTGGAGGAGGGATAATGGGGGTGCATGGCCTGGTTTAACCTATAGCTTGACCTACATAACCAAGAATATAACCTCTTGTAAACTGCTGCCTGGGATGTGTGTACACAGCAATAGAGGGTGCCAGGCAGCAACGAGTGACTCCTAAAGTGCTAATAGCTTAATGGGACAGGAAAGAGAAGGTTAGCTGGAAAGCTTTGTAGGGGAGCTATATGTTGCAGAGGATGGAGGGAAAAGGTGGGGATAAGAAGAGAGAGAGAGATGCTTAAAGTTATTGTAACCAACATGGAATAAAACTGTATTGCTGCTGGGACATGAATCAGGTCTGTGTTCAGCAAAACTCAAATCTTTGAAAACCAGAAAATACAGAATCACAGTATAAACTAATGCAATCTTAACTTTGTGCCCCCTAGAGCTGGCAATAGTCACTGGATTACTGGCACACACTCCAGTTTTGTTCATTGTGTTAGGTGTAGTTGTAAAACCATGGAGGGATTAGTTAGCAAAACTTGGCAGAGCTGGGATTATAATATGAAGTGATCTAGGGGTCCCTGTCCTTTAGGGAGGGGTCTCAGCCCTGTCCTCTGACCCTCTCAAGTGTGTGTAATAAAAGGAAGAGGTGCATGTGTAGTTTGAGGGATCCAGTATGCCTTATGTCTGTGCTGAGTTCTGTAGGTTGTGTCAAAAGGGGTGTAATCAGGAACACCGAAGTACAACTGGAGTTGCAGCTAGCAAGGGATGTGAAGAGTAACAAGAAGGGTTTCTACAGGTATGTTAGCAACAAGAAGATGGTCCAGGAAAGCGTGGGAACCTTACTGAATGGGAGAGGCAACCTAGTGACAGATGATGTGGAAAGCTTTTTTTTGCCTCGGTCTTCACAGACAAGTTCAGCTCCCAGATTGCTGCAGTGGGCAGCACAGTGTGGGGAGGAGGTAAGCAGCCCTCAGTAGTGAAAGAACAGGTTAAGGAAAATTTAGAAAAGCCGGACATGCAAAAGTCCATGGGGCCGGATGCAATGCATCTAAGGGTGCTGAGGGAGTTGGCAGATGTGATTGCAGAGCCATTGGCCATTATCTTTGAAAACTCGTAGCAATCGGGGGAGATCCCGAATGATTGGGAAAAGGCAAATATAGTGCCCATCTTTAAAAAAGGGAAGAAGGAGAATCCAGGGAACTGCAGACTGGTCAGCCTCACATCAGTCCCCGGAAAAAAAACATGGAGCAAGTCTTCAAGGAATCCCATTCTGAAGCACTTGGAGGAGAGGAAGGTGATCAGGAACAGTCAACATGGATTCACCAAGGGCAAGTCATGCCTGACCAATCTGATTGCCTTCTATGATGAGATAACCAGCTCCATGAATATGGGGAAAGCAATGGACATGATATATCTTGACATTAGCAAGCTTTTGATACGGTCTCCCACAGTATTCTTTGTCAGCAAGTTAAAAAAATATGGATTGGATGAATGGACTGGAGGAACCAACTAGGGGCAGAGCTCTTCTAGACCTGCTGCTCACAAACCAGGAAGAATTAGTAGGGGAAGCAAAAGTGGATGGGAACCTGGGAGGCAGTGACCATGAGATGGTTGAGTTCAGGATCCTGACACACGGAAGAAAGGAGAGCAGCAGAATACGGACTCTGGACTTCAGAGAAGCAGACTTTGACTCCCTCAGGGAAATAATAGGCAGAATCCCATGGGAGAATAACATGAGGGGGAAAGGAGTCCAGGAGAGCTGGCTGTATTTTAAAGAATTCTTATTGAGGTTTCAGGAAAAAAACATCCTGATGTGTGGAAAGAACAGTAAATATGGCAGGTGACCAGCTTGCCGTAACAGTGAAATCCTTGCTGATCTTAAACACAAAAAAGAAGCTTACAAGAAGTGGAAGATTGGACAAATGACGAGAGAGGAGTATAAAAATATTGCTCAGGCAGTAGGAGTGAAATCAGGAAGGCCAAATCCAGGGGCGGCTCTAGGATTTCCGCTGCCCCAAGCAGGGCGGCACGCCGCGGGGGCGCTCTGGCAGTCGCCGGTCCCGCGGCTGCGGTGAACCTCCCGCAGACGTGCCTGCGGAGGGTCCGCTGGTCCCGCGGCTCTGGTGGACCTCCCGCAGGCATGCCTGCGGATGCTCCACCGGAGCCGCGGGACTAGCGGACCCTCTGCAGGCACGTCTGCGGGAGGTCCACCGGAGCCGCCTGCCACCCTCCCGCGGGACGCCGCCCCAAGCGCGCGCTTGGTGCGCTGGGGTCTGGAGCTGGCCCTGGCCAAATCACACTTGGAGTTGCAGCTAGCAAGAGATGTTAAGAGTAACAAGAAGGGTTTCTTCAGGTATGTAAGCAACAAGAAGAAAGTCTAGGAGAGTGTGGGCCCCTTACTGAATGAGGGAGACAACCTAGTGACAGAGGATGTGGAAAAAGCTAATGTACTCAATGCTTTTTTTTGCCTCTGTCTTCACAAACAAGGTCAGCTCCCAGACTGCTGCACTGGGCAGCACAGCATGGGGAGGAGGTGACCAGCCTTCTGTGGAGAAAGAAGTGGTTCGGGACTATTCAGAAAAACTGGACGAGCACAAGTCCATGCGGCCGGATGCACTGCATCCAAGGGTGCTAAAGGAGTTGGCAGATGTGATTGCAGAGCCATTGGCCATTATCTTTGAAAACTCATGACGATCGGGGGAGGTCCCGGATGACTGGAAAAAGGCTACTGTAGTGCCCATCTTTAAAAAAGGGAAGAAGGAGGATCCAGGGAACTACAGGTCAGTTAGCCTGGAAAAATCAGTCCCTGGAAAAATCATGGAGCAGGTCCTCAAGGAATCAATTCTGAAGCACTTAGAGGAGAGGAAAGTGATCAGGAACAGTCAGCATGGATTCACCAAGGGCAAGTCATGCCTGACTAAGTCAATTGCCTTCTATGAGGAGATAACTAGGTCTGTGGATGAGGGGAAAGCAGTGGATCTGTTTTTCCTTGACTGTAGCAAAGCTTTTGATACGGTTTCCCACAGTATTCTTGCTGTCAAGTAAAAGAAGTATCGGCTGGATGAATGGACTAAAAGGTGGATAGAAAACTAGCTAGGTCATCGGGCTTAACGGGTAGTGATCATTGGCTCCATATCTAGTTGGCATCTGGTTTCAAGCGGAGTGTCCAAAGGTTGGTCCTTGGACCGGTTTTGTTCAGTATCTTCATTAATGATCTGGAGGAAGGCATGGACTGCACTCTCAGCAAGTTTGCAGATGATACTAAACTGGGAGGAGGAGTAGATACGCTGGAGGGTAGAGATAGGATACAGAGGGACCTAGACAATTTAGATGATTGGGCCAAAATAAACCTGATGAGGTTCAACAAGGACAAGTGCAGAGTCCTGCACTTAGGACGGAAGAATCCCATTCACTGTTACAGACTAGGGAATGAATGGCTAGACAGCAGTTCTGCAGAAAAGGACTTAGGGGTTAAAGTGAATGAGAAGCTGGATATGAGTCAACAGTGTGCCCCTGTTGCCAAGAGGGCTAATGGCATTTTGGGCTGTATAAGTAGGGGCATGGCCAGCAGATAGAGGGACCTGATCATTCCCCTCTATTTGACATTGGTGAGGACTCATCTGGAGTACTGTGTCCAGTTTTGGGCCCTACACTACAAGAAGGATGTGGAAAAATTGGAAGGAGACCAGCGGAGGGCAACAGAAATGATTAGGGGGGTGGGGCACAGGATTTATGAGGCGAGGCTGTGGGAGAGATGAGAAGAGAAAAGTGAGGGGGGATTTGATAGCATGCGTCAACTACCTGAAGGGGGGCTCCAAAGAGGATGGACCTCGGCTGTTCTCAGTGGTGGCAGATGACAGAACAAGGAACAATGGTCTCAAGTTGCAGTGGGAGAGGTCTAGGTTGTATATTAGGAAAAGCTATTTCACTAGGAGGGTGGTGAAGCACTGGAATGGGTTACCTAGAGAGGTAGTGGAATCTCCATCCTTAGAGGATTTAAAGGCCTGGTTTGACAAAGCCCTGGCTGGGATGATTTAGCTGGTGTTGGTCCTGCTTTGAGCAAGCATTTGGACTAGATGACCTCCTGAGGTCTCTTCCAACTCTTCTTCTATGATTCTATGAACAGTGGGGCATATGCATCTTCTTATCATGGGGACTGTCAGCTGTAAGGTAGAGAATGAGAGTAGTCTGTGGATTTAAGGATGAGTAAGTGAAAACAGTGTTAGATGGAATCCTGTTGGTAAAGGTGAAGGGACTGTAAAATTTACCAAATGTGCATTTGTTTCTGGGGAATAGGCTCAGTGTTAATGTGTAGAACAGGTTTAGGTACCTTCTCTTCAGTACAGCTCACCTCTATACAAAGTTTGTCATATCAAAGAGGTGTTAAACTCTGTACTACATCTACAGAGGTCATGTGCCCTACTTCCTGAGTGATGTGAACGATCTACAAAGGCAGTGTGAGAGTAGGTGTTATGGGTGTACGGGACCATTGCTCAAACTGGGCAGAGTTAAGTTTGTGGGCATGTACTCCAAATCTGTATTTCCTGTTTTTCAGAGGTATGAATTTTGCTGAACCTAGTATTCTGGAAAGGGGCATGAGACATCACCAGACAACTTTAAAACATAGTTAAGGTTGCTGACTTTTTTTCAGTTAATAGAGATATCCATCAGAAAGAGGGAGGTGATTCTTCCTCTTCATTTGGCACTGCCAAGACAGCATCTAGAATAGTTTCTTCAGCTCTCAACACCACAATGCCAGAAATACTTTAATAAACTGCAAGGAATTCAGAGCTGTCTCACAAATTATTAAGAGGCTGGTGTGATAGATTTATGATGAAAGATAAGACACTTTTTAGCAAATGATAAATAAGAGTGAATATGATAAGATTTTGGGGAAAAATGTAAGGTCTACACACAAGTGATGAGAGGAATTGCTTAAAGTGGTCCAAGTCGCCATAAATTGCAGTTATAGCAAAAGTGAGGTTTTCTGCTATTTTGACTTTCTGAACAATGAGATCCATTAAACCAGTGTTTCCCAAACTTGGGACGCTGCTTGTGTAGTGAAAGCCCCTGGCGGGCCGGGCCAGTTTGTTTACCTGCCGCGTCCACAGGTCCGGCCAATCATGTCTCCCACTGGCCGCGGTTCGCTGCTCCAGGCCAATTGGAGCTGCTGGAAGCCACGCAGGCTGAGAAACGTACTGGCTGCTGCTTTCAGCAGCTCTCATTGGCCTGGAGCAGCGAACTGCAGCCAGTGGGAGCCGTGATTGGCCAGACCTGCGGACGCGGCAGGTAAACAAACCGGCCCAGCCTGCCAGGGGCTTTCCCTACACAAGCGGCATCCCAAGTTTGGGAAACACTGCATTAAACTATGGCATAGTTGCTAAGGGGAATTGGTGGAAACCCTGTCACTTTGTAAATTACATTAGTGAATATGGTGTAAGGAACAATGCTGCATTAGCAGGAAATGACTAGGGCCGAAATATTTGAACTCAGTGCCTGAAGTTAAGCACCCAAACTTGTAAGTAATCTGACTTTCTCCAAAGGTGATGAACACTTTCAGCTTCCATTGACGTCACTGGAAGCTTTGAGTGTGCCATACCTCTAGAGTCAGGCCACTTATTTAGATCCAAAATATGGATTTAGGTGGCAAACTTTAGGTACACAAATTTTAAAATGTTGACCTTGATGGTCGGAGACCTTTTATGTTAGAAATGTCTAGGCTTATTTCATTGTAATTCTTGATTATTATGTTTTTCTTTACTATTTTATAACCTCCGCACAAGGACAAAATAAAATGTGAAGCTTGTAAACATTTTCATCCCATAAATATTTGTTTTCAGATTTTTCCAATTCTAAGCTAACCATTTCTTTTTTTGGAATGGAATTCACAGCAGAAGTTGTACAAAATTAAATACTGTATGTATAGCAATTGCAGCATAATGTTTGTCAACAAAAATTACCATACCATTAGAACAATATGATCTTTCAAGACTCTTGCCTCCTTCTTAGCAAATTTTGTAAATCTAGTAGCTAATTGAGTTTATAAAGGGAAATTTGGCAAACTACCTAGAAATATTTCAGGAATTATCAAACAGGGGCATCCTCTAGTTACCAAATACAACAGGTAGTTTGCCATCTAGTTTTTTGTCTTCTCTATTGAATGTATAAATACAAGTATTCACTAGAAACCGCTTAGTAAACTGATATTACTTAAGGAATTTTAAACGACAGACTAATTAAGACAAAGTTACTGCACACAAGACTCTTTAATTATATGGCCAAATCTATAAAGGGGCTTCTTACTTTGTATGCAAATTTGCAAATTCCTATTTGCAGCTATAGTCAATGTGGGTACAAAATTAGAGGCTGGATTCAAACCTCTTCAATTGGTGCATATTTTTTATATAGTGTTACATTTAAGAGCATTTTAAATATACACTTATTAATAACTATATAAATGTAGAGTTAAGAAGATTTAGTTTTGAAAAAAGTTAATATGTAAATATGGGTGCTGATTAAAGTTTGTGGGTAAACATAATGCAAGTTTGTAGTTTTGAAAATGTAAAATTTTGAATGTCAACTTTCTAATCCTCTGTATGATATATGGGGATGCTAAAGTTGTAATCTTAAATTTATACTTAATGATAAATTACTTTAAAATGTAACATTAGAAAGTTGGTAATTACAGTTGTGTGGGTTTTCATGCATGGATTGAATGGGAGACTGTTGTTTGAACTCTGTGTCTGTGTGAGGATATTAAATTAATTATCATAAGAGTAGGGGGCTAATCTTTGAAGATTAATGGGTGTAAATATCACCTTAATTTCTTATTACCTTGCTTATTACCTTTGCATTGTCAGGAAATTCCCTTGCATGACATTATTTCTATGTTTAAGAGTCATTTGTGGTGGAAATTATTTATAAAAATAACACTTGCTCTTTGTGATAGGAGCAAAGGGCAGTATTGGACACTCCATCCTAATACTAATAAATCCATGATGAAGATAATAACTAACCTGGTGGAGCTTATAGTAATAGCAGTTCTTGCTTCAGTGTCTAAGTTTAATTTATTATTTCTCTTTCAACATACGCACTCTGCTACACCATATTGAACAAGCTGAAAATTCAATAAATAAATGCATTCATTCATTATTTATTATAGCAAAAGAAAGCTACCACTGTCACTTCACAACCTATGGGGTCTTCCATTTTGCCCAAAACTGTCACAGTAGCATCAATAGACATAATGAGAAATATGCATTGGTGGTGGATGGGGGAGGTGAGGGAGAGAAAGGGCACCGCTGTGCTGTAGCTGTTGCGGATAAAATTCTATTATTGTTATTGATGATCTGGCCTTAAGATTTCCACACTAGCATTATCTGTAATAAATAAATTTATTAATAGCTCTGTAATCCCCTGCCCCTCATTATGCTAAAAAGTGTTCTAGTTAAGTTCAAGACATTCGCTTACACATTGATGATTATAAATTAAGTCCCACACAGAAGGTGATCAATTTGTAATGTTTACACTCTAGATGTTTCTTTTAATTAATACTTAGCTACATTTGTACTATCAGTTCACTGTGGGAAAAGGCTTGGGCCAGATTATTAGCCAGTGTAAGCAGGTATTGCTTTCCTTACTTCAGGGGAGTTATGCCAAGTTGAGAATCTGGAACTTAATATCATGAAAATTATAGTAAAATAGTACTGTATAACGATGCTTCTTTTGAAATTTAGCAAAGACTTTAGCTGTCTTTTCTGGATGGACAATGGCTAGAGATCCCTATAGAGAGTGACTATGTAGTGTTGCATTAACCAGGCACTTGCTTGTTCTACGATGTTGCCTCACAAAGACTATTAGCTATACTTCCAACAATAATTAAGAATGCTTAGAAGACAGACTATATGGAACCCATCCCTGCCCCTGTTTGGCCCTAAGTTTTTATTGAACACTGATTACCACAAAATCTGAGCTCTTTCACACATTACAAAAGTGTTTTACATATTTTAAATTTCTTTCCTTCCCAATTAGCTTATCCAAAATACAATAAATGTTGGTATTAAATTAAAACCCTTACTCAAAACAAATTAGTTCCCGCCACCCCCTTACTTGCTACAGAAATTTCTGTTCCTGGAGTGAGTTTCAGAATCAGGCTGAGAAATCTCTCTTCCTCACACTCAAGAACATCACCCTGTGTTCCACCAGATCACACCTTTTACAGCCTAAGGAGATAATTTACAAATTATGATTGTTACTTAGCATTTGTATTACAGTACTGCACAGAAACCCCAGTCTGGATCAGTGCCTGTTGTGCTTAGTCTATATAATAGGGTGACCAGATGTCCCGATATTCAGTTGTTTGTCCCACATCCTGATGGATGGATGGTCAGGATGCCAATTGTCACAATATTTTGGCTCAGGGCTGGAGAAGTACACTGGTGAGCCTTTTTTTTTTTGCTTCGGCGGCACTCCGGCTTTTTTTTTTTTTTTTGCTTGGGCCCTTCCCCCATGTGTCCCAATATTTTGTTCTTGTCATCTGGTCACCCTACTATATAAACACAAAGAAACACACTGTCATTGCCTTGAAGAGCTTCTTATTTAATGTAAGAAACTAGAATAGGATAATACAAAAGAAGGTGGATGGAGAAAGAGGAAGGATCAGGTTAAGAGTAATAGAAATAGATGTTATAAAGACTAGCTATGTGCAAAACTCAATGGTTCAGAATAATTTTTATTGTAAATAAAAAAAAATCAACAAAGGACATAACAGCTTTTTACTGTAATGTACATAAAAGAGCCAGATTACAGGACTCATTTGTGTACATTATGTTAAACTGAGTTACATGAAAATTGGATAAGGCCATAAATCTGAAAGAATAGATGCAAATATTTCAGATGAATAAAGTATGTGGTAGGCAAAAACAGTTTTTACAGAATAATATTTCTTCAGGACTACAAGGATATGCATGATGTACATACTGGCCACTTTATCTTTGATACATTTGCATCACTATGGAAAAAGTGATGAAAAATTATATATGTTTGGCAAAATTATTATATATAGTTACTTTTTATATAGTTACTGTTGCGTCCGACGAAGTGGGTACTCACCCACGAAAGCTCATGCTCCAATATGTCTGTTAGTCTATAAGGTGCCACAGGACTCTTTGCTGTTTTTACAGATCCAGACTAACACGGCTACCCCTCTGATAGTTACTTTTGTTTCTTTTAAGTTGTTTGCATAATTTTGGTTTTAAAAGTAACTGCCAATCTCAGAGAAGAACAGATGGGTCTTTACAGAACTATGATGAAATCTAAAGACCAAATTTTCATCCTAGTCTTAACTGGGCTTCTCTTTTAGTGGCCCAGTTTAACTCACTTAAACTTGTAACTACTTGGCTGTGCCCACAAATCAGGGACTTAGACTATTCATGGTTGCAATTGAAGTAATTTATTTAATTACAGGTTCAGAAACAGAGGCCAGTTTTGAAAATGAGTGACTAAATCCATTCTTAATATCTGTATGTAGAAAAACATATACCTGGAAATACACAATAAGGCTAGGAAGGGAAAACAGATGGTCTTGTGGTTAAGGCAATAGACTGGGTCTCAGGAAATCTGAATTCATTGCTCCCAATGCCTCAGTTTCCCACCTGTAAAACGGTATATCATCCATTACCTTGTAGGAGTGTTGTGAGGGTAAATCCATTAATGCTTGCGAGGTTCATGGATACTATGGTGAAAAGTGTCATTAGAAATGCCTATAAATAGTAATCAAAATATATATTAAAATCCAGCAACAATTTCTGGTGACTTTAAGAACACAACAGTGAAGTAGGAGATTTTCCTGATGCCCTTTCACTCTTCTTAAAGTGGTCAACTGGACACAGTTCTCAACAGGATTAGCCGTAGGTATATTAATACAGACAATCGGATCATTATTTGGAAATCTGTGAAACGTAAGGGCGGAATCGTGTCCCAGCTAGCAGGGCAATATAGGTGTGCAAGTGACTCCATACCTCTCTGCACCAGCTACCCACACCACAGGTAACTGTGGGAGGGAAATCAGGATGCATAAAGTTCTTACTCCACTGCAGAAGTGGGTGAGAAGGGGTGAGAGCTATGGCTCTGCCCCCTACCCTCAGTGTGCCCAGCAGTAGAGTTACGCTGGTGTGTCAGACAGTGTATTCTGCACTAGGTATTGACCTGGCACAGTTTACTCCCATTCTTCAGCTATCCCTTGATGCGAGGATGATGTCTGCCAAAGGGGTTCATTGGTGGGTTTTTAAGTGGCTGAAGAGCCCAATTCGTGCCCTGCAGATTTTCCTACAGAAGTGATAAGTGTAATCTTGGAGGAGACATAGTTGTTGGCTGGACTGCTGTGCCCTTTCTTTCCACCTTTGTCGCTTCTCTGTCTTATGAGTCTCCTCCAAGTGAGCTATGGCGTGTCAAGTCCTCCCAGTTTGTTGTGTTGATGACTCCCTTTTTAAGGTGTACTTTCAGTATGTCTTCGAAGCACTTCTGCTGCCCTCTGCGAGCCCTTCTTCCCTGACTTAACTGACAGGTGTACTTGCTTCTGGAGACAATCGTTAGGCATACATACATTGTTACAATATTCAAGAAAGGGGACAAATCTTTGTGCAGGAACTACAGAGGTATTACCCTCCTCTCCATTGCAGGGAAGATCCTTGCCCGGAACCTACTAAACTGCCTTCTCCCCCTTGCTGAGGAACTCCTCCCCGAATCACAGTGTAGCTTCAGGCCATCCACAAATGACATGATCTCTGTGGCACAACAGATTCTGGAGAAGTGCAGAAAGCAACACCAGGAAATGTTCCTGGCATTCATCGCTCCAACCACTCCCATTACAGAGTGGTGGGGAGACCAGGAGGGAGACTGCAACCCTGGCTGCTCCAGCAGCAGCAGCACAACACCATAATGCCCCTTACACTGGACAGATTGTAATGTTATGAGGTAGCCCTAAATTAATACTTTAAAATAAAAAAAATGGTGCATGTGTGTTGGGGAGAGTAGGTGAGAATTTACATAGATAGATGATGGAGCTACCTAAATGTACCACAGTAGTAATGACTGTGAGGCAAACCTGCAGCCAGACCAGAACTGCTCAATAGGTGCCATTACTCACCTCTCTAGCAGAGCCTGCAGAGCATAACCAGGGAAATCCTCCCTCTGAGCATAAACCAGGGCCTGACAATGATTGCCAGCAGTAAGCATGGCTATTGCTGTGTTGGCCAGCTTCATATCAGTTATCCTAGACTATCAAAGCTACGGCAGGAATATTTGTAAATCAGCATATCCTGCTATTTATCCTCTCTCCATTGTGAAAACAAACCATTTATTCCTACCTTTTGTTACCTATCTTTTAACCAGTTACTGATCCCTAAGAAGACCGTCTGTCTTATCCCATGATGCTTAGTTTGCTTAAGAGCCTTTGGTAAGGGACTTTGTCAAATGCTTTCTGAAAGTCCAAGAACACTATATCTACTGAATCACCCTTGTCCACATGCTTGTTGACACCCTCAAAGTATTTTAGTAGATTGGTGAGGCATGATTTCCCTTTACAAAAGCTACGTTCACTCTTCCTCAGCATATCATGTTTATCTATGTATCTGTTAATTCTTTTCTTTACTATAGTTTCAATCAATTTTCCTGGTACCGAAGTTAGGCCTACCAACCTGTAATTGAGAGTATCTGGAGCCTTTTTTGAATTACAAATAAATGAGTAGAGAATGTGTCCAAAGTGATTCCTTTTGTTTGTTTCTATTAATAATATGACAAACAAAATACCTTTTATTTCAAGGGGTTTCTTCATCTCTCCTACTTGCCTTCACAAAAATAAATTAAGATAGAAAACGTAGGAGCTATAGCATACACATGCCTTCCCCGTCCCAAATTACATATAAAGTATTACTATTTTACCTTATAATTTTCAGGACTACCCTTCATGGTGCTGTATTGATTTCAGTAATTGGCTTTATGACTGCAAAGTACAGAGTGTAGCATAGAGGAGAGAGAAGGACATGCCTTCTGGATGCTTACAGTTGCTCAAGGAGAGTGGATCAGTGTTCAACTATCATAATCTGAAGGGGTTTAATATCTAAGGGCTTGATCTTTCCACTGACTGCACACAGGCATACTTTTATTTAAGTCAGTAGGACTCTTTGGAGGTGCATTTATATGCAGCCAACTGCAGAACTGGGACCTCAGGCGATGAGTTATTTTCATATAACTTTGAGTTGATGGACAAAATACATTAAGAATACAATTGCTTCCCTTGCATTACACAATAAGTTACTTTTAATGGGGAGGGGACTTTTGTGTGGTCGTATTATATAAAGGCAAATGTGAAAACTGAAGAGAGTTGATGATAAACAGAAAATGGCTAAAATTAGTGACAACTGGATAACATGTTAAAATAGGAAAGTGTTAAAATAGCCTAAGAGTGGGTGAAAATTATGAAAGTTTTAAACCAAAAAAGCTGCTGTTTTTAATATTTTTTATTTTTCTTACCTCTCTCCTCCATTCCATTCCCAAAAACTGTCATGTTGCACTTCCCCCCATTCATGTATGTATATTGTCTATTTTGGGCCAATTATGCTATCATAGAACTTCTCATAGTAGCAAGCATTATGGCAGGTAGTAGGTGTTTACAGGATCCGGCCTTTGGACTGTACATTTTCGTTTTCTGGGTTTTTTTTTGTTTTAATGTAGGGACTAGCCTTACTATGTATGTATTTATATTACCAAACTGATTTGGGCACCCTGATTCTGCAGTTGATGTGTGAGAGGACCGCTACCTATTGAGGTCTCTGGGATTTAGTGTAGGCGCAACAGTCCACGCGCACACAATCAGTTGCAGGAATGGGGCCTAAAAGTTTAATCCATAGCCCATGAAGCCAAATCACACTTTGGATCAGCTCATCACAAGTGTGCACAGCATGTTACACAGAAGATGCTAAAAGTTCAAAAAAATTATTTTTTTTTAATTCTACAATATATTTTAATATCTTATTTCTTTTTTAGATCAATCCTATGCTCAGGATAAAGAACAAATTGACAGCTCTTGAAATAAAACACCTTTATTTGTCTACAAAACAGGTGCAGAAGAGAGACAGAAGCAATGAAAACTTCCCCACACTACCCCACCAATGTGACTCATCCCTGACCTGGAGGGGACCACTCCCAGTGTTGAAAGGGGAGTTCAGCGTACATGCTCAAACCATTGACTCATTCATACTATTTCTCAAATAATATGTATTTTTTCTACAAGCTGTTTACACATATGTAGCATGTTCTACTACTGTGCAAATCAGAGTACATAAGAAAGGCAATTATGTATGAAGATACCTAGTGAATGAGGCAAGGTCCCCAGCAGAGTCCTGCCTCATTTGCTGTTCACCTTACAAAATGTGCCCTATAAGATTATTAAAAAATAGCAAAATATTCTAATGTATTTTTTGAAAACTGGTAATCATGCAATTGGATCAGAATGCATAGGCCCAAGGGAGAAGTTATGGTTTCTTATGAAACCTTAACTTTGGTATTTCTGGAGTATAGAGTACTTCACTTAATATTTTTCTAAGGTAATTTTCTGGAATAAATGAAAGACAGCATTTAACGTTCAGTTAATCAACTAATCCAGCTTGTTCAAGATACGATAATATTCCATTGGCTTCTGTTTAATTTCAAGTTTATTTACATTGAAATAACTTCAGTCTCCTTCCATTTACAGTAATATGGGCATGTACGATAGCATGTGCTATTCTTCCTGCAGGTTGCAGGAACATCTCAACTAATAACTGAGGCCTGGTCTACACTAGGACTTTAATTCGAATTTAGCAGCGTTAATTCGAACTAACCGCTCAACCGTCTACACTAGGAAGCCATTTAATTCGAACTAGAGGGCTCTTTAGTTCGAATTTGGTACTCCACCCCGACAGGTGGAGTAACGCTAAATTCGACATGGCTAGCTCGAATTAGGCTAGGTGTGGATGCAAATCGAACTTAGTAGCTCCGGGAGCTATCCCACACTGCACCACTCTGTTGACGCTCTGGACAGCAGTCCGACCTTCGATGCTCTGAGCAGCCACACAGGAAACGACCCGGGAAAATTTGAATTCCTTTTCCTGTCTGGACAGTTAGAATCTCATTTCGTGGTTGGACATCGGGGCGAGCTCAGCAGCACCGGCAGCAATGCAGAGCTCTCCAGCAGAGGAGTTCATGTAATCTCTGAATAGAAAGAGGGACCCGGCATAGACTGACCGGGAACTCTTGGATCTGATCGGTGTGTGGGGCGAGGAGTCTGTGCTTTCGGAGCTGCGCTCCAACAAACGGAATGCAAAGACCTACGAGAAGGTCTCCAAAGCCATGATCCAGACAGAGGATACAGCCGTCATGCAACGCATCGCCGCGTGAAAACCAAGGACCCCAGACAAGGCTACCAAAAAATCAAAGCGGCAAACGGACGCTACGGAGCCTGCCACCACTGCCCCACCAGTGACCGTGGACTCTGACGATGGGACAGTGTCGACGGCCAGTTCCTCGGTGATGTTCGCGGACGGGGAAGATGAGGAAGGGTTTGTGGAGGACGAGGCAGGCAAGAGCGCTTACAACGCTGGTTTCCCCGACAGCCAGGATCTATTCATCACCGTCACGGAGATCCCCCAACAACCCTCCCCGGCCATTAACCCGGACCCTGAATCAGGGGAAGGAGCAGTCGGTAAGTGCTTTAACCATGTTAACTTTTATTCTTAATATAACAGGAATCTTAACTGTGTGAAAAGGAGGACTCTCTATATATGGGGATAGAACAGAAATCATCCTTGGAGATCTCCACGAAGCTCTCCTTGCGTTAATCGAAAAGCATCAGCAGGAGGTTCCTGAGGAGAGCTGCCTTATTGGGTGCTCCGTGGTAGCACAGTTTTCCGCGCGAGGCTTTCATGAGGTACTCAGGGAGCACTGCCTCCCCGAGCACGGCTGCATCGGGCCCTGGTTCGTGCTAGCTTTCACGCAGCATGCGCTCTCTATCTCCTTCAGTGACCCTCCTCAGGGTGATTTCGCTCGGAGAATCCTGCAACTAATTAGGTTAATTACTGTAATTTTACGCCTAGTCCAAAGTATTTTTAAAAAATCTACGGACAGACAGCATAGCACAGACTCAGCACGCAGCTGCGTGACGAGCGTAACGGAAAGCCAAAGAATATAATGGACGCTCATGGAGGGGGGATGAGGACGCAAGGTATCCCACAGTTCCTGCTGTCTCTGAAAAGTATTTGCATTCTTGGATGAGCTCCAAATGCTTCTAGGGTCAAACACAGTGTCTGCGGTGGGTCAGGGCATAGTTCGGCAATTTGCGCACACACCCCACCCACCACCAGAAGTGAAAACAATCCTCTGTTGACTCTTTTACATGTCACCCTATCTTTACTGAATGCTGCAGATAGACGCGATGGTGCAGCACTCAACACCAACATCCTTGCTCCCCCCACGCTATGGATGGCTGATGGTACAAAATGATGGAAATCCATCCTCATCATCAGCCTATTGGCACATGGGGCAGTGCAAAAGGGCTGGTAACCATGCCGACTAGCATCAGTAAGGTCGATCAAGGGCGCCTGTCCCTAATTTTTGATGGCAGATGGTGCAATATGGCTGGTAACCGTCCTCATCATTGCAACAGGGGGCTGAGCTCCATCAGCCCCCACCCTTCATTGTAAATAAAAGATTCAATTGCCCCTGGACTAGCAGAGGGATGATGGGCTCCTTCATCCACACTCCTTAATGTCCTGCCTGGACTATCATTGCAGCTGGAGGCTTCCTTCCACTCATTTCTCACAAAGAAGTCACTGTGTCTTATTACTGCATTCTTTATTACTTCATCACACAAGTGTTGGGACAATGGTATGGTAGCCCAGGAAGGCTGGGGTAAGAACGGAATGAACAGGTGGTGTTGTTGCAGGAGCACCCCCTGTGAATAGCATACAGATCATAATTTCTGCAGGATCTGACACAGAGCAGCTGTGCTCTCTGGTTCTATGATACAGTGGTTATCTAGTACACTTGCCTATATTCTAGGCAGGTCTGATTCTATTTTTATATACCAAAAAGGAGGGATTGACTCAGGGAGTCATTCCCAATTTTTGCTTTTGCGCCCCTGGCTGCTCGGCCAGGGGCACTTATGACAGCACCAAATGGGGCAGTGCAAAAGGACAGGTAACCATGCCCATCTTATTACCATCTTATTACCAATTTATGGTATGGTAGATGGTACAATATGGCTGGTAACCATCTCTGCTGTCATGCAAAAGCAAAAGCATGCTGCTGTGTAGCGCTGCTGGCCCGCCTCTGTCAGCGGCATCTAGTACACATACGGTGACATACACAAAAGGCAAAACAGTGTCCATGGTTGCCACGCTATGGCATATGCCAGGGCAATTCTGGGAAAACGGGCTTGAAATGATTGTCTGCCGTTGCTTTCCCGGAGGAAGGAATGACTGGCGACATTTACCCAGAATCCACCGCGAAAATGATTTCTGCCCCAGCAGGCACAGGGGTCTCAACCCAGAATTCACAGAGACAGCCTAGACTCAGTTAATTGTTCGCAAAAATGTATCTTTGCAAGGAATTCACTCCCTGTTTCCCATCTCACAGCTTCCACTGTCTCCAGACCTGCCACAGCATCCCCCTCGCAGAGGCTGGCGAAGATTAGGCGGCGAAAGAAAAAGACAAGGGACAAGATGTTCGAGGAACGTATGGGCTGCTACCTAGCAGAGGCGGACCAGCAGAGCCAGTGGAGGGAGACCGTCTCTCTGTGCCAGCGCTCAGACAGCGAACGGGAGGAGAGGTGGCGTGAGGAAGACAACCAGGCGACTGAAACAATGCTTGGACTAGTGAGGGAGCAAACGGACACGCTCAGGCGCCTTGTGGATGTTCTGCAGGACCGCAGGAGGACAGAGCCCCCCTGCAGTGTATCTGCAACTGCCGTCCCCCGCCACAAAGTCCCATACCCCCCTCACCGAAAATAATCAGGAGGAGGGGCGGCCGGGGACGTGAATACTGTCACTGCACCACAGCACAGTGCTCAAGTACCCAAAAGCTCTCATACCCTACAGTTGCCGAAGTCCTTCACTTCCAGACTCACAGTAGTCCCAATCCCAGTCCCATCCCCTAACTGTCTACTTAATTAATAAAAATGATTTGCTGTTAATTACTGTTTCCGTTATGTTTTTTCAAAGAAGACTGTGTTCGAATGGGGGGCGTAGGGAAGGGGGTGGTTAATTGCATAGGACAGTCACCTTTCCCAGGGTACAGACACGGGGGCAGGATCAGCAGCGGGTCACACACACGGTGCAGTCAGTAGGCAACCTGGTCGGTTTTTGGAGGTGGTTTCCAGGATCTGTGTGGGCGGGGGAGATGTGACTTTGCAGCGGGGGAGGGCGGTTACAGATCTTATACATCGGTCCTTGTCCTGGACCGCTGAGTCACGCAGCTGAGGAATCTGTATCCGTCCTCCTCCACCACAAGGTCACATATCCGCCCGCACACAGAATTCCATAAAGAGGGATGGCAGGCTCCGTTGAAAGAAGCCTTCCGGCACTGCGGACCGCTCTAGGAGCAGGAGCCTGTCATTCCTTGAGTTTAGAGGCGGTCTTTACATCACCGCACACCCTAGCCAGCACAGCCTGCGTCCCAGTTTCAACCCTTTCACGGAAAGTCATGAATAAAGAAACCTTTGTTAAGTAATAATGGGACATGTATTTTATTTTTACACGTGTGCTGGAAGTGGGGGTAACGGGGTGAACGGGGTATGTAACCGAAGAGGAGAGTCAACAGTAACTGGGTAAAGAAACAGGGGCAGGTTCAGCTTCTCTGTAAAGAAACTGAACAGTCACAGGTCACGCTGCTCGCTGCTCGCTGGTATTTGAAGAGTTCCTTGTCGCTGTCCCAGGCGCCTGTATAGGGCTTCATGAGCAAGTGCATTAGCGGGCAGGCTGGGTCCCCGAGGATGACTATAGGCATCTGCACATCCACAACAGTTATTTCGTGGTCCGGGAAGAAACTACCTTCCTGCAGGCGTCTGAGCAGCCCACAGTTCCTGAAAACACACGCATCATGAACCTTGCCCGGCCACCCGACGTTGATGTTTGTAAAACGTCCCCTATGGTCCCCCAGTGCTTGCAGCACCATTGAAAAGTAGCCCAATTTCTCAGCAGCTGACTGTGGAAGACGTGGATGATAAAGTGCGAGGAGGAGAAAACGGCGATGATCGCAGCGGGCTCCGTGCTTGCAGTGCTGTGGCGTCCGCGCTGTCACTGACCAGAAAAGTGCACGAACAGATTGCCCGCAGGCGCTTTCACGGAGGGAGGGAGGGAGGTTGTGATTGACGGTTCAATGACGACACTTACCCAAAACCACCCTCGACACATTTCTCCCCCCAGCAGGCATTGGGGGCTCTACCCAGCATTCCAATGGGCAGCGGGGAGTGCAGGAACTGTGGGATAGCTTCCCACAGTGCACCACTTCAAAAGTCGACGCTGGCCCCGTGAATGTGGACTCAGAAATTCGAACTAGTGTATTTAGTATGGATACACAAATTCAACTTCATAAGGTCGAATCCACAAATTCGAACTAAGTTGATTCGAAATAGTCTTGTAGTGTAGACAAGGCCTGAGTCACACTGTCCACAGTGCCAGCATGTCAAGGAGCCAGCAGACTCGGTCTCTTAGCAACATCCTCGGTATAGGTTTCAGAGTAGCAGCCGTGTTAGTCTGTATCCGCGAAAAGAACAGGAGTACTTGTGGCACCTTAGAGATATACCTGGGTATAGGTGATTCTGGCAGGAGTTGCCTGATTCACTGCACTTCCTGATTGCTGGAGAGGTGAAGCTAAGCTATTACTTGACCCCACAGCAGCCAGAGCTGCTCAATGCTCATGCCAAAGCTGTTTGAGCCTGCTTCCTGTGTCTGTGCCTGCCAAGCCCAGTCTGGTCTTGTGCTCATTCCAGTTCCTACCCTTCTTAGAATCATAATTATAGAATATCAGGTTTGGAAGGGACCTCAGAAAGTCATCTAGTCCAAGCCCCTGCTCAAAGCAGGACCAATTCCCAACTAAAGTATCCCAGCCAGGGCTTTGTCAAGCCGGGCCTTAAAAACCTCTAAGGAAGGAGATTCCACCACCTCCCTAGGTAACCCATTCCAATGTTTCACCACCCTCCTAGAGAAAAAGTTTTTCCTAATATCCAACCTAAACCTTCCCCACTGCAACTTGAGACCATTACTCCTTGTTCTGTCATCTGGTACCACTGAGATCAGTCTAGATCCATCCTCTTTGGAACCCCCTTTTAGGTAGCTGAAAGCAGCTATCAAATCCCCCATCGTTCTTCTCTTCCGCAGACTAAATAATCCCAGTTCCCTCAGCCTCTCCTCATAAGTCATGTGTTCCAGCCCCCTAATCGTTTTTGTTGCACTCCGCTGGACTCTTTCCAATTTTTCCACATCCTTCTTGTAGTGTAGGGCCCAAAACTGGGCACAGTACTCCAGATCAGGCCACACCAATGCTGAATAGAGGGGAATGATCACATCCCTCGATATGCTGGCAATGCTCCTACTTATACAGCCCTAAATGCCGTTAGCCCTCTTGGCAACAAGGGCACACTGTTGACTATATCCAGCTTCTCGTCCACTATAACCCCTAGTTCCTTTTCTGCAGAACTGCTGCCTAGCCATTCGGTCCCTAGTCTGTAGCAGTGCATGGGATTCTTCCATTCTAAATGCAGGACTCTGCACTTTTCCTTGCTGAACCTCATTAGATTTCTTTTGGCCCAATCCTCTAAATTGTCTAGGTCCCTCTGTATCCTATCCCTACCCTCCAGCGTATCTACTCCTCCTCCCAGTTTAGTGTCATCTGCAAATTTGCTGAGGGTGCAATCCACGCCCCTCTCCAGATCATTAATTAATTCTTCATCCTTGACACCCTGGCTTTGATCCCTGGATCCGCTTCCTGACCACATCTCTGGCTCATTCACTAGTTCTGGCATTCAGTTTCTGATCCTTGGCACTGACTATATCCTTCTGGCCCAACTAGCCCTGATTGTTTACTCCAACTCAGTTCTGCTTTAACCTCTGGGCCTGGTCACCCCCACAGCTCTGACTGTTTAGACCTGACTGCCCACATCCAACTATATTTAACACGCTATATTTGATTGCTCAGCACTGTCAATTTCTCACTCTTACTAGTACAGAGAATCCCTTAAGGTTTGAGTTTTTTTGTTTTTTTTTAAAGCTTGATAAACCCTTTCAAGAACCACAACTCTGACTTATTTTCGTGGATGACTACTGGTCTTTTTATTATCTTCCGTAGAGTTCAGTTATGTGCTTTTTTCTACTTCAGGCAGCAGGTTAGTGTTCAGTTTTGATGTGGCTGCAAATGGAAGCCAGTCTTTACTTCAACCTTTAACTTAAGTGTTGGATATAGGATGGATCCATCAACTCCAAATTTCATCAAATAATCTCTTATTTCATGCAGACTTTCTCTGTTATTTAACAGTCAGAGGTCATACTCTGGTATCTTATTCTATTCCTTTCTTCTTCCAGAGACTTTTAACTTTGAAGGTTATTCATCTTTTATTATCTTCTCTGATTACTTTCTTTGCAAATAAAATTAAGCTTGGGGAGCTGATGTCACCACAGCTGGGGCATCTAGAGTGTATCTTTTTGTATTGCACACAGAGAAGCAGAACTGCAGCTGATTTAATCATCTAAGCTTGCCCTTCAGTTATTACATTTTTTTTACCATAATTGTCATCACTGGTATTTAGGATGCATTAGATAAACTCAGCTCATTAGTTATGCACTGTAGAGCATGGTGCAAATAAACTTATTTGAAGTGACTCTTGCCCTTCTGATATTGAGTTCCAGTAAGCACAGAAGGAGAATGGTTTGCTCTCAAACACATAGGGCTTGCACCACTGATCAGACTTTCGCCCCCAGTGATAAGTAGATAGAATTTGTCCCTTTTAAAATAATTTATCCAAGGGTTTCTACAGCAGAGCTGATCCATCCCAGTGAGGGCTACTTTCTGGCCTACTCAGGGGTCACAGTAATTGTGGTGTAAATTACTGTTTATTTGCACTACCTTCTACTCACAGAAAGGTGCATCCTTCAGGAGATCTCTCCTTTTCAGCACCCAGTTTTCTCCTCATTGCATTGCAGACAATGCTTCTTCCTTAATAAATAAGGACAGATCTATCATTAATAGATTCTTATTCAAATGTAACATTGAAAGATTGGAATTAAGGTTTGTGCAGGTTTTCATGTATGCAGGGAATATGATACTATCGCTTGAACTGTGTGTGTATGAGGATATTACTATGATGTTATTATTGTTATGTAGTGGGCTAATGCTTTAAGATTAATATTTTGTTGGCCCCTGTCAGAAGACAGGATACTGGGATAGATGAACTATTGGTCTGACCCAGTATGGCTGCTCTTATATAGTCTTATTTTCATCCATGAAACCTGAATGAGATCAATAGGGTTGCATGGATATAAATCAAAAACAGAAACTGGTTCTTGTCTTTATGATATTCTTCCACTTCAAGCTCATAATGATCTTGCTCTTAAGATTCTTTTGGCTACCAATCAAGACCCTTAATTCTGCACTGGGTCTGCCTGCACAGACCTGTGTATGTCTGCTTGGAGTCCCATTGAAGTCAGTATGGATCTGCATTATTGAATCATGATGCAGGATGGAAACTTAAACCATTTTTTATGAAGTCACAGAATCAATGGCTGAATATACATAAAGAGGAAAATTTCAAAATATTTATACATGCCAAGAGACAAGTAAATAAGTCAGCAATGTTAAGCTGTTTTTGATAATTTTAAAAAAAGTTTGCCAAACTACCCTGCTTAGCTCGGATTATGCACCGCTGAAGGGAACTTTGTCATTGACCTCAGTGAGTGCAATATCAGGCCTTTTATGAGCATCTGTTATTCCATACCCAGCCAAAACATTTTCACTCAGCTACTGTAGGCTCAAATTGCCAATTTCAATGAAATTCAGAAACACCAGCAATTTATAAAAAATGATACAATTAGGCACTAAAATATCTATGAAGTATTCACACAAACAAGCCTATTCATACTTTTAAACCTTCCACTCCCATCTTGGCATATTGTAAATGCTATTTCAACATAGTTGTAATTTAACGGTAATTGTTTGGGGAAATGCTTGCAATGAAGTGTGATAGTTTGCTATACTTGTGTCTCCTGCTGTTGGCAATGCTCAGAAGCCTAGTCAGAGAACAATGGCCAGCAAAGATCATCTGTCTAAACATTTCATTCTCTTCTAGGTAGCTAAAATATTATATATACAACACTGCATACATTCTGTCTGCCAATTAAAATTACCTTAACAGATGCAAAGGTATTTTCATAACAGATTTCTCTCTTCTCCAACAGATATAATTGTAATTAGTAACTTGTGATAATGTCATAAGGAATGTTTCATAATAGAATAATACTCAGCATACTGATTTTACACAATCTCCATGTAGACATAAAAATAATTTAAGAACAATTATAACTGAGTTCAGATTCTAGGGGATTAAAACAATGTCTGTTTATTGTAGCATTTTAATAGGTAAGGCAGAGTTCATATTCTAATTAATAAACTCTTGTGCATAATTTGGTGGAAAACAGGCAACTGCCTTATGTTAATCTGTGTAGCTAACTACCGGTGATGCTCAGGAAATAGGTCTACTTCAAGGTCTCTACGATTGCCTATTGTTCGCCTAAGGCAGTTTCCCCCAAACTTGGGACGCTGCTTGTGTAGGGAAAGCCCCTGGCGGGCCGGGCTGGTTTGTTTACCTGCCGCGTCCGCAGGTCCGGCCGATTGCAGCTCCCACTGGCTGCGGTTCGCTGCTCCAGGCCAATGGGAGCTGCTGGAAGCAGTGCGGTCTGAGGGACACTAAACAAACCTGCCTGGCCCGCCAGGGGCTTTCCCTACACAAGCGGCATCCCAAGTTTGGGAAACACTGGCCTAAGGCAAGGGTTCTCAATCTGGGGTTGGGACCCCTCAGGGGGTCATGAGGTTATTTCATGGGGGGTCGTGAGCTGTCAACCCCCATCACAACTCTGCTTTGCCTCCAGCTTTTATGATGGTGTTAAATATATAACAAAATGTTTTTAATTTATAAGGGGGGGTTGCACTCAGAGGCTTGCTATGTGAAAGGGGTCATCAGTAAAAAAGTTTGAGAACCACTGGCCTAGGGGATCCAACCTGTCAAGGGAAGGCCTGGAACTGTATAAAAACCCCTTGGGTCCTGATCCTTTTTATCTCACATCTGCTTGATGCTCCATGCAGGGGAAGCTTATATTATAAGGCTGAGATCTCCAGTCCTAATCTGGATCACCCTGAATATGAACAGTGGACTATAGCCTATGGACTAATTCTTAAAGAACTCTTTGCAACTACAAAGCTCACCCATCTCTATCAATCATGGATCTGATCTCAGAATTGTACTTATGTCTATATCTACACGCATCTTTTAACTAATACTCTCTTTTTTAAAATAAATTTTAGTTTACTTAATAAGGATTGGCTTTAAACTGGAATATTCATTAACCTGGGAGGTAATGTATCCGATCCTTTGGGATTGGTGGAACTTTCTTATATGATTAATAAGATTTTCAGTAATCCTCATCGTATTTGATTTGGGTGTCTGGGTGGAGGCCTAAGGCTGCATTAATTTAAGGGAACTGTGTTGTTGGCTTTCATCATGATTAATTGCAGTTTTAATCACACTGTTAAATTTCAATTGGTATTCTATTGTTTAACAACTATTTTTGAATGTTTTCCTATATTTTCAAATATATTGATTTCAATTACAACACAGAATACAAAGTGTATACTGCTCACTTTATATTATTTTTATTACAAGTATTTGCACTGTAAAGATAACAAAATAAATAGTATTTTTCAGTTCACCTCATACAACTACCATAAAGCAATCTCTTTATCATGAAAGTGCAACTTACAAATGTAGATTTTTTTTGTTATAACTGCACTCAAAACAAAACAATGTAAAACTTTAGAGCCTACAAGTTCACTCAGTCCTACTTCTTATTCACTCAATTGCTAAGACAAACAAGTTTGTTTACATTTACGGGAGATAATGCTGGCGGCTTCTTATTCACAATGTTACCTAAAAGTGAGAACTGGCACTTCTGTAGTCAGCACGGCAATGACGCTCATTAAAAAAATGTGTTAATTAAATTTTAACTGAACTCCTTGAGGGGGAATAGTATGTCTCCTGTTCTGTTTTATCCACATTCTGCCATATATTTCATATTATAGCAGTCTTGGAAGATGATCCAGCATATGTTCATTTTAAGAACACTTTCACTGCAGATCTGATAAAATGCAAAGGAGGTACCAATGTAAGATTTGTAAAGATAGCTATAGCACTCAACCCAAGGATTAAGAATCTAAAGTGCTTTCCAAAATCTGAGAGGGACGAGGTATGGTGCATGCTTTCAGAAGTCTTAAAAGAGCAACACTCCAATGCAGAAACTACAGAACCCGAACCATCAAAAAAGAAAATCAACCTTCTATTGGTAGCATCTGACTCATCTGATGAAAGTGAACATGCGTCAGTCTGCACTACTTTGGATCATTATCGAGCAGAACCCGTCATCAGCATGGACACATATCCTTTGGAATGGTGGTTGAAGCATGAAGGGACATATGAATCTTTAGTGCATCTGGCATGTAAATATCTTGCAACGCCAGCTACAGTGCCATGTGAACATCTGTTCTCACTTTCAAGTGGCATTATAAACAAGAAGTGGGCATCATTATCTCCTGCAAATGTAAACAAACTTGTCTGTCTGAGTGACTGGCTGAAAAAGAAGTAGGCCTGAGTGGACTTGTAGGCTCTGAAGTTTACAGTTTTATTTTTTAATGCAGTTATTTTTTGTACATAATTCTACATTTGCAAGTTCAACTATCATGATAAAGAGATTGCACTACAGTACTTGTATGAGGTGAATTGAAAAATATAATTTCTTTTGTTTTTTACAGCACAAATATTTTTTATTAAAAATAAATATAAAGTGAGCACTGTAGACTTTATATTCTGTGTTGAAATTGAAATCAATATATTTGAAAATGTAGAAAAATCCACAAATATTTAAATAAATGGTATTGTTATTGTTTAACAGTGTGATTAATTGCAATTAATTTTTTAATCGCTTGACAGCCCTAGTTTCTGGCAATTCATGTTGTCACATTTTTTCTTCTTTCTGGGTTTTAACCAGTGGGCTGCCTGACCTAGTAGTCTGATAGGTTTTTCTATTGTGCCTGATACTTAGTCTGTTACATTTCTAATTTTCCATATTACAAAAAAGAGTCAAAGGAGAGTTTACATTGTAATTTCTGTTGTTCCCTATAGACCTGAGTCTGCTACCTTTACCAAGATTGAATAGCACACTACTCCACAAGTAGTTTTATTGATTTATTCTGCCTACTTACAGAGTACTACTACTAAACTTGAAAAAATGTGGGAGTATGGTTTTGTAGACATAGCTTTTAGAGAGGTTTGTTATTACTAGAACTCTCACTCTACATTCTTCCCTTCTCTCTTGAACCTTCACACAAGGAGAAAAGATTGTTGACTCCCAAAAGCTAGAATCATTTCTACCTGGTTGTTCATTCGCATTTTTATATAAATCTTTTTTTATTGCAGTTGTACCATAATAAAACAATGTTGCAGGAAAACTGACAAACTGAATAAATGTTTTTATCTAGATTTTTAAAAATGTATAGATTTTGGTGGCCTTTGTTACTTTAACTACTGCCCGGTTTGTATGTGTGTGTTTAAATTTTTAAAAAATGAAATGGTATGGGCACTTACTACTAGTCATAGTCATGAGAATAAACTCAGTCTATTTTATTATGCAGAATATAAAAAACAGAAGAGAAAAATGTCAATAGCGTCAACTCCACATGGACATGAGCTATTTTTAAATTGTTATTGAATTAAGTGGGTAATATTTCACAATAAAATAAAAAGAATCTGGTGAAATCATAGTTTCTCCTGCAACTGAAATGTCTAGCATCTCATTCTTCAGCCTCTATTTCCTGGCTTTTAAAAAACATGTTTTAAGTTTGTGAGTGAACAAACAACATAGGCGTGTAGGCACAAAATTAGAAAGGCCAAGGCACAAAATGAGATTAAACTAGTTAGAGACATAAATGATAACAAGAAACCCTTCTACAAATACATTACAAGCAAGACGACAACCAAGGACATGTTAGGCTCATTACTCAAGGATGGGGGAAAACAATAACAGAAAATTTGGAAATGGCAGAAGTGCTAAATGACTTTTTTGTTTCAGTTTTCACCAAAAGATTAGTAGCAACTGGATAGCTAACATAGTGAACACCAGTGAAAATGAGGTAGGATCTGAGGCTAAAACAGGGAAAGAACAAGTTAAAAATTACTTAGACAAGTTAGATGTCTTCAAGTTGGTAGGGCCTGATGAAATACATCCTAGAATACTCAAGGAGCTGACTGAGGAGCTATCTGAGCCATTAGCAATTATCTCTGAAAACTCATGGAAGACAGGAGAGATTCCAGAGTACTGGAAGAGGGCAAATATAGAGCCTGTCTATAAAAAGGAGACTAAGAACAACGTGGGGAATTAGATCAGTCAGTTTAACTTCAATACTTGGAAGGATAATGGAGCAAATAATTAAGCAATTTGCAGACACCTAGAAGATAATGAGATAAGTAACAGTCAACATGGATTTGTCAAGAATAAATCATGTCAAACCAAACTAATAGCTTTCTTTGACAGGGTAACAAACCTTGTGGATGGGGGAAGCAGTAGACGTGGTTTATCTTGACTTTAGTAAGGGTTTTGATACTGTCTCACATGAGCCTCTCATAAACTAACTAGGGAAATATAGCTTAAATGGAGCTACTATAAGGTGGGTGCATAATTGGTTGGAAAACCATTCCCATTGAGTAGTTATCAGTGGTTCGCAGTCAAGCTAGAAGGGCATATTGAGTGGGGTCCCACAGGGATCTGTCCTGGGTCCAGTTCTGGTCAATATCTTCATCAATGATTTAGATAATGGCATAGAGAGAACATGTATAAAGTTTGCAGATGATACCAAGGGGGTGCAAATTCAAATGATCTGGACAAACTGGAGAAATGGTTTAAAGTAAATAGGATGAAAGTACTCCTCTTATGAGGGAACAATCAATTGCATCCATACAAAATGGGAAATGACTGCCTAGGAAGGAGTACTACAGAAAGGGATCTGGGTATTATAGCAGATCACAAGCTAAATATGAGTCAACAGTGTAACACTGATGCAAAAAAAAAATAAAATAAAAAGCAAACATCATTCTGGGATATATTAGCAGGATTATTGTAAGTAAGACGTGAGAAGTAATTCTTTCAATCCACTCCGTGCTGATAAGGCCTCAGCTGGAATATTGGGTCCAGTTCTGGACACCACATTTCAGGAAAGACATGGACAAATTGGAGAAAGTCCAGAGCAACAAAAATGATTAAGGGTCTAGAAAATTTGACATATGAGGAAAGATTGAAAAAAAAAATGAGATTTGGATGCTACAGTGGAAGATTCTGAGTAGTTCAAATGCATCTCAGTTCTGAGCTGCAACAGCCCACTATTTTTGTATTTCATTAAAATTTTATAATTGAGACAGAGCATAGCAAAATTAATGTCCTTATTAAATTGAACAGTTCCATTATTTGTGGCCCAGATTCTGACAGTTCTTTATAAAGCTATGCAAAGTTAGGGGAAGGATAGAAGGAGCCCCCTCCTCCAAGTTTCTGGCATAGTGGTGAGAAAGGGGAGGCAGGCAAAGGCATATTCAAGGAACAGAGACTTTGCTTTCTCCATGTCTCACTGGAGAGCATATTGCCACAAAACAGAAAGGGAGTAGGGCCATGTCCCTGTCTCCCCTTTCTCACAAGCCTGTATGGACAAGTACACTGCATCCCTTAAGGCAGTGTTTCCCAAACTTGGGATGCCACTTGTGTAGGGAAAGCCCCTGGTGGGCCGGGCCGGTTTGTTTACCTGCCCCGTCCGCAGGTCCGCCTGATCACGGCTCCCACTGGCCGCGGTTTGCTGCTCCAGGCCAATGAGAGCTGCTGGAAGTGGCGGGCCGAGGGATGTACTGGTCGCTGCTTCCAGCAGCTCCCATTGGCCTGGAGCAGCGAACCGCGGCCCGTGGGAGCCGTGATTGGCCGGACCCGCGGACGGGGCAGGTAAACAAACCGGCCCGGCCCACCAGGGGCTTTCCCTACACAAGCGGTGTCCCAAATTTGGGAAACACTGCCTTAAGGAGTGTAGTAGTGAGTGTGCTTTCCCTGCATACTGGCTGTTTGTTCCAGAGATTTTCCAGGGTAGTATCATATCCCATTATATCCCATAACTATGGCACTGATCTTGCATAATAAAGTCACTGGGGCTCTGTGCAAGTGCAGGAATTTGCCTGCCCATAACATCTTGCAAGATTGGGGGTTAGGCCCCGAATCCACAAAGGTACTTAGGCTCATAAGTCCTGTTTTTAGATGCCACTGCGATCCCCAAAAGTGCCACTCAGCTCCCACCTAAACTTGCTTGGAACTTAAGTTTTTGCAGCAAAAGGTCTCTAGGTCTCTAAGTTTTGGCCTCTGAGCCTGTGCACTGCTGTTTCACTCTAGGAATATGGGTACCTATCTCCTGCCTAAGTTGCAGAGCAAACTATGAAAAAGGGGAAGGTTACCACTCATAGAATCATAGAACTGGAAGGGACCTCAAGAGGTCATCTAGTTCAGTCCTCTGCACTCAAGGCACTCTTCCAATTAAGTCACATGTATGGTCTTAACCAGTTGGCATGCTCAGCAGCCTCCTAACACATTACACACAATACCCAGGGAAAGACAAGGACCTCCCTTATAATCTTTAGCACGGGGTTAAAGCACTCATCTGACATGTGGGTGACCATCCATTCAAGTCCCCTCTCTGCCTCATGAGGTGAAGTGATTTGAACAGGAATCTGTCGCCTCTTAAGTGAATGCCCCAACCCCTGGGCTATAGAGTCACTCTCTCTGGCTCAATGGTGTGGGGGGAGAGGGATAGCTCAGTGGTTTGAGCATTGGCCTGCTAAACCCAGTGTTGTGAATTCAATCCTTGAGAGGGACATTTAGGGATTTGGGGCAAAAAATCTGTCTGGGGACCTCCTGAGGTCCCTTCCAACCCTGATATTCTATGATTCAATGACTGAGTTAAGTGGAATAACCTCAATAGGAGAGATTCATACTAGACTAGCCTGGAACCAAAGGGTTAGACCACTCACATGAGAGGTAGTAGATCCCTGTTCAAATCCCATTTCATTAGGGAGAGGGAGGACTTGGTCTGTCACAATCCATCTGAGTGTTCTAACCACTGGGCTAAAAGTCATAAGGGAGCTCCTCCAGGGCTGTTTTCTGTATAGTTAAGCAGCCTCTGAGCACAACTACTGGATCAGGTCCCATACTCAACTTAGATGGAGGAGCACCTATCTTCTCCCACTTCATGGATCACCTGCCTTGTTGCAGCCCACACTTAGGTGCCAGTCACCATGAGAGGGGTGGGGCTTAGCATATACCCCATCTCATCAGCATCAAGACTAACATAAGCATCTCCCCACCTAGCATTCTAGCTTTGTAGATCATGTGCAAAGTTGCCTCTTTCCCCGCATTCATCATACTAACTCAGGCTTTGTGGATCACAACATTGTGCCTGTGATTTTTCCAGTAGCTTATTGTGACACTGAGCATTGCAACATCTTGGTGACTGTGTCTAGTCAGTGAATGGAACACTTATTGATGTCAATGGGAGCTGTGTGCACAGCCTATACCAAAATCAAAGAGAGCACTAGTTAGAAAAATTTGGATGATATTCTCTTATTTTTTTCTTTTAATTTGCAATATGATGAAGTGCAAAGGAAGCACCAAAGCTGAGATTAGTTTAGAGCAGAGTTTAGTGTTAGATTTTTTCTTTCAGAAAGTCAATGCTACAATAATGTTCACATTAGTTGATGAACACTCATCACATTTAAATGTTGCTTATCAAAAAGCAAATGGTATTGATTAAAGACAACTATTCTATACACTGATCCAGTTAAAAAAAAAGACCTCATTTCATAAACTTATTTCTAAAAACGAATGTGATCTTCAGAATTAAAAGAAGCCTGTAATTAAAAGCTGATATGGGGAATTTTCCTCCCTTCTCTCACAGTATTTCCTTATATTCTGTACTGCATATTTAATTACTTTAACAGAGGAAACAGCAGTCAACCTTGTTCTGCCTCAGTTCAAGTCCTGAACTGAAAATCATACTTATATAGTGTTTCACAAATACAACTTTTTCCTCTTGCAACTCTTGATCAAGCATAGGACAATAACTATTACAAATTCAGTGCAGACACACACAACTGTTTTTTGTAATCTAAAGCTTAAGAGTGTAAATTAAAGTGCAAGCTGTCATGAACAGTCTGTAATAAGAAAGTTTATACAATAAGAGTCCAAAGTGGGATTGTTATTTTAAAATGAAGCTACTCAAATATGGAGAATAGTTAGGGTCTTTGGAATAGGTGCGGAGTGTGGTGGTATAGAAAGAGGAAAGATCCTGTTACTTTTTGAGGAAGAAATGTATAAGTAATACAAAAACCCTTAAGAAATGTTGTGATTTTCTCAAAAAAGGATAAAATTCTAAGGTAAGGTTACATTTTACAAAATAAACATACTAGAAAAACACTTTGAACAGTTAAAATAACACAAACAAGCTTATTGAAACTCTACCACTATCACACAAACTTGAGAACCACCAAACTCTAAGACAATTTTATCCATCCATCATGCAGATTCACTGAGATGGTCAATGTTTTTATTTCTTTTCAGGGTTGTGCAATCAGACAGAGTTCAGGTTTTTTGGGTGATCTTAATTAAGCATTTGTATACGTTTGGTTTGTTTGTAAGATAAAACCTTAATTTGAAATTGACAGGCATTCACAGGTTTGTGGGTTTTTTTTGAGAAAACTACAATGTTCTCTTCAAAAAAAAAATGCAGGTGAAATAGATAATAGATTTTTTCAACTATAGCTTAGGTTAAGGTTTTTGCCTGGGAACTTTCTAAGGTTTTTACAAATATTTTAAAATTGCTCAGCAACAGAATTCACTGCAAACTCTGTAAACTGTGCAAAGTTGCTGGAGGAATCTTGTGAACTGTAAAGAAATGAATCTCTTTCCTTTCAAGATAGCCTCATTTCCCTATTTCCCCCCCATTGAAACTTTGGTTGCTTTCTGTCTTTTGCTTCTTCCATATAGGAGGAAACAGACTGGGTTCCCTAACAGTACGTACCCTCCTCATGGCCATATGTGTCTAGGCTATGCACATGGGTAGAATTCACAAAGATAAATAGGTGCTTAACTCCCACTGATCCACCTTATCACCAGGTGCTGGAATTCTTCAGGGAGATGCTGAGTTCTGCCGACCAATTGTGGCAGATGCAGCTTGTTAACCCAATCTGGATATAAGGGAGGTGGGAGTGAACACTTTAATAAGAGTATTTTAAGGTTTGGAATCGAGATGTTCTAAGAGATAAACTATAATCAACCAAGTCTGAGGGTAAAACTGAATCCCACACAATTGATTAGTGTTTTTGAACAAAGTGGGAACTACTCCCATGTATATGTGAGAAAGATCTAATGTGTATATAACTTTAAATATTCAAATAATTATTACTTGAGCTGGCCCAGAACAAGTAAAAGACACTTCTTTCCTCTGCTCTAGCTCAAGAAATAGGCTTGAAGGAACTGATTGCCATGAGATATCATTGAAGCCAAGAACTTGGCAGAATGTATAAAGATTAGACAGTCATATGCATTACAAGAACAGGCAGTGTTATAAAATAAATACTAAAAAGCACTTGGGAAGGAATACAACCCCTCAAATTTGGGGGCATAACCCAGCCTTTAACCACTGAAAGGTTAGGAAGAAAGCTTTCCCTGAGGCCAGGATATTTGATAACTGATATTTGATAAGCAGTTCTGCCTCTTAAATAGTCAGTGCTAGCCACTATTAATACCACGATACTGAACTTAATGGACCCATGGTCTGGCTGAGCATTCTCTCTCTCGCTCAGAAACAAAAGTTCAGAATATTAGGAACATCTTTGTTGCTTCATTCATTGAGCTTTAAATCTCTGTTTCTGAAACTGCTTGGGTGATGTTCTCTAAACTTTCAGCCAGGGTAAGACAAAGTGGAAGGGTTGGGGTTTCAAAATCAGGTTTTTAAAACTTCAGCCAGGGATCTGAGACAGGGCTTATTAGGGGTGAGCAGCTTATTTTGTACCTCCACCGTGCCTAGGGGCTAGCATTAGGGATGTTGTGGATGTGGCAGCAGCACCCCCAGTTTGAAGTGGTTTCCATCATATACAGGGTTTACAGTTTTGTCAATGGCTTTCAGCACCTCCACTATAAAACACTGTTCCAGCACCCCTGCTAGCAACGGGGCGTGTAAATGACTTCACAGCGGATGGGTCATTAGCAGTGAGTCAGGGGCCCCCAATCAAGGCTGTGACCCCAGCCCCAGAGGCGGGCGGCGAGAACACAAGCTCGGCAGGGCCCCGGGTTCTCCCGGTACCCCGTGTCCCGCCCGCAGGGCAAAGCGGGAGCTTAGGGAGCCCGACGCCGGCCAGGGCAGGGGGGAGACGGTATCTCCAGCGGCGGTGGTGACTCTGCGGCCCCAGCCTCAGTTGCGTAACCTGCATCCGGGCGGGAGGGGGGGGGAGCGGCCGCTCCGGGTCTGGCGCACCCGACGCACCTGCTCACCTGTCTCCAGCTGGGGGGAGGGGGCCGCGCAGCCCGGCCACGCCCCCCCACGGGCTCAGCGCAGGCGCCCTGGCGGCTACCGCAGGCAGGGGGCGGCAACATGGCGGAGTGAGCGGCGGCGGCGGTAGCGGCTCCGGCTCCACAACAACAGCGGCAGCGGCAGCGCTGCCAGCGGCTCGCAGACCCGTGCCCAGCCCGCTTCCCAGCACCGCCTCCGGGCCGGGCGCGGCGGCTGCTCCTCCGGCCCCGCTGCGGGGAGGCGGCCCCGGGCGGGCGGGCGGGCTCCGGCTAACGGGGCAGCGGCGCCCATAATAATCCCTCATTATAGCGGAGCGGCTGCCGGGACAGTCCCTGCGCCTCGGACCGGCTCCCTGCGGCCCCGCCGGGCGCTGCTGCGGTGGATGCTGGGCTGGGCTGGGCTGGGCCGGGGGCAGGTGCCGGAGGGCGCGGGGGGTAGATGGCGAGTGAAAAGCCGGTGTCAGGGCCGGACCCGCAGCCCGCGGGGCTCATCCCTGTCGGGGCCGGAGGAGGCGGCGGCGGCGGCGGCGGGAGCAGCGCCGCGGTGATGGGGGAGCTGCGA
The DNA here is from genome assembly GCF_020497125.1 of Mauremys mutica. NCBI lineage: Eukaryota > Metazoa > Chordata > Testudines > Geoemydidae > Mauremys > Mauremys mutica. Next base: position 314,542,801 of record NC_059072.1, on the reverse strand, counting down.
GCGTCGGGCTCCGGGGCCGTGGTGCTCCCCGCGGGGATGATTAACCCGTCGGTGCCGATCCGCAACATCCGCATGAAATTCGCCGTCCTCATCGGACTCATCCAGGTCGGGGAGGTTAGCAACCGGGACATCGTGGAGACCGTGCTCAACCTGGTAAGGGGCCGGCACCCCTCCCCATCGGCACCCCTGCGGGCAGGGCTAGGGCAGCCCGCGCCCCCTGCCGACCCCCGAGGGACCCAGGCATCTACTACGCATCCTCCCCAGCTGGCGACTTCCCTTCCACACGCACCCCACCCATTCCCCCCCGCCCCCCAGCCAATTCCCACCACTGCTCCCCTCCCATCCTAAAACCACGCGTATCCATTGATTGCCCCCTTTCCCCGCCCCGATCCCCTGCAGGCACCTATTGCTCCCTCTCCGCCCCTAGGAGAGACCCTGGCATACTCCACCCTTCCCCACAATGCCGGTTTGTGAGACGCACACTCCACACTCATCCATATGCAACCCACTCGCTCTACCGTGTACCTAACAGCACCTTCCTCACCTTGTGCGAGAGACCCCTCTGCTCAGCCTAAACTCCGCACAGGACCTCAGCTGGTGAAACAAACACGTACTCTTCACAGTCTAATCTTCCTCCTCCTCCTTCCCCTGCCCTGTATTCTGTTGTGAAAGTGGAGTAGGTGCAATTTGTTTGTTTATTGTATACTAGAACCAGTAATTGACAACTTCAGGTGCTTGCAAACTGCCAGATAGCCTGACCACTTATTCCTCTGAAGAAAAGGGGCATTCGATGTTGTATCTATTTTTAATTGTATAAGATTGAAAAGTAGCCCGAGCTTGTATCTTTCCCTGGAGATGCAAATATGTGAAAGATTTAACCCTGTTAGCTCCGAGCTAATCGGGTTTGATATGTTGAGGAGGAGAGTTTTTGCGTCGTTTTAATAAGTGTTTATCGCTACAATCTGTTGTAAAGGATTCGTTTGTTCATGTCTTAATCCCCTGTTCTAGTGTACCAAACTGCATTCTTGCCTCCAGAATTAAGGGTGTCAAAATGATCTGTATGTTGAAAATCATTATTACATGTGGGTAAAACACACAAAACAGGAAAAGGATGTTACAATATAGCTCCTTGGTCATTCACTCACTTCATGGTATGAAAGAGTTACTGCAAGATTGTATGACTTAATGTTTTTGCGCTACCAAAGCCTGGGAAACCTACAGAAGTCTAAGGAGAGGGGAAAATGGATCTAAAAATGAATCACTTTCAATTATGTGTAATTTGGTGCTGCTCCTGAATGCAAGCTTCACTGCAGCAAAGCTTTTGAAAGCAGTTCAGTCAACGAAATATATCCTCTATTTTACTTATGAAGTAGGATAGAAAGCCACTGTTTAAGACTGAAGGGCACTTAATTTAAACTGCCATTCTAACAAACAAGTTTAAAATGTTAAACTTATGTTCATTTTGTAACAAAAACATGCACAGAGATAAAATTGTATCTGGCACTTTAAAACCATGTATTGTTCCGATGTTTGACAATTATTTGCATTTGACCTAAAGCAGGCTGAATGGAAGAGCTGCAGCATTCAGAGAGAGATGTGGGTTGGTTAGATCATTTTAAACTTTATGGTTTATATGGATGCACAAGAGTTAGCTCTTGTTTTGTGAATATGTCAAGTCAAAGACAGACAACTGATAGGAGTTTCCTCTGTTCTCTTCAAGCTATTTTGTCTTTACAAATAACCTTTCAGATAAACTATTGTGGTATAAGTTGTCAGAACTTGTTAGTCATCACTTTACTAGATATTATCCATTCATTTCACAGTAGCACTGGGAATAGGGAAATAACATGAAGTGATTTCTTTTAGTAGCTTCAGATCACGACATAACTGTAGAGTGCTTAATCTTTTTTCCTGTGTTTAACCTCGTTTGTTGGTATTGCTAATCAAAAGGGAAGAAGCTTAAATCTGACAGTTTTTGTATCAGCAATTAGGCTAACATTAATTTTTGGTTTTGGTTTTTGTTTGGTGATATTTCTCAGAAACTCATAAAATGTTTGTTTAAAATATTTGGTTACAGGATCTACCCACTGTTTAGTTACTGTTGAAATGTATGCACTTAAATCTAGAAATATGAATAAAGGTTGTAGTAATGCTTTCAACATCAGGGGACACACGTGAACATAAAACCACTTGGGAAGCTACTGCAGTAGCTATGCATTCTGGATAAGTCATTGCTTAACAGATGGACTCAGGTATACAATAGAACAGAAAGAATGTCATCTTTCTTTGATGTGGAAATATAATCTAACACTCTCCAGTGCACTGCATGACTAGTATGCATTTATACTTATATTTTGGAAGTTAATTTGCCCACAAGTAAAACAAATAGATTGAGCCTGGAAGCTAGAACACAAAATTATGATCCCGTAAACTACCAACATTCCCCTGCTGCTGCATTATTGATTTTTAGCTCCCAGTATTTAAAATGAAATGCATTTCTTTATTTTAGAGTGGTTTGTGGGGGGGTTTCTGAGGAAAAGCTTGAGGTTGAGGAAAACAATTTATAGTCGCTATATCATACTATCTATGAATGAGTGTCCTTTAAACAATGTCCATTCACATTAGCGCACACAACTAAAGTGCTGTCTTCAATGACTTCTTGGATTAGATGATATAGTGTGCCAGTCTGTGACATTAATCTTGCCTTTAACTATCCCGTAGCATGTACACAAGCCATTTGGAGGTGTCTAGCTTTGTTTTGTTTAAGGGAGTCTACAGTGAGTTGGTCTTCTCTTATTACATTATATGTGGTTGTCACAGTAATTTATGATTCTTGAAAAATGACTTCTGCGATACAGTATGTATGATGAAAATATTCTCTGTATCCAAACATAACAGAATTAAGAAATTGCGGTCCCTGAATTGATGCTGAGCCAGCAAATTCTGCAAAGTGTTGTTGCTGTTCACAATTGTTTAAAATAAACTGCTGCTTACATGTAATCAATTTATTAAATAACTTATCTTAAATTAACTCTGAAAAATCTGTTTGAGTATTCCAAAATTATGCTGCATTTCATGCATTTTTAACATTTCCTATCAAGTGATCCAGTCTGAAGTAGTTCAAAGTGTACCATTTAAAAATCGACTTATGACACTTTAGTGACATAGTACCATTGTATCTTGTAGTACGGAAGATACTGTGACCACTGCAGGTACTTCTGTAGTGGGAATATTGGGTGTGTAATGGTGCCCTCTGTAGCATGGTAGAATTTGGCCCTTCATTATATTTATTGATATCCCAGCACTGGTTTGAATGTTCCAGAATTAAAAAACTGATACATTAAAACATTTTATCTGTTCCTTAGCCAAAGATTTACTATAGGGATGTTTTCCTTTGAAGTTTTGTCTTGTGGAGTCAAACTGTCCAGGACCTTTATTTACTTCCATGTGTGCTGATATAGGTTAGTTCTGAACTATCAGTTGTGGGGTTTAGCATCAAATTTACTCCTTTCTCCCTACTTCTTATGAAAGGTCGTCTTGAAACTGAAAGGGTAGCTAGTTAATGGTCATTATAGAAGATGCTATGTTGACTGTCAAAGCATCTATTAGGTCACTAACCAGAGTGCCTATGTTGCTGTCAGTGCTCAAAGTAAGTTTTAAGATTTGAAGCCAGGTAGAAAGAGGATGGCTGAAGCCTGGCATAACTTCTAGATATATAGTATTGTTTAAAGGGCGAAGAAAGATGGACTTGGAGACAAGTTTTATAATATCGAATTGGATGCAGTTCATAGGTCTCTTAGGAACAGGATTATTGATACCCTTCATGGTGATGCATGGATCTTCTGTAACTAAAGTTTTGCTCTTCTGTGTCATAAGGTTTGAGAAAAGAATTGGACAGGATCAATTTGTTGAATGAATCTGGGGAATCTACTGACTATTTCTCCTCTTAAATTTTTAGTGGCAATAAAATTGGTATGGAGGCTATCAAAGCTCTGAGGTTCGTGTGGAGGAAGAAATATTTCCTTAGCCTTGGAGGGTTTCTCCCCCACACGAGAACTGTTCAGATTGTATTCTGGAGCTAGAATTAGTGTTTAAAGGGAAACTTGTACAGGTATAACTACATCAGTGTAGTTACATTGGTGCAGCCCTTTAATATAGATACATGGCATTGATGTAAAATGGTGGTTGCCAGTTACCGATGCATCTTAGGCTGGTGCAGTGTAGCACATCTACACTGGGGATTTGTGGGGTGCGAAATAGAGCCTAAGGTATCTTAAAGTTGTTGTTTTCAGGGTGTGCGTTTTCCAGATTTTTAGAAGTAAATGCTTCATTAATTTACATTTTATTTGCACTTGGAAGGGTTTCTTAACTGTAAAGGCTAGGATGCATTTTTTTTAAATGAAAGCTTAATTTGCAGTAGCAGACGAGGTAAGATCCCTGCGGAAGTTTCCTCTCCCCTTTGAGTGGATTCGTCAAGCCTTATGCTATATTATGGCTCTCCTAGTGCTAGTTCAATGTAGGTAATGAACTTTTTATCCCCCTTGGCACTGATACACTGTAGCAAGAGAAACTATTTGGAAACAAACTTTCTTTATAGATCTAAGAGAACAAAAAAAGATATAAAATCATGATTATAGCACTATATTACTGATGGTATACTTAATGGCTAAACTCAGGTGTTTGGCAATTTCTAACTTTCCTTTTGTATTGAAAGTTCTGATGGATGGTCCCATAACCAGATCTGTCTTTTTACTGTCAATTTGTTTTCCAAGCATTAGAAATGTACTGTAAAATATTTTCCAGAAAGTTTATAGTGCTCTATCAAATGTTCTGTTTACATATCTATGTAAAAAACCTTGGTATGAGTGCAGTCACTTGTGGAATGTGCTCTTAAAGTTGAAAATAATTGTTACTAAGTAGTACATTATTACTTGTATGCTTGCTTTCATTTAAAAAAAAAAGCACAGAGTGGCATTCAAAATGATTATTTCATGTGTCTGTCTGGAAGTGCACACAGTTGTGTTGTTTTTTTTTTAAAGCATAACTGCATTTATTTAAATTAAACTTTCAAATTAATGTTGTGTCAGAATTAATAGCCATTCTACACCAATGTTGGATTTCTAATAATGGGTTTTCATTTAAACACATGGAATATTTAATACAATATTCACATTAATGTAACACTTTAGTGTTGAATCAAAACAAGTCAAGAAATTCACAGGTTACAGTTTCCAAAGCAGCCTTTACTCAGCCTCATTGAAAGATGTAAAAATTCAAAAACTTTACTGTTAAGGTTACTCAGTACAGTTGAAGAGAAGCTATGCCATCCTTTGAAAGAACAAAGGAACATGAAAATAAAAAGCTGAAGTTACAAACATTTTTACATCAACATCCAATTTGTATATTGTTAAACAGAAAGGGGGAAAGGTGAATAACTCCTTCATATACATGAGGGTGTATATCAAAATATGGATTATCGAGGAACTGTCAATCTGAACTATGGAGCTGGAACCAGAACCTATATCATATAAAACTTACGATTTTCTTTCAATTTCTCCTTGTGTATATAGCTGTTTACATAATTGTCTGGAGTATATATCCATGGTGTATGTGTTATGGTGGTGGGACCATCGGGGAAAGTGGAGCTGGAGCCAAGGCACAGAAGCTTTTCTGAAGTCTGCACCTAAAGCTCACTTAAGTTGCTTAGGGCATGGTCTGCCTAATGGTGGCTCCCAAAAAAGTACTCAGTCTGTTGTGAGGTGGAGCTAGGGTTGCCACCCGTCCAGGTTTTACTCAGTCTTTTTTTTGGCTTCTGTGTCCAGGTGTCATTTAGGGTTGCCAGGTGCCTGGTTTTCAACCAGAAAGTCAAAAAGGGTGCTCAGCCAGGGCTACTTCTTACCTGCAGGCAGGCTCCTTGTCAGGCTGCAGCAGCTCCCGTCCCAGCCCTGGAGCAGAGGGAGCACAGTTTGGGTGGGTGGGGGAGGTGGAGATGATCCAGTGAGTGACAGGGATGTGAGGGAGAGGAGTGAGTGACAGAGGGCAGGGTCTTGGGGGGGGGGGGGGGGGAAGAGGTGGAGCAGGGGTGGGGTCTTGGGGTCCAGTTACAGCAAATTGAAAGGTAGCAACCTTAGATGGAACAGAGAACATAAATGTAATTTGAAGGGTTGTGGGGGAGAACTGGAATGTCTGAAGAGGCATAATGGAAGATCCGGAGGCAACAAGGGTCTGCTAGGCCTGCAGTGGCTTTAAAATGTTAAATATTGCACCTATATAACATTTGTCACAAAGACTCACTATTCAATAACCACGATTATGTATTTCTTTTGTTGAAGTGTTTTGTGTACCTATACTGTCTACAATAATTTGTATGAACAATCGAGGAGAAAAAAGCTTACATTTTAAGTCAATATACGAAGACAGAATCTCTAGTCTTTAGATCACTCCTGTAGATACTTTTTGTTCTGTATTTGGACAGAGCCAAGCAAAAAGGGGTTCTGATCTGCAACTGGGTCTTGTAGGCACTATGATGATACTGATAACTAATATAATATGATTATACAGTTTTATTGGCTTGCAAGCTATAGTATTGCAGTATATGGTAATCTCAGGGTGGATTGATTTAAATCACCAATTTTAATCATGATTTAAATCAGCAGGCAGGAAAACTTGATTCAAACTATTTTAATCTTGTTTTGGATTTGTACTTTCAGTTATTTGCCTAAAGAAGGGTTGATTCTCACTGGTTGGTAACCATTAAAACATTGATTTGCAACTAAATATAGCCTTTACACTGTTTGGTGCTTCCTTTACTAACTGGGGGTATGCTCCGTCTACACCAGGGGTCAGCAACCTTTCAGAAGTGGTGTGCCGAGTGTTCATTTATTCACTCTAATTTAAGGTTTCGCGTGCCAGTAATACATTTTCATGTTTTTAGAAGGTCTCTTTCTATAAATCTATAATATATAACCAAATTATTGTTGTATGTAAAGAAAATAAGGTTTTTAAAATGTTTAAGAAGCTTCATTTAAAATTAAATTAAAATGCAGAGCCCCCCAGACCAGTGGCCAGGACCTGGGCAGCGTGAGTGCCACTGAAAATTCAGCTTGGGTGCTGCCTTTGGCACGCATGCCATAGGTTGCCTACCCCTGATCTACACACATTTAAAGTATTGCATAGCTTGACTTATGTTTATTCAGCTACTTAATTTTTCAATTTTTTGTCAAATATGGTGTGATACATCTCATATTCACTGGATTGATTTTTTTAATTCTATTTGTGTGAGGCTCTGTTTGGATGGAGATTAAAATGCAGAAAAACACTTTAGATTTTTTTTATAGTTAAATAAAACTACCTTAAATGTGCTGGATACATTAACAATTATCAAATGCGGTTAATAAAACAGATTTATTTAAGCAAAATATTATCTTTAGTTAGTGAAATAAACTGATGTTCTGGTGGTCATGCCCTTCAAAATTTTGAAACGAGTAGATCTCAGCATTACATTCAATTTCTATTCATAGATTGGAAGAGGAAAACAAGGTTCCCAGGTGGTGGTTTAATCTTGACACAACTAGATATTGAACTGAATAGTCGCATAACCTTAAATGAGGTTTGCTATGACTGTGGACCATGTGACTAACACTTTTCTAGAGTCTATTTTGTTTACCTCCCTTTTCACAGAATCTGCAGCATTTTGAAAAGGTAAAATTGACTGGTGTTTTTTTGTTTAGTTTCCTTGATGAACATAAACATACTGACAGTGTCTTGGTCACTTTAGTCAATGTCCACCTGTGACCTTACACTAGTACTTAAAATAGAGCTCTACTGATGTTCAGCAACCATGTAGTTAATTTTTTGTCACGGTCCAGACTCTAGGGAAAATAATAAAATAACAATAATGATAAGATTTTTGGAGTCCATTCAAAAGTGTCTGGTGGTCTGGATTTGGCCTGCAGTCTGCATATTGACTATTCCTGCTGTAGAATGTGTTGACATTGAGATTTGCAGCTGCTTCCTTTTCTTGGATCACACTCATACCCATTATTCAGGAGATGGGCAAGAAACATGTGGCATGATTCAATTACCCTTGTGCTGGTACTTGCTAGACACTTTCATCTTCCTTCTGTTTGTTTAATGCTGTTTTCCTTGAGAATGCTTCTAAAGTAAAATTTGCATCTGCATGTGGATTTTAGAGACCTCTGAAATACTGGCTCTAAAATGAGAAGCTTTGCTCTCAAGATTAAACTTCCAGAAGGAGCCCCTGCAGGATGCTGGCAGAGAGCAGTTAATGTGCACAACATACATGCTCAGAAAGAAACAAAAGGCAGGATTCAAACTCGCAGTATATGGATGCTGTTCAGGTTCAATGGTCACATCATATCATCCTTGAAACTCTCATTGACATCAAGATGCCTGCATACACTCAAGCTTGCAACAGCGCTCCAGTGCTGTTGTATATGTCCAAATGACTTTAACTTATCAACTTGGCTCAAGCCACATTGCAGATTCAGCTTTTACCCCAAGTAACTTGTTAAACATAGTTTCCCTAAAGTGGCAATGGATGCCAGACTGTAGCTAAGAAGTTGTGAATATGTAGTATCAGATTGGGGAGATTCATAGGCATAGTATGAACTCCAGGTGTGAACAGAAAAAAGTTATATAAGGGGTATAAAATATTGATATGAGGTGATTTTTCTTGGTTCCTGAATCTTGGGATCCTCTTAACCTCATATTTAGACCACTTACCCTGCTCTGATTCCAATGAGGGACAACAGTTTTCAGGGTAATCTGAGTAGGCATATGGATTTTGGAGCACTTGGCCAAACCATTGTTTAAACAAGAAACTAATCTCATTCTTCACTGTAGTGTGATGCTGCTGGCCCAGTATAATAGTGATTTCAGGTTTTCAGCTTCTGTGTTTAATTATTTTCTGTTAGTGTACTTTTTGTCTACTTTAGATCCTTGTAATTTCCTAGAAACATGGTATGTATAGGTTTATTTGAATTGATTGTATATATTTGAAAGGAAAAAGGTTGGTTTTGGTTTTTTTTTTAAAACTGTTTTGTGAATTTTCTTTAAAAAATGTTTCCTTTGTATACAAATTTCTAATTGTTACCGCGCATGCACAGTGTTATTTAACATACTGCTATGTGTGACCAAGAATTGAATAATAGAGGATGAACAGGAAGTGATGCAGACTATAATTTATAGAGGACTGTGTGATTAAGACATGAGTTTGTTTGAAACTCCATTTAAAGAAACTTCAAGTTTTCTGGAAGCTTGCTTGTGCTTTCAAAACAAAATGCTGTGTCTTGAAAAATTGCAGCTAGTATTTTTTGGTTTTAGTCTGAAAATTGAAATCCTAGCTAAACAGTATGTACATATCTTAGTGAGATGAGTTCTTTTTAGCACTGTAATAAAAAGATGCTGAGGCATTGTTGAAAATTACTGCTTACAGTTACGTTACTGAGGAATGTAGCATTTTGCAACAATTTTTAACTCCAGTCATTACTATGGATTGTAAACTGTTTTCAGCCTTTTGCATTCTGGCACTTTTTTTATGCTAGGGGCCTGATTCTTCTCTCATCTACACTACTGTAAATTGTGAGTAAATAATTTTAAGCAATGAGTCGCACTGGTTTAATGAAGACAAAAGCAGATCCAGACTTTTCATTCCCATATGTAATTTGTTGTATTTTTTCCTTGGATATTTATTTCATTAATATTTGAAAACTATTTAAATCAATGAAGTAAAAAATGCATGGAAAAACTATTGTTCCTCATCTGTGGAGACAGTGTCAAGTAGGGAAGAAATGCATTGTCTGCTTGGTTGTGACCTAGCTTTGTTTTCTGAGATGATGGATTTGCTTAGGGAGTTGAAACTGTCCTTCATGCTAAATATATAGAGAAACTTTGTGCTGTCTCTGGGTTAATATCTCACTTTGAAAAGGCAGAGACATAAGTTATTTTTAAACAAGTGGTGGTTAAGCCCTTGCTCAAAAAACTATACAGCAAATTATTACTCATTTTAGTGACCACCTTCAAAGCTGTGGTGGGAGCAAAACCAGTTGTATTTGAATTCCACATTCTCTCAATTCCTAATAGTCATGGGTTCAGCTTGATGTATGCAGTGGAGGGTAGAATTGTATAAATGGGGGTTGATCTCTTCCTGGTGATGAACAAGGGTAGGGTGTCCATGGTGACTGTACTAGATGTTTTGGTGGTAGTTGACCGAATGAAGTCCAGGTTACTCATTTAAAGGATCATGCTGGGCTGAATAGTAATCTCACTCTTTTTAGTAGTTTCACTTTTTCCTCAGAGGTCATACAGAATAGGGCTGGGCAGGTGCTTGTCCTCCATAGCCCTTGCACATGCAGGTTTTGTACATGGACCGGTCTGGTAATTCCTGCTTTTGAATATGAATGTGAGGCTATTTAGACTTCTAGAGGGGGAGTGTCACCAGTAAACTGCTGGCACTGAGCTTTTCATATTTGATCACTCTCAAATTATACAGTTTTACTCATCCAGTGTCTGAGATTGGGATGAAAGTACGTGAGTCGTAAAGGTCAATTTAGCCAAGACACAAGTTGTTTGTTAGTAGGGGAGACATTTGGGTGAATGGATGAAAGCTTGTGACTTTTAATAAAAGTCCTATCCTATTAAAAATAGGTGCCCAGCTTTCACCCTGATGGCTTAGAGCTTTGAGATCTTGTTTTATCATTATATCTAGATTCTGAGGCATTCATGTTGGACCACATTCCTTTTAATAATGTCTAGTTGCTCAGAAGGCTATTCTTCTGTAGTGCACACTTTGCAGTGGTGTAATACATGCCTTATTCTAGCCTGTAGATTAATATTATAATGCATTCTACATTATAGAACTAATTAAAATACCATTTGTCAAGCTATCATACAGTAACACTATTTCCTGTTTTCTGTGCGGGTAAAAACTGTAAATATCTGACACCATGGTGTGGTAACAAGGCAAATGATACTTAAGGTTATTAGTATAGTAGGCAAATGCAAGTTTTTGGCAGTACCTTGTTTTAGTATCCATACAGTGTATTTTGTGGAGTCCAAATTTCAAGACTTTAGTTTCAAAAGAAACTGCCTCATGACAACTTGTCACTGTTAAGTTCTCATATTTCAAAGTGCTCATTAATGCCTTTGTCCTGATTCACAAGCGAGGGGACAGTGAAACCATTTTCATTAAATTTCAATTACTTTTAATGAAAATTTCAAGATATTTTGTTATGTAATTAGCCAGGAGTTACATACGTTATGTCCTTAGCAGTATATTTTGCTAGTATTTCCCCTTATCCCCCTGAATCAAGACACAAGGCATTTTCTAGTACTCTGAGTGTGCTCACTTAGATTCTTACATTCACTCATGATGATTAATTTTCAAATTTGGGCAGTTATCAGTAAAAGCAGCTGCAAATGCTGCACAAGTGCAGCACGAGGAAATGAATGCAGTGCTTGAGTCACTGGTTACAGTTGTAACACAGGACAGTATCTCTCATCTGAAATGCTACAGAGTTGTTTCTGGTTTACCAAGCCCATGGAGGCCAGAAACTTTCATGCAGATAACTGATCAAGCACATGTCACATCACTTTGAGGAACTTCTTGTGCTGTTGTCTCCAGGCACTGCAGGCATAATTGTGTTCAGAAGTAAGACATAAAATGTGCTCAAGTTAGTCACTGATGATGATTTTGACATTATAATAGGCAGAATTGGAAAACAGTTTGTCCAGTAGGTCAGAACTGTTGTACCAGATAAAGCCAGATAAAACATGGGGGAGGGATAGCTCAGTGGTTTGAGCATTGGCCTGCTAAACCCAGGGTTGGGAGTTCAATCCTCAAGTGGGCCAGTTTAAAAAAAAAAACAAAAAAAAAACACAAAGAATGATACTGTTTCAAATTCTGAGTGATCCTGAATTCTTAAAACTACAATCCCACCTGCTGAAGTGAAAAAACAGATTGACAGAGCCAGAAGAGTACCCAGAAGCCACCTACTACAGGACAGGCCCAACAAAGAAAATAACCGAACATCACTAGCCATCGCCTACAGCCCCCAACTAAAACCTCTCCAGCGCATCATCAAAGATCTACAACCTATCCTGAAAGATGACCCCTCACTCTCACAGATCTTGGGAGACAGGCCAGTCCTCGCTTACAAACAGCCTCCCAACCTGAAGCAAATACTCACCAGCAACCGCACACCATACAACATAAACACTAACCCAGGAACCTATCTTTGCAACAAAGCCCGATGCCAGCTCTGTCCACATATCTATTCAAGTGACACCATCATAGGACCTAATCACATCAGCCACGCCATCAGGGGCTCGTTCACTTACACATCTACCAACGTGATATGTGCCAGCAATGCCCCTCTGCCATGTACATTGGCCAAACTGGATAGTCTCTATGCAAAAGAATAAATGGACACAAATCTGACATCAGGAATCATAACATTCAAAAACTAGTGGGAGAACACTTCAGCCTCTCTAACCACTCAGTGACAGACTTGAAGGTGGCAATTTTGCAACAAAAACACTTCAGAAACAGACTCCAAAGAGAGACTGCTGAACTTGAATTAATATGCAAATTAGATACAATTAACTTAGGTTTAGACTGGGAATGGTTGGGTCATTACACTAATTGAATCTATTTTCCTATGTTAAGTTCTCCTCACACCTTCTATGGGTCATCTCAGTTATCACTTCAAAGGTTTTTTTTCTCCTGCTGAGGATAGCTCATCTCAATTGTTTGGACTCTTCCAGTTGTTATGCATACTTCCACCTTTTCATGTTCTCTGTATGTATAAATATCTCCTGTCTGTGTGTTCCATTCTATGCATCCAAAGAAGTGAGCTGTAGCCCACAAAAGCTTATGCTGAAATAAATTTGTTAGTCTCTAAGGTGCCACAAGTACTCCTTTTTTTTTGTGAATTAGCATTGTTTGCTAAGTTATCCTCTAAATTAGATAACTCTGCTAGCTCTTCTCATTGAGAGTATCATTACAAGTGTCCTGATAAATCCTCCACCTAGCTTATAGATTAGTCTTGGTGTACTGCCAAGACTCAAACGCTCATGCGTTGGCTCCTGTACTAACATCAGTGTTCACTGATGACATGAAGATTCCCAGGGCTGTCTAACCTAAAGAAGTAGCTGCAGACAGACTTGTCAACTTGACATACTTCACAAGAAGACACCTGCATAGAAGGTTTTGCAGTGCTTTAGGTAAGTACATTGGCTAGAAAGTGGTATCATCAAGAACTGTGAGACCAATTTCAGAGACTACATTGAATGCAAACTAGCAGCAGGTGAGATATACCTTGTCCTTGATAGGTACAAAGACTTCAGCTCAGAGTGTCTAAAATCTAGCAGAGCTACAAAAGTGAGCAGAATGTATCAGTTTACATGTACACAGCTAGCTCCACAGAATGTTGTCTTGATGGTTGCAGAAAATTGTAAATGATTGACATCATTTGTACAGAACTCATTCAGCCGAAGAAGTTACTCCAACACACTCTAAAGCACAAGTAGTTATCACAGGCAGAAAACACCCCAGCTGAAGTAAACCAGGGAGTTGTGGTGATGAACAGAGAATAGATGGCCATCTTGGCTGGGGAACCTAATAACATCCTTGTACAACAAATGGTGATGGTTGCAAAAGATGGTAATGGTTACCTTGACCAGAGTCTAACTCAGTTATTTCCTGCAGCTGCCAAGCTCCTCTCACCCACCGACCTCCCCCCCAAGTGTGCTGTGTCCCTGCCTACCTCCAGGCACTTCCCACTGCCAAAGAGCTGTTTGGCGGTGCTTAGTGCTTTCCAAGAGGGAGGGAGGAGGAGCGGGGAGCTGTGCGCTCAGGGGAGCAGGGGTGGGGATTTGGGGAAGGGTTTGGAATGGGGGCAGGGAAAGGGCGGGGAGAGGCCAGACACGGAAGGGAGGCTTTTATACCTTTATATGAAAAGGTGTCAGTGATGTGGCCCTTAGGCCAATGTACTAGTCCTCATGTAGCCATCGTAGTGATTTGAGTTTGAGATCCCTGGTCTAACATCTCTGGTAATTATGGAATCCTGCACTCCAAGGGAGAACTATAACAAACTGCTGTGCTTCAACTGAGCAACACTGGAACATTGTACCATGCACAGTCAGTGTAAGAGACAGTAGCATCCTATCTCGGCTCCCACGGGAACCACTGTGTGAAAGATTTTGCAAGCTGGATACACTCGCTCTTTACTGGGTGACGTCAATGCAATAATGCCTGATGTATTTGAACAGTCAACCAAATTCATGGCTGTAAGCCACAATCAAATTGTCATATCAGAAGCATGGCAGAAATCATGAGCAGCAAAAATTGGCAGAGGTATCAGTCAACACCAAAGCTCAACTTCTTAAGACAGAAAACTGAAGCATTTATAGGAAATATAAAACGAGCATGTCTTGAGGCATATATGTGAGGAAAGGTGCACTGGATCCAGATGCCACCCCTACATGATTCACTGCTGTGTGGATGACTACGTAATTGTTTCAAGTCATTTCCAAAAACTTTACCAAACAATGTTCATATTACTCCAAGTATTTGGAAGTTAATCAAATTGCAGTGACCTGACAAAAGCAGTGTTAACATTTGTAGAATAAAGTGGCAATGACAAGTAGTGACCTGTATTACTCGCGTTAGGACACTTATGTGTACTTCTAGAAAGAACACTAATAATCATTTATAATTCAAAAAAATGAAATATTTGATTCAAATTACTATAATTATGTTAAATATATTTATAATTTTGCATATTTTTCACATTAGTGGTCATTATCAAATGACAATTGAGATCTATTCTATATCCCCAAGCTCCGGCCTCATTTACCCCTCTTATTCAAATGCATTTCATGTATTAAAACTCTATCTTGATTTTGTATATGCCAAATCATGCAAATTCTTAGTGAGTATGGGAATGGGGTGTCGAGATGGCATGAAATGTTGATATTTAAAAATGCTCAGCAGTGGTAGAGGCAGATTCTTAAAATGTATGGTCTTGAGGTACAGAATCCTAAAAATACCCCCAAAATCTTGTATGGACCCTAAAGCAAGGTTGACCAGAGTGGCTGCCAAACTGTATGATTGCTCTGGAAGCTTCTGGTAGTGCAGAATGTACCTGACTGATTCCTTGGAGAGCAGGGTTCAATCATGGCTTGGGACGCAGCTATCAGCAAAAAATGTTTGACATTTAAAACTGGGAAAGTTGTTTCCTAGAGTTGAGGAGTGGGGTTTTCTCAGCTAAACTCGCTACTCTTCTCTCCCTTCCCTCCCCTCCCCCTCCTTATCACCATCACCTATAGTACTTGCTGCTTTAATGATCTGCTAGAGTCTTGTTTTTGGGCACATGCAAATATTTTTTATCTTGATTCATTTGCCAATGTTACTATACAATTAGAAGTAGATTTATTTCTCCTATGGGTAGCATTAATCATAATATTTTTAGAAAAACTTTGTAAAGAAGCACATTGATTGAGATTTTCAGAATGACTAGAGGATTTTGCTGTGTGACTTGCACCAAAATCAGTAAGTCGTGTGGCTAGATCGCCTTTGAAAATCTTAACTATATCATATTTTTGGTGGCATTTCCACAAAATGAATATGTTAAAGGGATGTACTACTGTCTATATTTAAACTATAGGATTCTGGAGTATTAAAGGTGAACTGCAAAGGTTTGGTTAAAAATAGTCAAAGAAATATGCATGAATCAGAATATGCCAAGCTCAACTCCATTTGTGTGCACCCTCCTTCCTACCTCTAAATATTTCAATATGTACTGCAGAATATCAGGTCTCTCGCCTGTGCAATATGTTTGAATTGTAGGTTTTACTGGCTTACTCTCTAGTTGTTGACCTCAGTCATAGATTCTGAAGGAGCACTGGAAAATACATGGAAAACAAACAAAGAAATCTCTTTAAGATAAAAGAGGGCTTGAAAAACTTACATTACACCTGCTAGCCTGAGGAGTAAGCCTACTAACCAAAGTGAAAAATACTGTATTAATACGTTTTAAAAATTAATGTTTCATGTTTCTTGTACCTCCTTTTCCTTTCCTGTGGGGACCTCAGTGTGTTTCCTTTTCTTTCTTCCTCTTTTTCTCCATCTCCCTCCCTCCCAAATTTCTCCATACCTTTACTTCTTTGCTAACTTACTCCCATCAAGCTCTTACTTCTACCTACCACTTCAGACACAGGGCTTACAAAACACCTAGTAGCTAAACTATTAAGCCAATGAAAGTCCCTACTCTCTGGGGCAAGCCTACTTGAGAAACACAAGAAAAACTTGCTATCTCAACCAAGCTCCTGAGACAAGGGAAGATGCTGATGTTCTCACTAGAGTAGTGTTCCCCAGACTTTTGCATGTGGGTTTCATCTTTTGTAGTTTCTGCTTTGAGTTGTCCTCACTTGTGAAAAGCTGCAGTGCATGGCTCCTTTTCTATTAGTAGCAGTAAAAACCACCAAGGTTAGTTTTTTCACTCAACTGCATCTTGGAAAATCTGAGGAGCAGAGACATTGTAGTTATCTGTCTGTATTGAGGTAACCACATGTTGTGGTTTATATTCAGTTCATCTTTCGTAGGTTATCTGTGCAACCACAAGAGGTAGAAACTTTCTTTAAATGAATGTTTAGATTCTGCAGAAGTTAATAGAAACACTTTTTCTTCGCCATTGGTGAGTGGGTTATTCATTTCCTTTAAGTGAACAGAATCGAGAATCAGGAAATAAGAATGTGAAAATTGAGCAACTTAAACAATCATTCATATAGTCACTTTTTTTAAAGGAGGGGGGTGATTAGAGCTCAAGGAACACTTCTTAATTGAAAATAGAATTGTCATAGTGCAACCTTCTGGCTGAGCATAGTACTTCAGGCATTTCCCCCATCAACTTCCTCTCACCTGGGTTTTCTGTCTCCCCCAGGGATTGATGTGGCCCAGCCCTCCATCTGGGTTACTTTGAGTTCAGATCCCTTCCAGCATAACAAAAGTCACAAACAAATAAGATTCTTCTGCCCCACTTGGACTCCCCTTCAGCCCATCCTCTTAACTCCAGTTCCCATACTGTTCTGGGTTACATTTAAGTCTTTTTGACCCTAGGGATCAGGGCTCTATCCCAAAGCATGTCTACACTGCAAGGAAAGCCTAGGGACTCAAGTAAACAGACCCATGTCGGGGAATCCTGGGCTTGAGCATCTACACTGCATTTTAACCCTAGGTTTATAATTTTCTGACCTGTGCTTGATACTGGGGTTCTGGTGTCAACACTGCAGTGCACAGACCCTAGTCAAAGTAAACCTATCCCAAAGTGGCTAGCGCCTTCCCCCCACCCCCAGAATGTTGACAGTCTAGCCCTGGGAATGTAGTTTACTATGGGAAAACTCTACTGCTCATCCTGTTTCCTAACTGTGGCAGTGCTATCGAGAGGACTCAGGTGCCCATAAGGAACATGAGTACATAAACTGCATAATTAGCTCCTTTGGTGGCTGTCTCAGTAGAATGACTGTAGTTTCTAATCTGAGATTTGGGCTCTCCACCTCTAGGCTGAGTCACATTGGCAGGAAAATGCCCTGTGCACGTTTGGAGGACAATTAAGACCGTTTCAAGGGCTGTCAAACTATAAAATGAAACGTTGCAGTTAATTTTGACATAACGTGTAGGTTTCAGTGGCAAAACACACTTCCTAGACTGGCTGCTGCTGTCTGTGGAACTGTGAAATACATCCCGAGAGCTTGGGGTGCAGTGTACTCCATCCATGGGGATACCTTATCACTGCCCTCATTGCACCCTGGAAGGCAGGGATAAGGGATCCCTGGGAGACTGCAGGGAAGTTTTGGGGCTGCCTCCTGGTCCTTAAGGGGAAAGCCATCTTGGTACAGAAACCTTTTCTCTAAACAAATTAGGAAACTTTTGCTAACTTAAGGACATCTGCAGTAGTGCTTTGATGAGTGAGGAGTTGAAGTAAGATGGGGTAGGAAAGTTAGCTGCTCAGGGGGCACTTCTAGGCCTTTTATATGCATCCTGTTGCCTTCAAGTGGAATTATCAGTAAATCCACATAGGGAATGCAAATGTAAAGAGAGAGAGGAGGGACCAGTAAGCTAGGGTACTGAAGAGTACTTCCAGAGTTGAAGATGGAACCTTGGAGGGTTTCAGGTAGTGTTTTAGTTGCATGGATAACTGCAAAGACAGTAGTGGGTTTTTTTAAGTTGCATGGAGGGAGAAGTAGCACCTAACAAATCTTTACTGTTTTTCTAAATTCTCCCTGTGGTTATTGTGCAGTTGAGGCCTGTGCAATTCTGTTGTCTTCAGTGGGTTTACACTGGTGGCCTGATGGATGGAAATTAGTTATTAGTTTTTATGATGATGCATGATTTAGAAATGAACCTAATTCACCTTTTGAGAAGTGCTGGGTATACAGGGTTGACAGCAATAAAAAGTAATTAAAAATGTACACTTCAGGAAAAACTAAACAAATAGGACTCTTTATACATAAGCATATCTGCTGAGTAGCTAGACACCATTTTTACATACTCTTTAGAATAGATCTCCACTTTGAATTTGCAGTCCCATATGACTTTTTATTAGCAAACTGGTGACTTATGGAAAAAGGTATTAACATATTGCACAATCAGCTTAACTTCATTTTATTCAAGGATGGAAATTCAGAGTTAAAATGACTTGCATCCTGAAATCCATTTACTTAGGTACAGTGTGTCCATTTTGTACCATCTTTGCTAATGATCATTAACAAGACTTTTTCCCCACAGCCAATCTATTTGATCTTGCAATGATGATAAACTTGTGACTCTCTATCCCTATTAATAAACTGATCTGAAACACAGGTCTATGGCTGCACTCTGATTAAGCAGAAAGACCCTGAGCGAGGACCTCTACTAAAGTATGAATATCTTGAATTGATTTGTTTGGAAGGTGATAAATAAGTGATGCTGGTGTTAAACAACCAGAACTAAAATAATGCCCAGGTATTTTTTTTTTGTACTGACTTTCCCTCAGGTTTGCTCTAATGAAAACTTGCTGAAACTTCATCTTATTTTTCCTGTCATTGGTGAATTTTGACACCTATTCTTAAGGAGCAGAATTTCCTTGTAATAACTACAATTATTTTGTAAGTTTTGAAATCTGTAACCCTTTTTAAAGGTCCATTCCTGCACAAATCCTTCCCTCAAATGTTCTGTGAGTTCATAGTTTGTTGATGACTGAAGTTGACATTGTGATGGGAGCCCCAAGGTACAGCCTGTAACAATGGGACTGCTGTGCTCTCTTGACTCTCCAGCCTGGGCGCGCTCTCACAATGCTTTGCTAGTGACAAGCAGCAACCCCTCCAGGTGCTGTTATTACTCAAGCTACCAGCATGCAGAGACACACCCAGCTAAATTGCATGAATGCTCTCCAAGCCACTCATGAACTATGTACAGGCAAATACCAGCAAATCCCCCGAGCCTCCAGAAATGTATTCCAGAAATGTACCATCTTACACTGCTCAAGACCTTCTCTTGAACTATGCAAGTTCATTAATTAGGTTGCCACTTTGTCAAAGGATAGTGGATATGCACCAGTTTTTGTAATCTGAACAGATTCATTGAACACTTTAGACAACCTCCCTGGTAAAGATAAAACATTAAAATCAGTTTATTAACTACAGAAAGATAGATTTTAAGTGATTATAAGTGATAGGCATAAAGGTCAGAGATAGTTACCTAAGAAAATAAAAAGTAAACATTCATTCTGAATCCTAAACTTTCAGATTAAGTAAGATTTGAATCAAACAGCTTTTCTCATCTCCACTGTTTGTTGCAGGTAGGTTATAGTTCTTAATACACAGCCTGAATTTCTTCTCAGCCTGGGACCAATCTCCTTAGTTCAAAGTCTTTGTCTTCCCCGTGTTCTTGTTGCCTTCAGAATAGGTGGGTTAGGGGAGAGAGTCTCATGATGCCTCTATCTCTTATTTTATACTCCCAATCCATCACCCTGGAAAGATACTGTCCCAGGCATGTCCAGGTGGGCCTTACTGAGTCAAAGTTGAGCAGTCCCTATTGTGTGGTGCTTGCACAACTCTCTTCCAGAATTGTACATCTCTTGTTTACAATTCCCCTGCTGATCAATGGTGATTTAATGCCTGCATGGGTGTGGATCAACCCCCTTTTAATCACTGGAGAATTAGCAATGGGCATCTCTTAGACTCTCAACATATTTCAATAACAGCCATATAGCAAAATCTCCTAACTTCATACACTAACAATATACAAATTTTGAAATAAAAATGAGTTTCAGCAGATACCTTTCATATGGTATCTTAGTGGCATACTTTTGTATGAAATATCACAACGATATATAAATGATGAATATGGGGGTTACTTAGCGGTCCAGTGCACATCAGACATATTTTTTCAATATTGTATATTTTAAGGCATTCTTCATAATGTACACTGGAATATATTGACTACATGTTAGAACTGTGGTTCTCAACCAGGGGTACACATACCCCTGGAGTTACGTAGAGGTCTTCCAGGGCATACATCAGCTCAGCTAGATATTTGTTTAGTTTTACAACAAGCTACATAAAAGCATTAGCAAACTTAGTACAAACTAAAATTTCATACAGACTAACTTGTTTATACAGCTCTATATATTATACACTGAAATGTAAGTACAATATTTATATTCCAATTACTTTCTCATTTTTACCACGTAATTATAAAATAAATTAAGGAATTTTTCAGTAATAGTGTGCTATGACACTTCTTTGTATTTTTATGTCTGATTTTGTAAGCAAGTAGTTTAAATGAGGTATGCAAGATAAATCAGGGTCCTGAAAGAGAGACATTAGTCTGGAAAGGTTGAGAATCACTGTGCTAGAATATAAAATAAGATTATAATACCACCACATTGTGTTACTCTCTGTAGCGAATGAGTCTGATAGTCCTCGGCGTTAGTGGTCAGGGAGTGGCTCCAACATTTTCTGGCCTGACTGTTCTATAGTGGGCCCCAGCTGAGTTGTGTGCAGTAGGCCTCAATCCCTCTTGAAGGAGGTAGGGAGCTGTGGGCCCTTCCAGTGCACTGGGTTCCAACCCAGGACTCTATGGGGGACATTACAATATCTGGACTACTCGCTAGTATAGCCCAAGTTATGCTGCCCCCAGGTTGCTTTCTACCAGGCTGTGGCTCCCCTGTATGGGGTGTAGTTACAGACTTCGGAGTATCTGTTTAGTCTGTTAGTAGGACAATGTCCTATTCTTTCCAGTCTCTTGTGAGTTTCCACTGCCCAAAGAGGGTGAGTGGGGGAGAATCTGGATCACTGTTTCCAGATTAGCTTTAAGAATGCCTCAGCCACTCCTCTTAAAGCCACCTCATTTCCTGGTATACTTCCTCCTAACCCCTGGGCTATCCCAGAGGCCTTTTAAACTATCCCTCCACCTGGAGCATACCCTGCAGCTGCTGAGGGATGGGGCTTTCCTAGCCCAGTACTGCTCTGTCTGGTCTTGGTTTAATGTGGGTCTCCAGTAAAGCAACGTGGGAGAGAAATATATGAAGAAAATGGGGAAGATATGATTGTAGATGCATATAAATAGGTAGGGAGACTCAGGAACATGTAATACCTGAAATACTGCAACTCATATTTTAAAAATTGATTAGATTAATATATTAATAGATTAATGTCAGAAAGGACCATAATGTTCATGAAGTCTGACCTCCTGCATAACAGGCAACACATCTTCTCATATACTTAGTGAATACTGTTGAACCCAATCATTTGTAGTTGAACTAGATCATTAGTAACATTTTAAAAAGCACTGTAGCCCAACTTTTAAAAGTGACTTAAGTGCTTAGGAGCCTACGGGTGTGTCTACCTCACAGAACCTTGGGTGGTATAGCCATGCCAGTGGAGCCCCCCTACTGTAGATACAATGTAAGATGGCAGGAGGAGTTCTGCTGGCTTAGCTACACCATCTCCACAAACAATACCAGCTATGCTGACAGAAGCACTCTTCTGTTACCATCATTTCACTGCGGGGTTGGTGGCATAGCTATGTTGGGCTGGAGTGTGATAATTTTTTCCCCAAACTCGCAGCTGATATAGCTATGCTGGCAAAACTTTTGTAGTATAGCTGAGGCCTAAGTCCCTTTTGAAAATGGGACTTGTACACTTTTGAAAATTTTACCTCATGTATTAGGCAACCAATCTCAAAGCCATCGTTTGGCATCTTTAAATGATTGCTTAGTTTAGTAAGCTGTTCTGACTGACTACTCTGTCAAAAATTGCACTTTATTTTCAGTTTGGATATGTAGTTGGTATTATACTTTAAATAGCTTTCATTTAGTTTTTTAGATTCTTGTGTAAAGGACTGTAAATTGTATTGGTGTTCTACTTTCTATCCTGTGTTCTTGCTTGCAGCAAGGAGGCCATCATAAGAGCTCAGCTATAGTATCTTATTCAAGAATAGCTGTTATCTCATGGAATATTTTCCTGGGGGAATATAAATCTAAAAGCTATGGCAACATCATGTGGGAATTGTAGTATGTAATAAAGGCATAAGACCTTTAGAAAACTTACATTAAAGAAATAGTCTTCATAATTCTTTTATTTAATTTTCCTGAAGATTCTCAGGTTTGTTTTGTGGAAAAGAAGCATCAGAAGATTGAGAAGAGTCCTGTCTTCATTTGAATATAGAAATAGATTGAACTTTGAGTGTTGGAATTATTATTTTATGCCCAGTATTACCACAACAGTAATTTAACCATAAATTCCTTTATTAAATTGAAAGCCCAAATTATATTTGTACAATTGCCGTAAACATGTCCCAAAGCCTAAATAGGAAGTAATTTATAGCTTCTAGCCCAGTTGTTGGTGCACTGACCTAGGATGTGAGAGACTCAGGTTCAATTCCTGCCTCAGAAAGAGGGGGAGGGAGGGTCTGAGTTGGGCTCTCCCACATCCTGGGTGAGTGTGTTAACCATTGGGTTTGTTGACCTGAATTTATGGGGCTAGTTTGTTACGGCTTGCCAGTGATCTGACCAAAAGATATTTTGTTTCTTGTCCCAATTCAGGCTACAGGATTAGAAAACGCAGAGTTCTATGTCATGTGTGGACTCTTGGAGTGTGTGACAAAGACATGTATACTGAGGACAATACCAGAATGTCAAGATCTTTATTAAGATGAATGAAAGGATAATCAGAGAGAAAATACAGAGTCACAAAGAAGTAATACAATTCTATGGTCCCTGATGGTACCATTTCTATTCTAAAAGAGTATTTAAACTAGCATCCTCACAGCCTTCCCTGGAGACATGGTAGTGGGAGATAGAGGACCGGTCTCATCTCTGGCATGTCCAATTAATTTGATGGTCTAGGTTCCCCAAGTTGATAGAGATCAGATTCGAATGCTGAGTAGCTGAACTGAGAGATTAACAGAAAATAGAAAGAGCAACCCCTCTACCTGGTTGTTTGCCCTTTTATAGGGTCCTGGCAATGCCCTGAATATTCATATCAGTGCCCAAGCTACCATGCCCAAATCCTATTTCCTCACCCAGATAAATCTTTGGATACATTTATTCTATAGGCTAACATATTATGACATATATTCATACATATTAATATCAATTATTTCATCCCTGAAACCATTACCTTTGGCCTAAATCATGACTTCCATGTTCTGTGGTGTACCCTGTGGTTACTGGTCTGTTCCAGACTCATGGTAAACACATTAGGTTCTCTGTTTGGTTCCCCATTCAGTTCCCAAAAGACAAAGGGATAACTGGTAGGACATTTATCTATGCCAAAGGTTACAAACACTTATGCTAACTTGCTCTAGCTTAATCATACAGGATACAGGCCTGTAGGATCCTTGCATTACAGTCAACTATTATTCATAATATATATTGGAATTTAATATAAACAGAACCCTAAGAAAATAACAATATTATCAGTCAAACCAATGAAGAAAACATATTGTGCAATATAGCAGGCTAGCAAGCTAGCCTCATGGGCTACGGGTTAAAAGTGCTAAAGTGGCACCATCCTCCTACTTTTGCTGACTTTACTACATCCAAACAGTAACAAAACATTTGATGAGAATACTTATAAAAAGGCTAGACCCAGGTTGGTTGGATCCAAATTGGTCACGCAGGTGTTAGCAATGAACTCTTTACTAAACAAGTGATGTCATTGCCTGTTAACTTAGCTTAAAAACAAGTTTTGACTTCTTTGGGGTCATTGCAGGTTACTGTCCACAATCGTTTCTTCTTAACTATCCCTGATAATTGGGACTGCTTCTTCCTTCTATCTCATCCATTACCTTTCAGGTCCAGCTTTTCCAATTAAGCTATATTCTTTCAAAGCCTTTCCATGACAGCTAACAAAACCTGCACTTTACACAAACTACAAAGTATATTTTTTCATTAAGCTAACATAACCCCTTTCTTTCCTACATTGAGTGATGTACTACTTTCCTAACTTGCTGATATCATCCTTATTTTGTATTTTAAACTATTAAAATTAATATAAATCATATGCACTGTACTGTGTGTTTATATACAGACATGATTTTTTTTAAAAGGGGGGAATTTTTTCATTGGTATGAAATCTGTTACTCATAGTAGTTGGAAGTCTGTAGCAATAGATTTGACCATCTGCCCCTTAAGCTTTGGCATGGGACTCCAAAAGTCAGTGTTTGAAAAAGGAAAGATGATTAATTTTCCTTTATTTTTGACAGGAAATTGCATCTGACTGGACAGTCACATCAATTTGACAGTAACTATGCAGTGTCATACACTCAGTGGTATTTATGCTGTTGGAAGTTTGCTAGGGCATTGCAGGACTCCACCATGGCCATAAAGAAGCCAGATTGGGGCCTGATAACACATCTATGTACCAGGTTCAAGGTAGCTGCTAAGTGACACCTGGGTTTCTCCATGAAGACAACTATCTTGGATTCAACAGCTCAGTGTGTTGAAGAAACAATAGTTTGGTCAGTTTGTTTTGGCCTGGAAAAATGTATCACTGTGTCATGGCCTTCAGAAAAGTAAAGACTTTTTTTTTAAATGCTAAGTACACCATGTCTAGCACAGTGGTTTTCGCACAGTGGTATGTGGGCTTTCGTGAGGAGGTACATGATAAAAATCCTGTAATGGCAGACAACACATTGTGCTATCCCCTTCAGATGTCTGCGCCCCTCCCACCCCATTTTCATAGGTATATTATGACCCTATCTCAGATGTGGGTATGCAGTAGACTACATTATTTGGAAAGGTATTTGGAAAGGTACCAAGCCTAAAGTATTTGAAAATCACTGGTCTAGCAGAAGGGGCCACCTACATTTTATGATGTAATAATGTTTCTGTGCCAAATTAGATCTTGTCAAGACTTTCTTGCTCTGCTTTTAATGTAACTATACATTTATTTACTATGGAGTCCTATATGCTCTCAAGTAGAGATGTTTAAACTGCTCTAATGTTGCTCTTTATTTCCTTGTTCTACCCCCTTGGGAGGATTGCTATAACAGTGATTTAAATCACTGATTTTTTTTTATCAGCAGGCAGGAAACCTTGATTCAAATCAATAATCTGAATATTGTTTTTGCAATTTTTAGATATTTTCCTAGAGAGAGAGTCAGTCTCATTGATTTGTTATAATTATTAAAACATGTTGAAAGGGGAAGGTGCGAAGGAAGAAGGATATGTTGGTGCTGACTCTGGCTCCAACTCTTAGGCCAAAGAATTAGCACCCTCCAGCACTGATTGGGAGCTCCACATAAGACTCCTTTCGACAGTACCAATACACTTGAGGCAGGATCTGCTGCCCACCACACCTTCGTTATGGGTCTGTTGGCCTTGGTCTCTGGGACTCTGAACTCCAGGATGGCCTGAAACTTTTACTCACCAGAGGGTATTTTTGTTTTGCCCTAACAGCAGTCTCCTCTTCTATTGCTCCTGGTCCTCCTGGGAGACATTTCAGCATTGGAAGAAACCACTTGAAGAAGAAGGGGGTTCACTCTACTGTGTCCACTAGCTAGAGGTGCTGGTACCACTGGTAGAACATAAATCTACCTTCTTGTAGGCTGAGTCCAATGTTCTAGATGAGTCTTTGCCGCCTCGTGGGGAGCCAAGCTTAGAGCAAAACTCTGGAAGCTCTTGGAGTTGTCATCCTCCCAGATAGGACTACCCAAGAGCCTGATGGTACCCAATGCCTTGGGACCCTCCCCAACCAGTCGACCCTTCATACTGGCCCTACTTGGGTCCATGGAACTGGTATACTAAACACCCTGGATCTGTACTGGAATTGCACCGTCTCTCTTCTCTTGGCAGACACCAACAGACTCAGTCAAAATATGCAGAGGAAGTCAAACTGGATCTACTGGTACTGATTGTTCCAACGGCTGAGTTATCTTTCTCACCCAGTGAGGCAATCACTCCATTAATGCTTTCCCTGCCTGATGATGACAGACAATACCAGGAGCTCTTGCAGAGATTGTCAACCAAGCTCCAGATCTCTCTCAAGAAAGTCCATGATATGCATGAGAAACCCCCAGACATCTTACATCCAATGTTGCCTCTAATTTTTCCTATACGTGTACCGAATGAATTTTGTTATGTGCAGCACCAATATTAAGGTGATGTGTATCACTAGTAGAACCAAAATCCTAGATATAACGTATATTTTTAAAAAGTTACCATAGAAATGGAAGGAAACCATTTTGAAGCACTGGCAGGAGATGAAGGTGATCAGGAACAGTCACCATGGGCAGGTCATGCCTGACCAACCTGATTGCCTTCTATGATGAGATACCTGGCTCTGTGGATATGGGGAAAGTGGTGGATTGATATATATTGACTTTAGCGAAGTCTTTGATACGGTCTCCCACAGTATTCTTACGAGCAAGTTAAAAAAGTATGGGTTGGATTAATGGACTATAAGGTGGATAGAAAGATGGCTAGTTTGTCGGGCTCAACAAGTAGTGATCAATGGCTCGATATCTAGTTGGCAACCGGTATCAAGTGGGGTGCCCCAGAGGTCGGTCCTGGGGCCGGTTTTGTTCAACATCTTCATTAATGATCTGGATGATGGGATAGATTACACTCTCAGGGAGTTCGCGGATGACACTAAGATGGGGGGAGAGGTAGATACACGGGAGGGTAGGAGTGGGGTCAAGAGTGACCTAGACAAATTGGAGGATTGGGCCAAAATAAATCTGATGAGGTTCAACATGGACAAGTGCAGAGTCCTGTACTTAGGATGGAAGAATCTCATGCACTGCTACAGGATGGGGACCGCCTAGTTATGCCGCAGTTCTGCAGAGGAAGACTTGGAGATCAGAGTGGATGAGAAGCTGGATATGAGTCAACAGTGTGCCCTTGTTGCGAAGAAGGCACGGCATATTGGGCTGCATTAGTAGGAGCATTGCTAGCAGGTCGAGGGAAGTGATTATTCCCCTCTATTTGGCACAGGTGAGGCCAGATCTGAAATGTTGCGTCTCCAGTTTTGGGCCCCTCACTACCAAAAGGATGTGAACAAATTGACGAGAGTCCAGCAGAGGGCAACAAAAATGATCAGGGGGCTGGGGCAAATGACTTATGAGGAGAGGCTGAGGGAACTGGGCTTGTTTAGTCTGCAAAAGAGAAGTGAGGGGGATTTGATAGCAGGCTTCAACTACCTGAAGGGGATTCCAAAGAGGATGGAGCTTGGCTGTTCTCAGTGGTGGCAGATGACAGAACAAGGAGCAATGGTCTCAAGTTGCAGTGGGGGCGGTCTGCGTTAGATATTAGAAAACACTATTTCACTAGGAGGGTGGTGAAGCCCTGGAATGGGTTACTAGGGAGGTGGTGGAATCTTCATCCCTCAAGGTTCTTGAGGCCCAGCTTGACAAAGCTCTGGCGGGGATGATTTAGTTGGGGTTGGTCCTGCTTTGGACAGGGGGTTGGACTAGATGACCTCCTGAGGTCTCTTCCAACCCTAATCCTCTATGATTCTATGTACCCTTTACCTGTTGCTGCGAGTTGCTCTCCATCAGTGACTATGGTTTTGTGCAATATGGTCATATTGGCCCTATACCTGGACATTTCTCGTGCAACAAGTGCTGTGCCTCTCTCCAGCTGGCTGGCAGTAGGGTTGTCACAGAGAGTCCTAATGTTCCACAAAACTATTGTCAGAAAATGAACAAACTTACAATTACAATATAGATCCATAACCTTCCAGATATAGTGGGCTGGTCAGGTTCTGTGGAAGCAGACAATTTTTAGGGCACCTTTTCTAGCCCCTTTCCTGTATGGGGTGAGCACCATAATCCTGAATGGGGCTGCTCAGATACCAAGATGCTGCTGAATGGTGCTGTCGCCTTAAGTAACCAGTGCCATGGGCTGCCTACATGTTTGGAGATTATGCCTCCAGGGTAAGTAACCTCCATTTCTTCGAGTGCTGGTCCCTCTGTATATTCCACACATGGGTGACTGGTAAGCAGAATACAAACAGGAAAGGGATAAGAAGATAAAACTGGTATAGATGGCTATAATAGTCTAGTCCCAACAGCTGCATCTGCAGAAGAAGCCTGGATTAAGGTATAATGTTTCATCCTCAATGTGTGGATGAGATGATGTTGTAGAGAGGAGGGGTTTAGATTTAGTAGGATGTGTGGAAACTTTTGAGATGGGGGAGCCTATACAGGAAGGATGGGCTCCACCTAAACCAAAGTGGATCCAGACTGCTGGCACTTAACATTAAAAAGGTTGCAGAGCAGTTTTTAAACTAAGAGATGGGGGAAAGCTGATTTCTGCAGCGGAGCACGTGGATCGGACAGAGACTTCTCTTAGAGGAGAGTCTATTGATAGAGATTCTTTAGGTTCTAGTCAGGATTAGAGGATGGAAGAGGATAAAGTATGGGCCAGATCAGAGAAGAAACATTCACATAAAGAATCTGACACATCAGAAAAGGGCAGACAAATAAACAGTGACAAGTTTTTTTTTTTTAAAGTTTTGTGCTTGTACCCAAATGCTAGAAGTCTAAGTAATAATAAGATGGGTGAACTAGAGTGCATCATGTTAAAGGAGGATATTGATATAATAGGCATCACAGAAACCTGCTGGAGTGGGGACAATCAATGAGACACAATCATTCTGGGGTACAAAATATATCAGAAGGACAGAACAGGTCGTGCCAGGAGGAGGGGGAGTGGCACTAGAGTTGCTCCTCTGAAGTCTACAGTTTTCACGTGAGTCATGGTGGACTCACATGTTTACATAGATTCCCAAGAATGCCAGAAGGTGGAGTACTCTGAACTGGTAGTGCCCCTGTCCTTCCAGGAACCCAAGGGAAACACATGTCGACATTAATCCGTCTCACAGAAAATTAAGCATCTTCCATGTCAAGAGCCACAAATCATGTGACTTCCTCCAGGGAGAGAACTGTTGGAAAACTAATGAATTGTGTTAGTCAAATATATACATAAACACTATATGTTAGAAAAAAATTATTTACACACACACAATATGTGAATGCAAGCACTTTCCTGTGTCGTCATAATACACACTTGAGTTTTTAATGGTGATGGCTACACTCTTGCCCTTTCTCCTGAACTCCAATGGCATGCATTTGCAACCCTCTATAGTAATAGATGACTGATATGCCTGTATCCACTTGTTATGCTGTTAAGTGTAGCACTCTCATCCACCATAGAAAGTGTTGAGGGCTTCACTACTAACCCTGTAGCTGGAGACTTGAGTTAGTGAACGTCAGGGCATGTTTCACATATGGATCGTCCTGCTCATTACAACTTTTAGGCCCCATGTTGCTCTGAGATCCCTTGCAGGATAAGCCTAGGCACACAAGGGCCCAGTTACCACTTG